>NC_133345.1:4993339-5324589 GCF_030506205.2 Paramisgurnus dabryanus | reverse complement strand
AATATTGAAGCAGTTATTTAACATATTTCCTTTGAGTAGTGATTTGTGTAATGATCCATATATTTATTTTTATGTATATTTTTAACTTAGGAATGTGATTTTAAAGCACATATTTGTTATTGTATGACACATCTCATGTTATGAAAGTAAAAAATAAATGTATTTTCTGATGTCTTGCATTTCTGTTTTTAAACTGTTAATCCTTATCAAGTGCTATACATTAGAAAGTGGATAAATAACAAAAATGTCACTCCTGACAGCTGATAAATTAATCGTTCTTTATAGCACCACTGAGGTGAGCATTTTTCAAGGCAAGATTCTTTATAGAACCGTATAAAAAGGTTCTATATAGTACCAAAAAAAACCCGGTTCTGCTATGGTAACAAGCTGAAGAACCCTTATTTGGTACTATTTAGGAGCATTTGTCTTTAGAGTGTTGCGTAGGTTCGAAACTTTCAAACTTTAAACCAAAAAAAAAGGGTCACACGGTTTTATTTGTGGTGTGGACATGAACACGCTGCAGGCATTGAAATGTAATTTGTAATTTATTGTCTCATTTCATATTTAACAAATAGGAAGCAAAGTGCTATTCAATCAGTTTAACTAAACAACTGGTGTTCCTCAATTTTGGGGCCTATTTTGTTCAGTATATCAGTTTTGTTCAGTTTTGTATGTGCATGCAAAAAGCATTCAGCGAGCAAATTAACTGAAGCTTTACCTTCGTGTTTCTTTTTGTATGAGTGATAACTGTTTCTGTATGTATTTGTATGGTTTTTTTACAAGTATAGAGTGAAATGCACACGGTGAGTAATGAACGCAGACCTTCAGTGCCGGACCTCTGACCCGCTAACCTCCATCCCGACAGCCAGCGCCTTCTCCGGATGCCATTGCGGTATCGCTCCTCGGCTTTTTGGGTAAGATCGAGTGGACACCGGGGACTACACGTTTAAATGGATTTTTGACCTTCGGCTATGGAAGCGAGGCTTGCTCCGTCCACTCCGTGCATCGACTCTGGCGCTTTCCGGGGACAAATAAGGTGAGTTTAAAACCAGAGTTTGCTTCTTTTGTGCGTGGTTGCCAGTTTGTTTGCCAATCTGTGGTCCATAATAAGTTCCGCTTCGTGGTTTCTCCATCGCTCAGTACTTTTCTGTGTTTCTATTTTACGTAAAGCTAACACCAAAACGATTGTGGAAAGCGCTGAATAGATTGTTCTCAAAGAAAAAACGAGAAACAAACCCATTTGAATATGGGTCAAATTATCTAGGCGGAGCACTTCGTTCAAAGAAAAACGCAACAGAATTGTTTGCGTTGAACAAAGACAATGGTGCGTGCAGACATCGAATGTGTATTGTGGATAAAAAATGGCCAGTGGCGTGGGACAATTTTTCTTGAATTAAGTGTTTATGGGAAAAGTTCACAAATGTTTTCTTACCCTGTAGGCAGATTTATTTGCTTGTTTTAAGCATAAAATAACAGGAGAAGAAATTGTGTAGGGGGAGCAGAGGGGTTTTTTTTCGTTCAAAGAAAAGCAGCGTGGCACGAATGAATGTTTGGCTGAAATGCTATCGTAATTTCCCCCTTAATTTTCCTTACAAACATGAAACCAGAGAGAAGGGCCAGTTGGCATCGAATTGCACCTTGTATTCGGTGATTGATTGAGGAAAAATATGCGTATGTGTATATATACACTTGCTTTGTTGAACAGAGACAATGGCCGCGTGCTCCAGCGTCACCTATATGCCTATTTCACAAAATGGCGCCTTTGACCGGAAGTAGGGAAAACATCGTTCAGGTTGCACCACTACGATGGCCACTCAATATAGTATGGACTGACAGCTGCTTTGTTTTCTCCTACACATGAATTTACTTGTAAAAATAACAATAACATATATTATCGATTGGTGTTATATTATTTTCTTAGCATTTCGTATTATCAAAATATATCATATGTTAGACAGCTGTCAATTTTAAATAAAATAACGAGACATACATAACTATTCGTGTCTGCTCCCGTTTATTGTAATGAGTCTGCACATTTGGAGAAATACTTAGACATTTTACTTCTTATTTCTTTAGACTGAATAATTATTTCTTATTAATTCCAAAGTATGAGACCCGATGATCTAATCGTGGTGTATGTGCTATTCCTCGTTTGTTTGCCTGCATCCATTGCTTTACGGCTTGCTTGTTGCGTTGAAATGCACATTTGATTTCTTTACCAGCATTGGATTTAGACCATTCAATGAGAAGAGTTAACAGCGTTTATTATGATTGATAAGCCCTCAACGGAGAATGAAGTCTGCATACATTAAAAGCCTTATTTTGTTTTTATCGTGTGCCTTCCAAAATACACAAGTAACTACACGTGCTTGTTGTGTGCAGGGAGTGCATTTATTTGTAAACTTTTGCTAAATCAAAATGGTTTATTTGTATTTGCTTTTTACCTGGGTTTTATCAGGTTCGCAGTCGGGACATTTTTAATCCATAGTGTATGGAGTTATCTAGTAGAAAATGATCTGCTGTTTTTTGGTAGAATGTTGTGTGAGCTAAAGAAACGAGGAATAAAACACACACCGCGATTAAAAAAATCAGATCGCATACTTTGTAATTGAAAATAAATAATAATTAATTTCAAAGAAATAAGAAGTAAAATGTGTAAGTATTCCTCAAAATGTGCTTTGGACTAAGTCCCCCGTCATCACAGCAAATCGGAGCAGACCCGAATAGGTATGTCTAGTTATTTTATTAAAAATTCCCAGCCGTCTGTAAATTCATGTTTGAAAGAAAAAAGTAAATGAATATCTTACTTACTGTTTTTGTCTTGTTTTCTAGTGAATATCTGACAATTCTTAAATGGAGATACATTTACTTGGTAAGCAAAGTGGCTTAAGATATTATGTATTGTAATAGAAAATTGTTATAAAAACGTTTTGTTTTTGCTGGGAATTCTTGTATATATTTCACAGCTATATAATTAATTATAATAACGCACTTTTTGTTGATAAACATGTTAAAAAATACATTAACACAGAATAATGTGGCAACAAATCAAATGTGCATTTAAATGCAACAAGCAGAAAATAAATAAATAAAGCAAATGCATGGAAAAGAAACGAGGAATAAAACAAACACCGCAATTAAAAAAAATCAGATCGCATACTTTGTAATTGAAAATAAATAATAATTAATTCCAAAGAAATAAGAAGTAAAATGTGTAAGTATTCCTCAAAATGTGCTTTGGACTAAGTCCCCGTCATCACAGCAAACGGGAGCAGACCCGAATAGGTATGTCTAGTTATTTTATTTAAAATTTCCAGCCGTCTGTAAATTCATGTTTGAAAGAAAAAAGTAAATGAATATCTTACTTACTGTTTTTGTCTTGTTTTCTTGTGAATATCTGACAATTCTTAAATGGAGATACATTTACTTGGTAAGCAAAGTGGCTTAAGATATTATGTATTGTAATAGAAAATTGTTATAAAAGCGTTTTGTGTTTGCTGGGAATTCACAGCCATATAATTAATTATAATAACGCACTTTTTGTTTATAAACATGTTAAAAAATACATTAACACAGAATAATGTGGCAACAAATCAAACGTGCATTTAAATGCAACAAGCAAAAATAAATAAATAAAGCAAATGCACGGAAAAGAAACGAGGAATAAAACAAACACCGCGATTAAAAAATCAGATCGTATACTTTGTAATAATTGAAATAAATTATAAAAATCAACAGGTTTATATTTAAAACAAGTAAAAAATATCTGCCAGCGGGATAAGAAAAATAAACTTAATTCTAGTTTCAACTTAATTCAATAATAAACTCAATTTAGGTTTATTTTTCTTACCCCACTGGCAGATATTTTTACTTGTTTTAAGCCTTAACCTATTACATTTTAGAATTTATTTCAGTAAACAAGACTTAAATTCTAAGCCACTTTGCTTATTAAGTAAATGTATCTTGATTTAAGAATTATTTTTTAACTCGAAAACATGAATAAAATACTAAGTAAACAAACAGATTGGGATGTTCAAAACACTTAAACATTTTTTTTTCACTCTACCCTTCATATTACAGCTGTCGAAAAACCACAGCAACGTTGACAGACCTGGAAGCCATGATATATTAGCAGTTTTTAAAATAAGTTAAATCTAGAATCCTTATTGGTTTTAGATACTTAAAAGCAATGAATGATCTTCTTTCTTTTGAATTGATTTGGTATTATGGAGGAGCTCTGTGTCTGGTTATTGAAGATGATTTGGTCTTTGCTCCTATGTTGGCTTATTTTTTGTTATTTCCGTTACTATATATATATATTTTTTTCCCCTTTGTTTTTTCTGATTTGAGGTTATGAAAATGTTTTCATTTGTAATAAAGGTTTTTTGAAAATTCTAAATTCTCTCTCTCTCTCTCTCTCTCTCTCTCTCTCTCTCTCTCTCTCTCTCTCTCTCTCTCTCTCTCTCTCTCTCTCTCATGAGCGTGGATCAGTTCCTGCATCAAGGAAAAAATGCGCATCCTGGTAAATTTCAGAAGTTAGACGACTGAGCTAGAGCGGACAGCGTAAGATTTATGAAAACACATTTGAGAAGAAAGGCAAATCATGTTTCACAGTTAATCCAAGACCATAATGACAATTTTGCGCTCTGTTTCCCGAAGCTCGTGGAGGCGTGGAGCACCATACACAGTTAAGGTATGTGCGATCTACCGGCATTACCTTTACGATCGACTTATTGGATCTGCAAGCTGCAAGCAAATTAACTGAAGCTTTACTTCATGTTTCTGTTTGGTTAAGCGATGACTGCTTTTTCCCAACAGTTTGTGTGTGTTTTCTGCATGGGTTTAGAAAACATGAACTTCTGATCTGCTAGCTCAACGTTCTACCTCTGGGTTATACAATGAGAACGTATAGAGTTAAATGCCCGCTAGCCTCCACCCCAAAAGCCAGCGCCTTCGCCGGCTCCCCCTTTGGCTGCGTCTATTCCGGTATCGCTTCTCGGCCTTTTGGCTAAGATCAAGTGTAGTATCTGTTCTTATCAGTTTAATGTCTGATACGTCTCCTATCCGGGGACTATATGTTAAATGGATTTTTGACCTTCGGAAATGGAAGCGGAGCTTGCTCCTTCCACTCCATGCATCAACATGGTATTGCAGTGTTTCCATGAATGGTGCGCTCCCCTTCTCGGGGACAAATAAGTCAAGTATAAAAAAAGAATTTGCTTCTTCTGTGCGTGAATGACGGTGTTTTTTCTAATCCGTGTGTTTTAAAATTGCTGTGTTTTCGTTGGCTTTATTGGTTTAACGAAAAGCTTGCGTGGAAATGAACACGCTGACAAAGAAATGTTTTTGTAATGTATTTAATTATTTTCTTTACAAGTTTGTGGTGGTGATCCGAGGACGAATTAAACATCCTCGACACAGCTGAAGGTGCAACAAAAGCGAAAGAGGCCGATTGGAATGTTAAAAACACCTGAAAACTTTTTTTCACTACCCTTCATACTACAGCTGTCGAAAAACCACAGCAACGTCGACAGACCTGGAGGCATAGCTGTACTTGTTTAACTCACAACGACAACGGGTAAGTCATTGAGCTCTGTGTTTTTATTTATCCACGTTCTAAAATTGCTATGCTTTCGTTGTTTCTTGATTGCTCTGTACATTTCTTTGTTTCTATTCCACGTAAAGTTACTTTGTAATAACGAAACCATATATTTGAATGCGCAATTTAAATCCATTTGATTTAAATTGTTTCACATATTTCACTCTACACGGTTCAACCGGGCTGGAAACGGAATAAAAATAGGGTAGATCTCGAAGAATGTTTGGTCTCAGACGTGGCTTCGTGCGCTTTCCACCTGGTCACACACAGTAATGAAATGTTAGTCGGATGGCCTTCGGGGGCGCCGTCGATGTGATCGGTCACAGGAAGATGCGGCCGTCTGGCCTCAAAGGGTGTCGCTCATACTTACCTGGCAGGGGAGACACCATGATCATGAAGGTGGTTCACCCAGGGCGAGGCTCAGCCATTGCACTCCGGTTGTGCTGACCCTTTGCGAATTCCCCAAATGTGGGAATCTCGACTGCAACATTTCTGATAGTGGGGGACTGCGTTCGCGCTCTCCCCTGACCTTTGTGTTAAAAATAGATTCTTTTGTCCAAGAGACGTCTAACCACGGCCCAAGAATACATTAGTCATCAAAAAAGCGGCTATTTAACGACTACATAATTTCTAATAGACAGCGAATATGTGTCTAGGCTAAAACAAGGCTTAATTTGGGCTGTCAGTGAAAATCTAATAGACCATTCCAAAAGAATAGACTAGCCATTAAATAGAACCACAATCAAACGGCTACATGTCTAAGAGACAGTCAACAAAATAATGCTTAGATGATTCTTTTCCTTCCAATATAAGAGGTTCTCGGGAATGGCAATCATCCAAACTAATAAATTATAAAGGCTTTTATAAGAAAATGACAACAGTTAAACAACATAGACAGCGTTGGGCAATACAAAATGCTAATAAATACAAGACAAATTGAAATATTGTACATCCATGAACATTAAACAAGCCAACAAATCTGCCAATGGGCTACGACAATTTTTCTTGAATTAAGTGTTTATATCTAGATTTGTTTCTTACCCCTTTGGCAGATTTATTTGCTTGTTTTAAGCCCAAATTCGCTTAAATTTTGAGTTTTTTTCTCCCTAAAGGCTAGGCTTATTTTCTTTGGGCATTTTGCTCATCAAAAAATGCATCTTATTTTAAGACTTTCTAGATATTTGTACAGTGAAAACAGTTCGAAATAACAAGTAAGAAATGATTTTTTGCAATGTATTCATTCATTCGCTACCCTTCATACTACAGCTGTCGAAAAACCACAGCAACGTCGACAGACCTGGAAGCGTAGCTGTATTTCTTTAACTCACAAAGACAACGGGTAAAGTATTTTCTTGATTACCTAAATGACTTGCTGTAAGAAAATAAGTTTAGGTTTAAGGGGGGGGGAATACAGTTTAAAGGGATATTTCAATTTATGATGATAATTCTGTCATCATTTACTCATGCATACAGGCTTACAACAACACGAGGATTAGTTTTTTTCTGAGTAACACAAAAGAAGGTATTTTGAGGAATGATGGTAAACCCACAGCAGATAGTCACCATTGACTTCCATAGTAGGAATAAAAAAAATATGATGGAATTTATTAGGTACCATCAACCGTGTGCTAACCATTACTTTGCAAAATATTTTCTTCATCATTTATCACGATACTTCCAAAATATTTTTTCCTACTAAGTCAATATTTCATTATTTGCTTTACAAGCTTAAAAATGATGGTGACATGATTCCATGGTAATCACAAACAGTTAAACAAGTAAAATAATCACCATTACTTTTAAAAGCATTTTGAAAATTGCTTGCTTATGCTGGGAGTAAAGGTATTTCACGCAGTGCGCATCCTCTTTAAAAGGTAATGTATGCTTCTTTTAAAGCTGACACATTTGCCACATTAAAATAACAGAAATGTGTACTGTTTAAACTTTTTGGAGCCGGTGTGTCTGTGTTCTTGGGGCACACATCTACATGTAAAAGCAGAATTGCTTATTATTCTTCTCTATTTCTTGTATAGGTCAATTATGAGTGAAGAACCGTTCACCAAATGAAGACCGCAGCCAGGTGACGGGATTCTGTGGTAATCGCAAACAGGTAAACCAGTAAAATAATCATCATTTATTGTTAAAATAATTTTGAAAAATTGAAGTTCTGTGTGTTCTTATTGTACTTTATTTATTTCTGCAGGTAAGCACCATACCGTAAGCTTCATTCCCTTTATAACAGGTAAGGTTCATACTGTTTTATTCTTTTGTACTGTTTTATTCGTACTGTTTTAAATCATTCAGTAAATGCAAAGTTAAACTGATGTGTTTTTAATCTAGATTTAAAAGTGTCTACTGTTGAAGCACATCTGATCTCTTCTGAAAGCTGATAATAACTAAATGCTGATGCACCTTGTTTTGAGTGAACCCTTGTTTTTTCTAAATGACCTGATCCTATTGATCCGAGTAATCGGTTTCATATTCGATTAGCCAGAGCCGGCCCTAGACCTTTGGGGGCCCTAAGCAAAATTTCGTCGGAGGCCCCTTTGACCGTTTTAAGTAAGGCCTAAAGAAAAGCAATGACTACCTTATGACTATACTGCACATATTATCTCTACTATGTTATTTTTTTTAAATGTGTCTATTAAATTATGTTTTAATTATTCTATGTATACTGTATGTTAATGATCTTTTTTACATTGCTGGTCCTGAGTACGTATTTCGTTCTTATGTGGCAACATGTAGCCTACAGAATGACAATAAAAGACCTTGGGGTGGTCCCGGACAGGGAATATCTTAAGACAGGACTCGGCCTTAGTTTAATTAGAAAACATAACTAATTTGAACAAAAATGCCTTACTAAAAACATTATTTGTGTGGATTTTGAGGCAAAACAAAGAGCACTGGTGTATTTTAAGATATGTCAGTGCAAGCTTTTTTCAGTTTGGACAGCTCTTAGCCTACTTTTATTTTAGTCTAGGACTACTTTAATTCCTGTCAGGGAAACTGCCCCCTTGAGTTCTTGATTTGAGTTCCATGTTTGATGTCTAACAGGAAAAAATATGATACCACTGACTGAACTGAATGGCAGTGCAGTGCAACAAACACACACTGATGAACTTGCTAAATAAAAAGACTTTTCACTGACCATCAAAGAAACATTTTTAATTGACACCAGAGTTTAAGAGGCACAAACAACAGCCTATATATAATTTGAATGAAATTGAGTAAATAGAATAACATTTAAATAAAATATAATATAAAATAATAAATATAACACTTAAATGTTTAAATTTTTCAAATAAACAAAATTAACAATAATATCTAAAACATCACAAACAAGGTTAATAGTACCTAACATTCGCCTCACTATATATTATCCCTTACGTAAATAGCATAACAAAAGTTAATAGGCTTGTTTGAGATGAGCAAAATCTGACACAAACATAGGTTTGTGGATAATAACAATTAACTTGCAAATAATATTAATAATTGAAGATTAACAATTAACATTGCATTCATAACATTAATCTAACAAAGCTGACTACTGTATGTCATATGCATTGCTATAGTTTAAATATTAAAGACTGAACAGTGACATTATAAACTTTTGCAAAGGCCAGCAGGTGGTTTTAAAAACAGTTCGCTGTCTGGGCATGTACCACCACGCATATGCGCATGAGTTTGTTTACTCTTACACATAAAACACTTTAAATTCAGACGTTTAACAATATAATTACACTAATGACATACATATGTAGAAATGACAATGGCATACGTGAAATATAAGCGTAACAGAATTAATTTACCACGTTAAACCGTTTAAATATTAATTATTAAGCTTAATATACCAATTCACGTTATGATGGCAAATATAAGAAAGAGAAGTCAAACAGAACACAGGTTTGGTCATTACCGAAGTCAAATAAGATCCACTTACTTCGCATTTACGCACAAACACACATAGCATTAAAGAAATTGTCCTTAAAGCAACAGCAAAAGTTCGCGTCTGTATCAGTGATCTGGCTCAACTCAACTTTGCGTTCTGTGGGCGGGATGCTCGCCTGCACATAGATCGCGGGCACTGATTGGCTGCTGCGCTGGATGTTGTGTGTCAATCAATCTCGGCAAGAAAGAGATCTTATTTATTAGCGAACTTTCATAATAACTATAATAACAAGTAACAGCCTTTTTAACATTGCCATAATAATAAATAATGAATATTTATTTTATGTTACTTTTGATGAATGATTTTTTTCAACCACTAGCTAAGTGATGGCCCTAGCTAGGGGGCCCTCTGCTGGCCACGAGGCCCTTTGCAATTGCAAGTGTCGTTTAGTGGCTGGGCCGGCTCTGCGATTAGCATATCTGTCATGTATTTCGGCCCGTAGCCATGAAGTGGTTTTTAAACAAGTAACAGTACTTTTTTTAATCCATTGTCCATTGCAATAATCTGCCCTGCTGGTGATGAAAGCATGAACAAGTTTCTCTAAGTCCTGTCTTTAGACAAAACCTCCAATTCTGGCAATATTTCTGAGATGGTAGTAAAAGCAGAATTCCTTATTATTTTTCTCTATCTCAGGCTCTATGGCATATATGTCATGATTTTATTTGTCTATTTATATGTCTATTTACAAGGACTGCCTTGGCCAAATGTTATTGTTAATTAATATTGAAGCAGTTATTTAACATATTTCCTTTGAGTAGTGATTTGTGTAAAGATCCATATATCTATTTTTATGTATATTTTTAACTTAGGAATGTGATTTTAAAGCACATATTTGTTATTGTATGACACCTCTCATGTTATGAAAGTAAAAAATAAATGTATTTTCTGATGTCTTGCATTTCTGTTTTTAAACTGTTAATCCTTATCAAGTGCTATACATTAGAAAGATGATAAATAACAAAAATGTCACTCCTGACAGCTGATAAATTAATCGTTCTTTATAGCACCACTGAGGTGAGCACTTTTCAAGGCAAGATTCTTTATAGAACCGTATAAAAAGGTTCTATATAGTACCAAAAAAACGGGTTCTGCTATGGTTACAAGCTGAAGAACCCTTATTTGTTACTATTTAGGAGCATTTGTCTTTAGAGTGTTGCGTAGGTTCGAAACTTTCAAACTTTTAACCAAAAAAAAAAAAAGGGTCACACGGTTTTATTTGTGGTGTGGACATGAACACGCTGCAGGCATTGAAATGTAATTTGTAATTTATTGTCTCATTTCATATTTAACAAATAGGAAGCAAAGTGCTATTCAATCAGTTTAACTAAACAACTGGTGTTCCTCAATTTTGGGGCCTATTTTGTTCAGTATATCAGTTTTGTTCAGTTTTGTATGTGCATGCAAAAAGCATTCAGCGAGCAAATTAACTGAAGCTTTACCTTCGTGTTTCTTTTTGTATGAGTGATAACTGTTTCTGTATGTATTTGTATGGTTTTTTTACAAGTATAGAGTGAAATGCACACGGTGAGTAATGAACGCAGACCTTCAGTGCCGGACCTCTGACCCGCTAACCTCCATCCCGACAGCCAGCGCCTTCTCCGGATGCCATTGCGGTATAGCTTCTCGGCTTTTTGGGTAAGATCGAGTGGACACCGGGGACTACACGTTTAAATGGATTTTTGACCTTCGGCTATGGAAGCGAGGCTTGCTCCGTCCACTCCGTGCATCGACTCTGGCGTTTTCCGGGGACAAATAAGGTGAGTTTAAAACCAGAGTTTGCTTCTTTTGTGCGTGGTTGCCAGTTTGTTTGCCAATCCGTGGTCCATAATAAGTTCCGCTTCGTGGTTTCTCCATCGCTCAGTACTTTTCTGTGTTTCTATTTTACGTAAAGCTAACACCAAAACGATTGTGGAAAGCGCTATATAGATTGTTCTCAAAGAAAAAACGAGAAACAAACCCATGTGAATATGGGTCAAATTATCTAGGCGGAGCACTTCGTTCAAAGAAAAACGCAACAGAATTGTTTGCGTTGAACAAAGACAATGGTGCGTGCAGACATCGAATGTGTATTGTGGATAAAAAATGGCCAGTGGGGTGGGACAATTTTTCTTGAATTAAGTGTTTATGGGAAAAGTTCACAAATTTTTTCTTACCCTGTAGGCAGATTTATTTGCTTGTTTTAAGCATAAAATAACAGGAGAAGAAATTGTGTAGGGGGAGCAGAGGGGTTTTTTTTTTCGTTCAAAGAAAAGCAGCGTGGCACGAATGAATGTTTGGCTGAAATGCTATCGTAATTTCCCCCTTAATTTTCCTTACAAACATGAAACCAGAGAGAAGGGCCAGTTGGCATCGAATTGCACCTTGTATTCGGTGATTGATTGAGGAAAAATATGCGTATGTGTATATATACACTTGCTTTGTTGAACAGAGACAATGGCCGCGTGCTCCAGCGTCACCTATATGCCTATTTCACAAAATGGCGCCTTTGACCGGAAGTAGGGAAAACATTGTTCAGGTTGCACCACTACGATGGCCACTCAATATAGTATGGACTGACAGCTGCTTTGTTTTCTCCTACACATGAATTTACTTGTAAAAATAACAATAACATATATTGTCGATTGGTGTTATATTATTTTTTTAGCATTTCGTATTATCAAAATATATCATATGTTAGACAGCTGTCAATTTCAAATAAAATAACGAGACATACATAACTATTCGTGTCTGCTCCCGTTTATTGTAATGAGTCTGCACAATTGGAGAAATACTTAGACATTTTACTTCTTATTTCTTTAGACTGAATAATTATTTCTTATTAATTCCAAAGTATGAGACCCGATGATCTAATCGTGGTGTATGTGCTATTCCTCGTTTGTTTGCCTGCATCCATTGCTTTACGGCTTGCTTGTTGCGTTGAAATGCACATTTGATTTCTTTACCAGCATTGGATTTAGACCATTCAATGAGAAGAGTTAACAGCGTTTATTATGATTGATAAGCCCTCAACGGAGAATGAAGTCTGCATACATTAAAAGCCTTATTTTGTTTTTATCGTGTGCCTTCCAAAATTTATAACTTAAATCAAGCAAAAAATGAATGGTAACTAGACGTGCTTGTTGTGTGCAGGGAGTGCATTTATTTGTAAACTTTTGCTAAATCAAAATGGTTTATTTGTATTTGCTTTTTACATGGGTTTTATCAGGTTCGCAGTCGGGACATTTTTAATCCATAGTGTATGGAGTTATCTAGTAGAAAATGATCTGCTGTTTTTTGGTAGAATGTTGTGTGAGTTAAAGAAACACACACCGCGATTAAAAAAATCAGATCGCATACTTTGTAATTAAAAATAAATAATAATTAATTTCAAAGAAATAAGAAGTAAAATGTGTAAGTATTCCTCAAAATGTGCTTTGGACTAAGTCCCCCGTCATCACAGCAAACGGGAGCAGACCCGAATAGGTATGTCTAGTTATTTTATTAAAAATTTCCAGCCGTCTGTAAATTCATGTTTGAAAGAAAAAAGTAAATGAATATCTTACTTACTGTTTTTGTCTTGTTTTCTAGTGAATATCTGACAATTCTTAAATGGAGATACATTTACTTGGTAAGCAAAGTGGCTTAAGATATTATGTATTGTAATAGAAAATTGTTATAAAAACGTTTTGTTTTTGCTGGGAATTCTTGTATATATTTCACAGCTATATAATTAATTATAATAACGCACTTTTTGTTGATAAACATGTTAAAAAATACATTAACACAGAATAATGTGGCAACAAATCAAATGTGCATTTAAATGCAACAAGCAGAAAATAAATAAATAAAGCAAATGCATGGAAAAGAAACGAGGAAAAAAACAAACACCGCGATTAAAAAAATCAGATCGCATACTTTGTAATTGAAAATAAATAATAATTAATTCCAAAGAAATAAGAAGTAAAATGTGTAAGTATTCCTCAAAATGTGCTTTGGACTAAGTCCCCGTCATCACAGCAAACGGGAGCAGACCCGAATAGGTATGTCTAGTTATTTTATTTAAAATTTCCAGCCGTCTGTAAATTCATGTTTGAAAGAAAAAAGTAAATGAATATCTTACTTACTGTTTTTGTCTTGTTTTCTTGTGAATATCTGACAATTCTTAAATGGAGATACATTTACTTGGTAAGCAAAGTGGCTTAAGATATTATGTATTGTAATAGAAAATTGTTATAAAAGCGTTTTGTGTTTGCTGGGAATTCACAGCCATATAATTAATTATAATAACGCACTTTTTGTTTATAAACATGTTAAAAAATACATTAACACAGAATAATGTGGCAACAAATCAAACGTGCATTTAAATGCAACAAGCAAAAATAAATAAATAAAGCAAATGCACGGAAAAGAAACGAGGAATAAAACAAACACCGCGATTAAAAAATCAGATCGTATACTTTGTAATAATTGAAATAAATTATAAAAATCAACAGGTTTATATTTAAAACAAGTAAAAAATATCTGCCAGCGGGGTGTGCAAAATGAATAAACTTAAGTCTAGTTTCAACTTAATTCAATAATAAACTCAATTTAGGTTTATTTTTCTTACCCCACTGGCAGATATTTTTACTTGTTTTAAGCCTTAACCTATTACATTTTAGAATTTATTTCAGTAAACAAGACTTAAATTCTAAGCCACTTTGCTTATTAAGTAAATGTATCTTGATTTAAGAATTATTTTTTAACTCGAAAACATGAATAAAATACTAAGTAAACAAACAGATTGGGATGTTCAAAACACTTAAACATTTTTTTTTCACTCTACCCTTCATATTACAGCTGTCGAAAAACCACAGCAACGTTGACAGACCTGGAAGCCATGATATATTAGCAGTTTTTAAAATAAGTTAAATCTAGAATCCTTATTGGTTTTAGATACTTAAAAGCAATGAATGATCTTCTTTCTTTTGAATTGATTTGGTATTATGGAGGAGCTCTGTGTCTGGTTATTGAAGATGATTTGGTCTTTGCTCCTATGTTGGCTTATTTTTTGTTATTTCCGTTACTATATATATATATATATATATTTTTTCCCCTTTGTTTTTTCTGATTTGAGGTTATGAAAATGTTTTAATTTGTAATAAAGGTTTTTTGAAAATTCTAAATTCTCTCTCTCTCTCTCTCATGAGCGTGGATCAGCTCCTGCATCAAGGAAAAAATGCGCATCCTGGTAAATTTCAGAAGTTAGACGACTGAGCTGCAGCGGACAGCGTAAGATTTATGAAAACACATTTGAGAAGAAAGGCAAAGCATGTTTCACAGTTAATCCAAGACCATAATGACAATTTTGCGCTCTGTTTCCCGAAGCTCGTGGAGGTGTGGAGCAGCATACACAGTTAAGGTATGTGCGATCTACCGGCATTACCTTTACGATCGACGTATTGGATCTGCAAGCTGCAAGCAAATTAACTGAAGCTTTACTTCATGTTTCTGTTTGGTTAAGCGATGACTGCTTTTTCCCAACAGTTTGTGTGTGTGTTTTCTGCATGGGTTTAGAAAACATGAACTTCTGATCTGCTAGCTCAACGTTCTACCTCTGGGTTATACAATGAGAACGTATAGAGTTAAATGCCCGCTAGCCTCCACCCCAAAAGCCAGCGCCTTCGCCGGCTCCCCCTTTGGCTGCGTCTATTCCGGTATCGCTTCTCGGCCTTTTGGCTAAGACTGCGATCGACTTCTCTGTTTGGGAAGTAGATTATTGCTAAACAGTGGCTTTAATCTTTACCAACGGAGGGAAATTTTGGACATACTTGTGGATCATTTTCTGTTTGTACGGAATTACAGTTTTTTTCAGGGTAAATAACATCTCGCCGTAAAAGGAGAAAAACTCGCGTCTACGGGTAAGTGCCTCTTATTCCTTTCGCTTTTACTATTTATTGCTTTGTGTAGTTTTTTAGTTATTTATTTGGTAGTTTAATCTTTTAGATATTTATTGTTGGTTTTATTTATTTATTGGCTGGCGGTGCCTCCAGCATGGCGGCTGCTAGGGCCGGTATGCGGAGGCACCATAGCGTGCGCTTTTTGTTTAATAAAAATAACGATGGGACGTTAATGGTAATGTCTAGGCTTGATTTCTCACGTAAGTTAGTACAAAAAGTGTTGGGTTTCTCGGTGACTGACGTGAACTGCTTATTGACTTTGCCCCAAAACCGTGGATTTGATTTAAGTTTTAATAGCGCTTCACTGCTCAACGTTTTCTGGTCTCGGTTTGAAACGTTAAAAGCCAATTTTTCCATGTTCACAGTGGAGAAACTGACTGATAATTCGCTTAAGGTAGTAATTGTCAGGATGTTTAATGAAACTGTGAGTGGAGAGGACATTTATGTGTGGTTGGCTAGATATTGCTCTATTCGTGGACAGCCAGTTAAGGTGTTAGATGAAGACGGCATCTGGAACTGCGCTTGGAGAGTGCCCATTAAACAATGGGAGAATCCAAGCGGGTTTCACGGCTTGAGTCAAATACCTTCCATGATTGTGCTGGGCGAAAATAGAGGTTACATTCATTATCAAGGGATGCCCAAATTGTGCCGCAAGTGTGGCCAAAATGGGCATCTCGCCGAGGCATGCCAGGAAATAGTGTGTGGAAAGTGCAGAGAAATTGGTCACGTTTTTGATGAATGTACCAATGGCAGGAAGTGCAATCTCTGTGGGGAATTTAACCATCTTTATAGAGATTGCCCTAAATCGTTTGCCAACATACTGAAAGCTAAAATGGCCGCCCCAAACAACCCGATCAGCGAGGAAGAGGCGGTCCCTGAGGTTTTGGAGGGAATTTCAAATACTCATTCAAGCCCAGGGATTGGCCAAAACGGAGAGGAGGGGGCGGTCCAAGGGGCGGAGCCAGAAGCGAGTAACGGCCGGGAAGATGAAGCTCCTCCCCCCCAACAAGACAAGGTAAAGTTATGTGTGGTGGCAGACAAGGAAAGGGAAGAGGAGGAGTCAGATGAATCAGACGCCTCCTCTTTGATAACAGTACCGGAAGTAGAAATGGAAGAAAATTATATTGAATGCACCGGTGATATAACTTCTGATTGGTTACCAAATGCACAATTGCAAAAAAGACCTGCGGGGTCCCCTTTGTGTCAAACAGAGGAGAAAAAATTGAGGTCCACCAGTTCGGGTGACAATGAGGAGGACAGGGTGTGGCCCTCAGTATCCCCGAATGAGGTATCTTTTCTGCAAATACAGCTGAGAACATCATCGCCAAAGGAGCCGCAAGAGAATTTCTCTGCGGATCCCAAGGTGATAGGCACTCCTCCTCCTGAACCTAAAACTATTAGTATTAAAGAGGAGCAAGTGTCACAAGAGATTTCATGACCTCAACGAAATGCGTAGTCTTTTAAATAATATGTTTTAATTTCCTTTAAGCTCATGCCTTTTTTTTACTTAATTTTATCATGGCACTCACAATTTCCACTATTAATGTAAGAAGTGTAAAGTCTATGATAAAAGCACAAATGGTTTTATCATTTTTAAAATCTCAAAAGTCTGATATCTTTTTATTACAAGAATGTGGCTTACCTTTTTTATCTAGTTACAGGATGTGGGAGGAGAAATGGACGCCGGGACCCTCCATATGGAGCGGGTCAAATTTTAACAAAAACGACGGAGTGGCGATTTTACTAAATAACCCTCATATCTTGGTGAAGGGGAGCACGGTGGTGAGAGATGGACGGGCCATTTTAGCAAACTTGACTTTTTTAGATAGAGATTTTAAAGTGTTAAATGTGTATGGTTTTACAGGAAAAAATGATAGGTATGAGCTTTTAGAGGAACTGCAGTCCCACATGCTTGGGAGGGCACCTTTAGTGGTTGGGGGGGATTTTAATTGTGTCTTAGCTAAGACAGACAGGAAGAGGGCAGGGGAAGATTTTAAGGTTGACAAGACGTCAGTTTTAATGCAAAGTTTGGTTAAGGATTTTAAATTAGTTGACTGTTTTAAGACTTTGCATCCAAGAGAGCCGGGCTACACCTGGGTCAGTGGTGATGGCACCAATGCCTCGCGCATCGACTACATCTTCGTGCGCGACTGTCCGCCAACTGATGCTAGATTAACACCCTTGTTTTTTACTGATCACGCTATGTTGTCTTGCACACTTTCCCTCACCAGCAACCTGACGATAGGGAGAGGGATCTGGAAACTGAATTGCTCCCTGTTGCAGAACGAGGAGATAGTTAGAGAATACAGGGAGCAATTCAGTCAATGGCAGACCCTCCAGGACTTTTTTGATTCACATGCACAGTGGTGGGAAATGGTGAAGCATCGGACAAAACTGTTTTTTAGACAGAAAGGGACGGAAAAAAAGAACAAAGAAAAGCGATGCATGTTGGGACTGCAAAAAAGACTACAAAAGTATTTTAAGTTAGTAAATGAGGGCTTTGATTTTAATGAAGAATTAAAAGAGGTTAAGAAGAAAATGGCTGAGATCGAAAAAGAAAGAAATAAAGGGGTGATTTTAAGGAGTCAAGAAAAAGATATAGAAGAAGGTGAAAAATGTACACGATACTTTTTTAAGAAAATTATAACAAACAAGGGGCTAATAGCTAAACTTAAAAATGGCGACAAGGAAGTCAGTAACACTGAAGGAATTTTAGAGGAAGTGGAAACATTTTATAAGGATTTATACAAAAAGAAAGAAGTAACTGATGAAGCAATAAGTAAAGTTCTGGAAAACTTAAATAAGAAAATTGATAATGAGTGTGATGTTTTAACCCAAGATTTTACTATTTTAGAGCTCACTAAAGGCATGAAGGATTTCAAAACAGGTAAGTCACCGGGAAGTGATGGCCTTCCGGTGGAGTTTTATGCAAAATTTTGGGACATTTTACCACCAGAACTTTTAAAGGCTTTTAATGACTTTGACAGACTGGACCGACTCCCTGACAGTTTTAGAATAGGTATTGTTTCACTTCTACACAAAAAAGGGGATAAGACCGATTTGAAAACGTGGAGACCAATCAGCCTTTTAAACCTTGACTGTAAACTTTTTAGTAAGCTTTTAGCATCACGAATGTCTATGTTTTTAAAAGATGTGATCCACCCGGATCAAGCATGCGCTGTGCCCGGGAAGAGGATCACAGACAACCTGATATTGATTAGAGACGTCATCTGTTTTGCGAGAGACAGAAACATTGGCCTAATAGTGTTAAATTTAGACTTTGAAAAAGCTTTTGACCGTGTCTCGCACCAGTACCTTTTGCAGGTACTGTGTAAAATGGGGTTCCCAGGCAGGTTCTTAGCATGGGTGGGATTGCTGTATAACGATATAACCAGCAAAATCCTTGTTAACGGGCATCTAACAAATGCTGTCAATATACACAGCGGCGTCCGTCAGGGCTGCCCGTTATCTCCGCTCCTGTATGTGGCTTGCATAGAGCCACTGGCACAGCTCTTGAGAAGGGACCAACGGATCGAAGGTTTTAAAGTACCAGGAATGGGAGGAGTGACAAAAAAATGTGTGTTATATATGGATGACGTGACGATTTTAACTACTGACTTTTTATCTGTCCAGAGAGCTTTGGAGTTAACAGACTTTTATGGACAGGCCTCAGGCTCAATATTAAACAGGAACAAGTCTGAGGCCCAGCTCTTTGGACAGTTGGGTGATATAGACTTGGGAGGACTGGACGTGACACTCAGAAAAACGGACATAAAAATTTTAGGTGTAAAATTTGACAGTGAGGGTGGGGGAAGTGGTAACTGGAGTGGAATTTTAGGCAAAGTGAGACAGCGACTAGGACTGTGGGGACTGAGGACTTTGACTATGGAGGGAAAGATTTTAGTTTTTAAAGCTGTGATTTTACCCCTGTTTTTATTATTGTGTTCTGTTTTTAGCCCCCCCAGGTTCTTCATTTTAGCTGTAGAAAGAGCAGTTTTTTATTTCCTTTGGGGTTCTAAGTGGGAGAGGACACGAAGAGAAATCATCAAAAAGAGAAAGGAAAACGGAGGGAAAGGTCTTCCGGACCTCAGCTTGTTTTTAGGGAGTAATTTCACAGCATTACACATCAAGTACGCTACGGCCCCATCAAGTAGTGCGACCACAGCAATGGTTAAGTTTTGGATGGGGTCGTATTTACGCACTTTAAAAGTTTTAAAAGTAGATCTCAGAGCCCCAGTGTCTTTTAACTTGCCAAAAGAATATGGTTTTATTAAGAGATTTTTAAAGAAATATGATTGTGAAAACCAAAATTTGAACGTTTTAACTAATCATAAAAAAATAATCTCTGTTGTGCAGGATCGGGAGAAGGTGAGCCCAGTGTCAGGCCTAATGGAGAGCGAGGCAAAGACTGCGTGGAGGAACGCAGCCCACCCTGCCCTCCAGAACCGGCATAAGGACCTTTCGTGGATGGCGGCCCATGAGATCCTCCCGACCAGGGCGGTTATGCACTCCAGGGGCATGTCCACCAACGCAAAATGCCCACGGCCTGGGTGTGATCAACAGGAGACCGTGCGGCATGTCCTCTGGGAGTGCGGCGCTGCACAGGACCAGTGGACCGCGACCGGCCCCCTAGTTTTCCCGTGCCTGCCAGCGGGTGGGGTCCAGATGGACTACAAACTCGCCGTCCTAGGGGTGGGCTGGAGCATGAAGGACTTAACAAAAAAACAGTTTACACAGCTCTGGCTCACCCTGAACGCTATAAAGCATGCAATCTGGACTGCCAGAAACCTGCTGGTGGGGAAACGGGTGACGGTGCCCCTCCACGCCACTGTAAGGACGGTCGAGTACATGCTGCAGGGGCACCGCGCCTAATCATTCGGATGGGGGGGCCGGGGTTGCCACAGAGAGGGTCCTGGCCGCCACCGACCCTGGTCGCCCGTAGATGCACCCTCACCACCATTGGCTACGGGAACAGCGGGCCAGCGGGTGGGGATATCCTCTGGGTCCCTGAAGCAGGGTCTGATGGCTTGAAACTGAGGGCCAGGGGTGGGCCGGAAGGGAAGGCTCACCTCCCCGGTCCAGTATAATAGAACACTGTTTTCACCCCATTTCCCAGCCAACATGTATATGTGGGCCCCACATGGGTTTTACTTGGGCTACATGGGTACCAAGTGGGCATGGTCCTATTATGGGCATCTTATATGGGACTCACTTGGGTGAGTGTAGTAGGCCCCACATGGGTTAAAAAACATAGGCTCCCTATATGGGTCCCAATTGGGATGTTAATGGGAAATGAGGGCATGGGCTCATAATAGGAAACACATATGGGGCACTCTTGGCCAACCAATATGGGTCTTAAATGGGCTAACACAATCATTCCCATATAGGCTCCTTATATGGGTCCAAAGTGGGACCCACATAGGTTATAAGTATATGTGATTTGAATAAGGAAACACAAATGGGACCCTTTTGGTCAAACCATATGGGTCCAACATGGGCAAACACAATTATCCCCATATAGGCTCCTTATATGGGTCAGAAGTGGGTCCCACATAGGTCACCTGTATATGTGTTTTGAATAAGGAAACACATATGGGACCCTTTGGGCCAAACCATATGGGTCCAACATGGGCAAACACAATTTTTCCCATATAAGTTCCTTATATGGGTCCAAAGTGGGACCCACATAGGTCCCCTGTATATGTGTTTTGAATAAGGAAACACATATGGGACCCTTTTGGCCAAACCATATATTTTCAACATGGTCAAACACAATTATTCCCATATAGGTTCCTTATATGGGTCAGAAGTGGGTCCAACATAGGTCACCTGTGTATGTGTTTTGAATAAGGAAACAGATATGGGACCCTTTGGGCCAAACCATATGGGTCCAACATGGGCAAACACAATTATTCCCATATAGGCTACTTATATGGGCCCGAAGTGGGACCCACATAGGTCACCTGCATATGTGTTTTGAATTAGGAAACACATATGGGACCCTTTTGGACAAACCATATGGGTACAACATGGGCAAACACAATTATTCCCATATAGGCTCCTTATATGGGCCCGAAGTGGGACCCACAAAGTTCACCTGTATATGTGTTTTGAATAAGGAAACACATATGGGGCCCTTTTGGCCAAACCATATGGGTACAACATGGGCAAACACAATTATCCCCATATAGGCTCCTTATATGGGTCAGAAGTGGGTCCCACATAGGTCACCTGTATATGTGTTTTGAATAAGGAAACACATATGGGACCATATTGGCCAAACCATATGGGTACAACATGGGCAAACACAATTATTCCCATATAAGTTCCTTATATGGGTCCGAAGTGGGACCCACATAGGTCACCTGCATATGTGTTTTGAATTAGGAAACACATATGGGACCCTTTTGGACAAACCATATGGGTACAACATGGGCAAACACAATTATTCCCATATAGGCTCCTTATATGGGCCCGAAGTGGGACCCACATAGGTCACCTGCATATGTGGTTTGAATTAGGAAACACATATGGGGCCCTTTTGGCCAAACCATATGGGTACAACATGGGCAAACACAATTATCCCCATATAGGCTCCCTATATGGGTCAGAAGTGGGTCCCACATAGGTCACCTGTATATGTGTTTTGAATAAGGAAACACATATGGGACCATATTGGCCAAACCATATGGGTACAACATGGGCAAACACAATTATCCCCATATAAGTTCCTTATATGGGTCCGAAGTGGGTCCCACATAGGTCACCTGTATATGTGTTTTGAATAAGGAAACACATATGGGACCATATTGGCCAAACCATATGGGTACAACATGGGCAAACACAATTATTCCCATATAAGTTCCTTATATGGGTCCGAAGTGGGACCCACATAGGTCACCTGCATATGTGTTTTGAATTAGGAAACACATATGGGACCCTTTTGGACAAACCATATGGGTACAACATGGGCAAACACAATTATTCCCATATAGGCTCCTTATATGGGCCCGAAGTGGGACCCACATAGGTCACCTGCATATGTGGTTTGAATTAGGAAACACATATGGGGCCCTTTTGGCCAAACCATATGGGTACAACATGGGCAAACACAATTATCCCCATATAGGCTCCCTATATGGGTCAGAAGTGGGTCCCACATAGGTCACCTGTATATGTGTTTTGAATAAGGAAACACATATGGGACCATATTGGCCAAACCATATGCGTACAACATGGGCAAACACAATTATCCCCATATAAGTTCCTTATATGGGTCAGAAGTGGGTCCCACATAGGTCACCTGTATATGTGTTTTGAATAAGGAAACACATATGGGACCATATTGGCCAAACCATATGGGTACAACATGGGCAAACACAATTATCCCCATATAAGTTCCTTATATGGGTCCGAAGTGGGACCCACATAGGTCACCTGCATATGTGTTTTAAATAAGGAAACAGATATGGGACCCTTTTGGACAAACCATATGGGTACAACATGGGCAAACACAATTATTCCCATATAGGCTCCTTATATGGGCCCGAAGTGGGACCCACAAAGTTCACCTGTATATGTGTTTTGAATAAGGAAACACATATGGGGCCCTTTTGGCCAAACCATATGGGTACAACATGGGCAAACACAATTATCCCCATATAGGCTCCTTATATGGGTCAGAAGTGGGTCCCACATAGGTCACCTGTATATGTGTTTTGAATAAGGAAACACATATGGGACCATATTGGCCAAACCATATGGGTACAACATGGGCAAACACAATTATTCCCATATAAGTTCCTTATATGGGTCCGAAGTGGGACCCACATAGGTCACCTGCATATGTGTTTTGAATTAGGAAACACATATGGGACCCTTTTGGACAAACCATATGGGTACAACATGGGCAAACACAATTATTCCCATATAGGCTCCTTATATGGGCCCGAAGTGGGACCCACATAGGTCACCTGCATATGTGGTTTGAATTAGGAAACACATATGGGGCCCTTTTGGCCAAACCATATGGGTACAACATGGGCAAACACAATTATCCCCATATAGGCTCCCTATATGGGTCAGAAGTGGGTCCCACATAGGTCACCTGTATATGTGTTTTGAATAAGGAAACACATATGGGACCATATTGGCCAAACCATATGGGTACAACATGGGCAAACACAATTATCCCCATATAAGTTCCTTATATGGGTCCGAAGTGGGTCCCACATAGGTCACCTGTATATGTGTTTTGAATAAGGAAACACATATGGGACCATATTGGCCAAACCATATGGGTACAACATGGGCAAACACAATTATTCCCATATAAGTTCCTTATATGGGTCCGAAGTGGGACCCACATAGGTCACCTGCATATGTGTTTTGAATTAGGAAACACATATGGGACCCTTTTGGACAAACCATATGGGTACAACATGGGCAAACACAATTATTCCCATATAGGCTCCTTATATGGGCCCGAAGTGGGACCCACATAGGTCACCTGCATATGTGGTTTGAATTAGGAAACACATATGGGGCCCTTTTGGCCAAACCATATGGGTACAACATGGGCAAACACAATTATCCCCATATAGGCTCCCTATATGGGTCAGAAGTGGGTCCCACATAGGTCACCTGTATATGTGTTTTGAATAAGGAAACACATATGGGACCATATTGGCCAAACCATATGCGTACAACATGGGCAAACACAATTATCCCCATATAAGTTCCTTATATGGGTCAGAAGTGGGTCCCACATAGGTCACCTGTATATGTGTTTTGAATAAGGAAACACATATGGGACCATATTGGCCAAACCATATGGGTACAACATGGGCAAACACAATTATCCCCATATAAGTTCCTTATATGGGTCCGAAGTGGGACCCACATAGGTCACCTGCATATGTGTTTTAAATAAGGAAACAGATATGGGACCCTTTTGGACAAACCATATGGGTACAACATGGGCAAACACAATTATTCCCATATAGGCTCCTTATATGGGCCCGAAGTGGGTCCCACATAGGTCACCTGCATATGTGTTTTGAATAAGGAAACAGATATGGGACCCTATTGGCCAAACCATATGGGTGCAACATGGGCAAACACAAATATTCCCATAAAGGCTCCTTATATGGGTCAGAAGTGGGTCCCACATAGGTCACCTGTATATGTGTTTTGAATAAGGAAACACATATGGGACCATATTGGCCAAACCATATGGGTACAACATGGGCAAACACAATTATCCCCATATAAGTTCCTTATATGGGTCCGAAGTGGGTCCCACATAGGTCACCTGCAGTGTTGGGGCTAGTTACTCAAAAAAGTAATATATTACGTATTACATATTACTCTCAAAAATAGTAATGCCTTACTTTACTTTATTACTCCCTGGAGAAAGTAACTAGTTATATTACTAGTTATATTACTAGTTACATTTTTTTCTGGACAAGAATGTTTATTTGGGCAAGCCACGGCCAAGAAAATGCTGGCTTCCTTACCCGCTACTGGACGTGGGGCACAGCGTTTGGAGAAACATTAAAGAGTGTGCACTTCACCGTCAAGTTATTTTCCTTCCGTTGAACATAATAAAATATGACAATCTCCACCCGTCGAAACTAGCTTTCTGTTGCTGGGAACCTTCCTCTGAAAGAGCTTGCTGTTGTTGACGCTTCCATTTACCCGATCTGTCTTTGAGTGTGCCGCTGCCACTCTGTGCTGCTGGCTGCCGGGTGTCGACCAATCGGTGATGGTAAATGATACCTCGTGCCAAACTTAGACCAATCTCTGTTCCATTCAGGCCCTCCTCCCCTTCCCTTTTGTTCTCTGTGTTTTGTGCCTTGTGAGATGAAGGTGCTACTGGCGAATGTAACTTAAGTAACTAGCTCGGGAAAACTGTAATAATATTACCATTTTCAGACGGGTAATGCCTTACACTACTAGTTACTGAAAAAAGTAATATTATTACAGTAACTAGTTACTTTGTAACTAGTTACACCCAACACTGGTCACCTGTATATGTGTTTTGAATAAGGAAACACATATGGGACCCTATTGGCCAAACCATATGGGTACAACATGGGCAAACACAAATATTCCCATATAGGCTCCTTATATGGGTCAGAAGTGGGTCCCACATAGGTCACCTGTATATGTGTTTTGAATAAGGAAACACATATGGGGCCCTTTTGGCCAAACCATATGGGTACAACATGGGCAAACACAATTATCCCCATATAGGCTCCTTATATGGGTCAGAAGTGGGTCCCACATAGGTCACCTGTATATGTGTTTTGAATAAGGAAACACATATGGGACCATATTGGCCAAACCATATGGGTACAACATGGGCAAACACAATTATCCCCATATAAGTTCCTTATATGGGTCCGAAGTGGGACCCATATATGTCCATCTGTATGTGTTTTGAATAAGGAAACACATATGGGACCCTTTCGGCCAAACCATATGGGTGCAACATGGGCAAACACAAATATTCCCATATAGGCTCCTTATATGGGCCCGAAGTGGGACCCACAAAGGTCACCTGTATATGTGTTTTGAATAAGGAAACACATATGGGGCCCTCTTGGCCAAACCATATGGGTACAACATGGGCAAACACAAATATTCCCATATAGGCTCCTTATATGGGTCAGAAGTGGGTCCCACATAGGTCACCTGTATATGTGTTTTGAATAAGGAAACACATATGGGACCATATTGGCCAAACCATATGGGTACAACATGGGCAAACACAATTATCCCCATATACGTTCCTTATATGGGTCCGAAGTGGGACCCATATATGTCCATCTGTATGTGTTTTGAATAAGGAAACACATATGGGACCCTTTCGGCCAAACCATATGGGTCCAACATGGGCAAACACAATTATTCCCATATAGGCTCCTTATATGGGCCCGAAGTGGGACCCACATAGGTCACCTGCATATGTGTTTTGAATTAGGAAACACATATGGGGCCCTTTTGGCCAAACCATATGGGTACAACATGGGCAAACACAATCATTCCCGTATATGGATTCTAAATAAGGAAACACTTATGGGACCCTTTCTGTCAAATCATATCGGACCAAAATCAGTCCCATACAGACTCCCCACATATGTAATTGTCATTTCATGCCCTTTTTTAAACAGGGATCCTGAAAGGTTTATACCTATGTTTTCAGACTGTCTTACTTCGCAAACCATGGTGACGCTAAAAGCAAGACATGTAGCCTAATAGTTTATGAAGTCCCAAAGGACTGCAGGGTAACTTCTAAGTAAAGGTGGCGGCATCAATGTAGCAGAAGCCTTGCATTTTTTACCCAAAGCTTGCATGGGTATTAGTGCATTTAAAATGTTATTTGTAATATGATGATAAAACATTACAAAAATTTGTTAGGTTCAGGCTCAGGTTAAAATTTTCCTGCAAGTCTAAAGCGATCTGACATAATTAGCAAAAGTGAGAAAGTGACAGACCGTATTCAATGTATTCTGATATCTAGACCAATCAGTTTTCACTGTGGGCAGGCTTACAATCAACCTCTCTCTTCAGCTCAGTAAACCACTGTACAGTAGTAATTTATTTACAATGTACAGTAAATGACAGTGTGTCCAATAAAACCCCAGGAAAATAATACAATAATTACTTTATTTTTTAAGTATATCAAAGTTTATCTCTGTGTAAACCCTCTGCTTTTGAACAAAACAAAAACATTTAACCTATCTTTATTTGTTCCTTTTTATCTTTTTTAAATATGTGTCTTTTTTTATAAATATAGGGTCAAAGGAGTTTAAGGTGTCCTTCATAATTGTACATATATTTTAAAGCTGTTAAAAGAGCAACCGTATTAAAGTAATAAACAACATAACACAAAATAAAATATAAATTACATTGATGATTAAATTATTTTAAATTTATGTTTTTTGTGGGGGCTTGTTGGTGAGCTTCCTTCCCAATCAGTTTTTGTAGGGTGGGATGTCTGAGTGTAATTTTAATAAATTAAACAGTCAAAACTGCACAAAAATCTTTTATTTACATTGTCTCCAATATTTGCTATACTGAGAGGATTTGTACATATGTAGAACTCATTTTATGTTTTGATAGATACTAAGTGAATTATCACCATACACCAAAGGCCTCTATCGTGCTAGTCTGGCCAGACCTTCAATACTGAAGTTGTTTACAATGTTTAGCCAACATTCTGTGGGCGTGACAGTTGAAGCTGAGACTACTATCATGCTGAGTCCATGAGTTCAAGTCCATGAGAAGAGCATTGACCAACTATGGTGTGGTGTGCAGGGGTGGCTGGTGACTTTTCTTGTGAGGGATTCAAAAATTTGTGTTTGGGGTGTCATGTGTGTTGCTCATCATGTCAAAATATGTGTTTGTTGCGTCATGTGAACCATGTGCATCATGCACCTTGCCTGCTGGCAGGGGCGTTGCACAAGATCTCGGGCCCTATGCATAGGCAATCCTGATGGGCCCCCATGCCCCACCCCCATAATATATTCCAGACTTTCAAGGGCCCTCTCTTCCTTTGGGGCCCTGGTAATCAGTACTGGTTTTACCCCCAGTCCGACACCCCTGCCTGCTGGACACACATCGAAAGGATTTGTAATAAAAGAGGCACTCACAAAATACTTGCAAGACACTAACTTAACACTGAACTCATGCCACTAGGAACTAGGCTACATACGTTGTGATGAGATTTGCATCGTGCGCCCTCGAAAAAGAAGTCACCACGCGGCCGTCACTACGTGAATGGCAGAATTGCAAGCAGGATGCCACTGCTCTCCAAACAGATGCTCCTACCTTCAGTTTGCTAAGGTCATGTGAACAGGGCTTCTGGATTTTATTTATTTGGGATCTATGGGCTACAGTTTCTTACGAAAATTAAATACATGGTTTACTACAGTTTAAACAGCAACAACAAAACATGGTTACTGTAGTAAAACCATATGCTTATGTTGTGTTTTGGTGCTGGTATGCTGGTGACCACCAGCTAAACCAGCATCAAACCAGCATAGACCAGCATAATTCCCATGCTGGTCCATGCTGGTTTGATGCTGTTTTTTTTCAGCAGGGATTTTACTGTACCACAAAAAACATGCTTAATTTTCGTTAGGTAGGCTATTGTCTCTTTTTTCAATGGGGTATTATACTTAACTTTCATGTAGAAAATTAACCATGGTTTTACTATAGTTAAAACCAAAAAACCATAGTAAAACCATGGTAAGTGTAGTAAAACCATGGTTTTGCTGATAGTAACCAATACACAAAAAAATAAACATGTTACTACACTTTTACCACAATAAAACCATGTTTAATTTTCGTAAGAGCTATATGCACATTGTGTTTTGGGGTATATTTATTCAGAAACGTTGTATTAAATGAATACACTGTTGTATTCATTTAAAAAAAAACGGCGCCAAGAAAAAAGGACATGCGCATTGCTCTGCTGAGCCAGTTGGAGCTGGTACATTTTAATTACTTGCTGTCTTCACTGGAGTGCTGCAAGCTCGAAGTGTGGTGAGTAGGTCTGTTTTATACCATTATATGACATTAAACTGTTGATAAAAAGTATATTCAAGTAGTCAAACATTAAAATTTTCTTGGATGTTATTCAGTGGCGAAGCTCGTTAACGTTAGGTGAATGCGTACGGTCGCGGTTGCGAAAATCAATCTTGTTTTTAAATTGTCAGAGTATTAACACACTGCATTTACTCTGTTAACGTTACATGTACTTAAGAAGCACTTTAGGATATATTTAACAGTTAAAGTGGGTATTTTTACTTTTACTCGTAACTCGGTGATATTTATAATGAAAATGACATGCACTCAGTTTTGCACGACGCACTTTATTTTAATGCAGTACGAAATGCGAACGTCAGATTATTGTTATTTTTTCATAATTTGCCGAAGCATTTGATTTGTGAATGAATGACTCTTTTGAACGAGTCGATTCTTCACAAAAGGAATTACTGTTTTGTACCGGGTCGATTCTAAAATAGGTATTGTTTGAACGGTTTGAATCAATTTGAATGATTTGTTCCGCTGCAAGATCTGAATCATCTGTACATCTGCAGCACTTCTCTCTCGTAACGTCGTGAAACTTAAAAACACGCCAATAGGAGTGTTAGATGAAGTGGATGCAAGTGAACTATCAATCTACTGAAACAAAAGCGGTAAATGTATTCGAAGAAGAAAATGCTCGCGCGACCTGTGCGTCAGACCCGGATAAACGCACGCGAGCTGACAAGGTAAGTTAAAATGTTCACTTGAATCACAGCCATGATTACAGCAGGAAGAAAAATCCATCGACGATTGGCGTCTGATTCGCTCTAAAAAGTAATGTTTGTTCAGATGTGAGTGCTTTTTGTGACACATTAGTTTGATAATATTAGATAACACGAATTACTGTATTAACTCAAGCATAATATTGACGGCTGTCCCCTCCTATGGAAATCACGTTTTCGTTTGGCTGCATGTTTTGTTGTAAAGAGCACTATTTTGTTTGCTCAGTTTGATCACTGATATCTATTACAAGTTTTAATGTCATTTTGGATATAGGGAAGCAATTAGGTGCAGCGTTATAACAAGACTGTTGTTGCACTTCTATGCTTAACTTTACATGAAAAAAAGATAGTAGCCTACATACTGTATAGTATGGACTTGGTTAGTGAACTGTAAGAGTATTTGCCAGCTGTTAACTCATATAATTTTGTCATTTTTATTTCAGATCCTTATTAGCTGTTATTCAATACCATGTAAGTATTTAGAATTTAATATTTTGCTAACGTTTCTTGAATATAAAGTTTCCCTACTGCAATAGAATGCGTCATGGCCTGCTTTCTTACCTCACTAGAAATGTAGTTGCAGTCAAGTGTGCCAAGCAGCACTTCTTTAGGGATTTGCTGCTCCATAAAAAGTGGAAAATAAAAAATTGCATTGTATTTATTAGGGCTGTGTATTGCCAACAATTTCCTGATACGATACGTATCCCGATACAAGGTCACGGTACGATGCACATCACGATGCAAGACTATTTTGAATTACATTTTTGTTCAGAATTTAGTAACATTGTTATTATTATTATTATTATTATTATTATTATTAACTGTTTATTGTACATTGAATAAGCAGTGTTGTTACAGAATTCTGGTATCGGAAGCGGAAATAGTGGTATCGGTGCATGCCTAGTTTGATCGGCTCTCTAATTTTTCTTACAGTACTTTGATTTCATACATCAATCAGTGTATACAATGCCACTTCAAGATGAACGCACCTAATATTTGTTAGTATGGCTGTGTGGGGAAAAAATAATGTTTAACATAAGCATATACCTACTAGAGTGCGGATCGGGCCGCATTTTTCTGTCCGAGCCCGGCCAAGTTCGACAGGGCGGTAACCAAACCCGACCGTAACCCGACAGGCATTACGATATTTATGTCTGAGCCCAACACAGTTAAAAATCGCTTTGTCTTAACAACATAAACATATTTCCGCACACATGAAAATGGGTGATGACAGTTCATCTTAAAATGAAACTTTTATGTTTATCAGCTTACCCCCAAGCCATCCAAGAGGTAGGTGACTTTATTTCTTCAGTAGAACACAAATGTAGATTTTTAACTCCAACAGTTTCAGTCTGTCAGTTGTATAAGTGGATGGTAACAAAATCCGAAAGAGAAAAAAAACATGCACAGACAAATCCAAATAAAACCCTGCTACACGACATATCCATGTCCTAAGACACGAAACGATCGGTTTGTGCGAGAAACCGAACAGTATTTATATCATTTTTTACCTCTAATACAACACTATCCCCAGAGAAACGAGAGCCCCGTATAGTGTTATACGCCCTCACGTGCACCTGAAACAGTAGGTAGCAGTATGCACCTATGAAGTTGTTTCGCAACCCGCTATTAAACATTAGATGAATAAGAAGGTGATGTGTGAATGCGCGTGTTTCATTTTAAGATGAACTATCGCTTTAAACAGGCCCATTGGCTACCTACATATTATTATAAGCTGTTTTAAATTTCAAATCTTCAATGCCTTACCCGAACATAATTTCTAAATGTCTATTCGAACCCGGCCCGTTGGGTACCACCGGGTCCCGCGGGCTCGGTTTGAGTATCCATCCTTTAATACCTACTGTATGCCAAACACTGTCATTGTAATAAGAACAAATGTGTCATTTTTAATATTTTTATCTTAAAAATTTATTTGGTTTTGCAGATGCTCTTAAGGACAACGCCCTGATGTCCAAGGTCAATCAGCAAGAAGCTGAGAAGGCACTGTCAAAATGGTTCACTGGGGCAAGGGACAGAGGAGGACAGAGAGCATCAAGAATGCAGAAAAGGATGTCTATTTGAGAAAGGTTATAACTACAGTTGCTGATTTGAACTGTCATAGTTCTTTTATTTTTCTTAAAGGAAAACCTTTTTCAATATTTTACCATGTTCTTCCCTCAACTTAGATGAATTAATACATACCTCTATTTTCTCAATGCGTGCACTTAAAGGTGGGGTGCACAATTTCTGAAAAATAAAGTTTTGGAAAAGGGAGTCGGGCCGACTACCAAAACACACTTGTAGCCAATCAGCAGCATGTCTACTAACTGACATCGTTTCCTGCGTTGCGTATTTGTGGGGCGGGTCTATCAAAAAAAGGTCCAGATTCTATTAGTGTAAGGGTGTGTTTGTTTAGATGATTTCAAATGTAAACATTGGCTTTCATGCACCCTGCCTTTATTTGTTGTGAATTGTGGCGTGAATATGTTAGCATTTAGCCTAGCACCTTTCATTCATTAAGATCCAAACAGGGAAGAATTTAAAAGCCACCAAACACGTCCATGTTTTCTAGGGGTGCACGATTCAGAAAATTTCACGATTCGATTCCGATTTTTGGGCTCAAGATTCGATTAAAAAAAAAAAACGATTTTCGATTCAAAAACGATTCTTGATTTTAACAAACGATTCACATTATGTAAATGTAGTTTACTTTTTCCTATGTGACTGATTGAAGTAGATATACAATTTTAAAGAAAAGAAACACAACAAGCTAAATGTAGTTGTATGTATGATGTCTTTATGCAAAAATAAAAACTGTTATGAAGCAATTAGATGACCCCTTTTATCAAACTCTATTAAATACAATAATATAGTATATTAATGATAGACAGTGCAGGTCTATAGATTATAAATGTGACTGGTGTTATAATGGTTATTATTTCTATTAGATAGGCACTTTTCCTGCTACTGCTCTTTCTATCTATTTCTCTCTTGCCGATTTAAAAAAGCTAAATCCACTCATTATTTCAGATTGAAAAGTCTACTTGCTGTTAGTGACAGGGGACTTTACATTACAGCTTTGCGTTTTGTAAATCTTGAGTCAGCTTGAGTTTTGCTCATTCAGTGCAATAGATTTTGGAAAAGATATGGTTTATTAATAATAATAGAAAAGACAGGGTTCCCGCGGGGTCTTAAAAAGTCTTAAAAAGTCTAAAATTCAGAATGTTAAATTTAAGGCCTTAAAAAGTCTTAAAAACACCCAGATTTTTATCCCAGGTCTTAAATTTAATTTACCCAAGTCTTAAATTTCTTACCTCTTTTCATTCCCGAAAAGCGTTGTCTGCAGAAAATAAAATAGTAATTTAAAACGCTGAAGAACTAACTTAATGGCGGAGGCAGAAAGTGTATGATGGTGGGTCTCTAAAAAGAAACGTTCCGCCCTTTGCAAATCGTGCCATAAGCTGTTTCAGGTGTTGTGATCTGACTGTTTACTGTGGGTTTGGCGAGAAACAATCCTTAAATTTATAAGCAAAAATCTTTTTCGGGGTAATTTATAAGCCCGTGGCTTACCTGAGCATTTGCCAGGTTCTGAAACATAGAGGACACAGAAGCGAACAAAAATCAATGCTGCTTTATTGAAAATCAACTTAAACAGTCGGGCCGTCGAGTCACGAGCCACCAACAGCGTGTCAACTTTATAGTGTTACACAGTTTTATATTTTAGACTTTAATATTGCTCTCTGCTGCTATGCACTTGAACCTAACGCTTTTCCCTTCAGCTCTCCACAAACAGCAGCGATTGGCAGACGGAAAGCAAGAAAGTACCGTATTAAACCATATATTTCAAAAAAGTGCAATTGTCGTCTTTTAGGAACAATTCATACTTTTTGATTGCGCAAATGCTTCAGGAGTTACGGTTAAATGAACAGCGGTAGAATCAGAATCCTTTCGCATAGGCAGGCTGCTGCATACGGCATCGCCTGGTTTATTTAAGTTAACTGAGCATTACATTCGCAAGTCATAAGCATATTACAACAATTAACGATTAACTAAGAATAATAATCAATATTTTAAAGTTAATTTCAAAGTTAATATTCTGAAATAAGACCATTTCTGAAATAAGAAATGCGACCCTTCGGAGGCTACAGCCTTCGGATTGAGAAACGGTCTTGATAACCTTAGCAACACATATCAAACAGCCTTTTAATGGTAAATTTCATTTTCTTAATGCAGATTCATCCCTTATTGTGTAATTAGAGAGGCTATTAAACCTGATGGCGGTATACAGTGCATATTTATGCATAAAACGTATGGGTGGAGTGTTTTTTTGGCTCTGTAATTCTGTATTCAATTAAATGCAATACATTAATTTATTAATAAATTGTATTAATAAAATGCATATATTAATGCTTTTAGGGATTAATAATAATTGAAAGTGATCTTTTGTTCTTTGTATATTTATAAACAGGCACAAGATATATACACAGCACACAGTCAGTTGTACATTAAACATTATGGGGTGGTTTCCTGGGCAGGGATTAGCTTAAACCAGGACTAGGCCTTAGTTTAATTATGACATATAACTAGTTTTAATAAACATGCCTTACTAAAACCATTACTTGTGTGCATTTTGATGTATTTTAAGATATGTCAGTGCAAATTGTTTTCAAGTTTGGAAAGCTCTTAAAACTAGTCTTATCCCTGTCTGGGAAACCTCCCCTATAAGCTTACGTACTACAGAGTGTGATGCATTTTAAAGCTTTAAAGTTGTATTAGGCAGTGTAAAACTAGGCACAAACCAGCAGCTGACCATACCAAGTGATCTAATATTAGTGAATTTTATTTGTCAAAAAACATTGTTAATATAATTTTATAAAAATACTACTTACACATATTAGTGTGATGTATAAATATTGTAAATCAATGCATTTCTTGACTATTAATTAAGAAAAATCACAGCTCTTTGCCTCTAACTCAATGTATTTCAATGGCTCACTATGAGCCATTTTTGGGCTTCCATTGTCAGAAGTCTCTTCCTAAAGGGCTATGGGTAAAATTTGTCGGCGCCAACACTCGCGGTCTAATAGAGTTAAGCATAATGTATTTCCATGTATTTTGATGATCTATTTTAAAACTGCGTTCATTTTATATTTTTCTATAACTGAATCAATAAAAATAGAACGTTTTAAGAATTTCTGAGATCATTTGAATGCTTCTAGTAATGTGTCGTGTTGGTCTTAAATTTGACTCATAATGGTCTTAAAAGGTCTTAAAAAGGTCTTAAAGTCGCAATGAAATTGAAATGAAAAATTATATATATTTTTTTAATATTGTGGTATTATTAACAAATGACTTATCTGTGAGCTTCATTATTTTTTAAAAATTCGTGTGTGCTCATAATCTTTAATCAAAAATGCAAATCTCCTCCCCTCCTCAAAACGATCTCTCTTCACTTCCGGTCAAAAGTATGGCAGGTGGGCGGGGTCCGGGAGAAGATCGCAGCGATGAGCAATTAGCAACACGACCCAACTTCAAACGATCCAATCAGATCTCGATGGACAAATTCAAATCCAGCCCTGCCTTATTTCATCTCAAAAGCCGTTTCATTCGGATATACGTCACCACGGGGAAAATAAGGCAATCGCTACTTCCGTTTCATGGCGACTTTAAATTTAACTTGCTGAAACCTGCAAGAACCCCTGCAAGAACCGTAGTGAATACGACGCAGCGTCATCTATGGGAATACTGAGATAAACTTATTTCAGGACATTAGTAACACAGCATTACAAAAAAATTTATGAATCGATTTTTGAAATTCTATTAATCAAATGTGAATCGACTTTTTTGAACACCCCTAATGTTTTCCCTATTCAAAGACTGTTACATGAGTAGTTACACGAGGAAGTATGGTAAAAATATAACTATATTGCACTTAGTTTGTAGCACTTCGACCTTGGGCACAGTAACATCATCACTCCTGACTACTCCCCCTCTTGCTTAAACTACGGTCAATATAACCAACACGCCTGTACTAACGTAGTAGATTGAGCAGACTCTGCGAAATATCAAGTTAAGTTTAAGTGTACACATTGAGAAAAGAGAGATATGTATTTATTCGGCTAAGTTGAGGGAAGAACATAGTAAAATATTGAAAAACTGTGTTTGTAATTATCTTACTTTAATTTACTTTTAAAGGCGCCATTTCACAAGAGTTTTTTAAGATGTAAAATAAATCTTTGGTGTCTCCAGAGTACATATATGAAGCTCTAGCTCAAAATATCATATAGATAATTTGTTATAGCATGTTAAAATTGCCACTTTGCAGGTCCGGGCAAAACTGCGTCCTTTAAACGTGTCCTTTAAAATGCAAACACAGATCACAATGATGGTGGTTTGTTGAGATTGAAACTCAGTTGTGCTGTCAATTATTTTTTCTCACTCTCTGCACTAAATGGCAGTGCCATGTTTGGATAGTGCAGATTTAGGAGTGTTATTATTATAATAAGATCCTCTTCTGATATCACAAGGGGAGCCAAATTTCAATTACCTATTTTTTCACATGCTTGCAGAGAATTGTTTACCAGGTTTTCATGATATGGCCCCTTTAAATATAATTGTTTTCAAATTTTATTTGCAATAAACTTATCAAAGTACATACCTCCTCATACTATATACGGTGGCTAGAAAAGGAATGTAAATCTTTTGGAATTTCATACTTTTTTTTAAATACATTTTTCATAAAATGTGATCTGATCTCCATCTAACATAATGTGTCTAAAAAATAACACAACTTCTGATCTTTCATGTCTATATTGAACACACTTAGAGGCCAACCACATCAAACGTGTTTATGGCAGTTGCAGGCGCCTTTTTTGAATAATATTATTTAGGCAGGGAGTGTTTGCACACTGTTTATGGGTGCCGAACGCCTTGTGGTTTTTGCCGCCAGTCACAGCACGAGCTTTTGAAGGAGCGCTGAGGGCGGAAAAGCGCCCGACGTCATTCCCATCTTTCCATTGTCCAATCGTATGAGGGGAGAGGCAGGCCTTACGTTGTGGTGAGGGAAGTTTACAGTTGCTTTGAAGAACCGGACTCCACTCGCTCACTCTCTCCTGCGTCTTTGTGCACCTTTCACCCTCAAACAAGGTCGGAGTAAACGCTCTCTTTTTAAAGTTTCTGCTAATATGACAGTTAACAGCAAAAGAGCGCTCACGCTTCAATATTTGGACTTATCATGTGTATGGCCTTCTTCAAGTTAATCCATAAAATCTCTATTGGGTTGAGGTCTGGGCTTTGACTTGGCCACTCCAAAAGGCGGATTTTGTTTTTCTGAAGCCATTCTCTTGTGGACTTGCTCTGGTGTTTTGGATCTTTGTCCTGTTGCATCACCCAGACAATCCTCCTACAGAATTATCCTGAAGAATTGTCTGATAAACTTGGGAATTTATCTTCCCCTCAATGATTGCAAGCTGGCCAGGCCCTGATGCAGCAAAAAAGGCCCAAATCAACATGTTTTCTCCACCATACTTTACAGTTGGGATGATGTTTTCACAATGATATCGCGTGCCCTTTCTATGCCAGATGTAGTGCTGTGTGTTTTTTCCAAATAGTTCAATCTTTGTTTCATTAGTCCACAAAACATTTTGCCAAATACCACTGTTGGAATGTCAATTTGTTCTTTTGCAAATTTCAGGGGAATAGCAATGTTCCTTTTAGTACTGTAAGTAGTGACTTTCTTTGGTGTCCTTCCATGGATACACTGCTTGTTCAGTGTTTTACGTGTTGTAGACAATCATACAGAGAGTTCCAATAATGCCTTCAAATCTTTGCATGTCATTCTGGGTTGTTTCTTTACCTCATTCTTCGTGGTGCTCTTGGTGTCATTTTGACTGGGCGTCCATCTCTTGGTAGAGTAGCAACAGTCCCAAAAGCATCTCCATTTGTAGATTGTATGTCTGTAGACTGGTGAATTTCTAAAGTCTTTGACATAACTTTTAACCCTTTCCAGCTTCATGTAAAGCAACAATTCTTGATTGTAGCTTTTCTGAAAGCTCTTTTTGGTGAGGCATGGCTCATATAAAAAAATGAACTCCAAAAGTAAACTTCAAAGTAGCTGTAGTCCACACCTCCAAATGGATTATCTTAAAGAGACTCCAGGTGTGATAAAACCTGACTCCAATTTGCTTTTTCGAGGTCTTGTTGGCTTAAAAGTTTACATACTTTTTTCACAAGCACTATGAGTTTTTTGGCTGTTCTTAAATAATTCTGTTCTTTCATTTCTTTATTGTTAATTTTTTTTAGAACCATTATGTTTGTTCAATATTCTTGACTTGAAATTTATTTAGAAAGCTATGAAATTCCAAAAGGTCAATAGACTTTATCTTATTACTGTATTTATTGAAGGATATACTTTTCAAAACACTCAAGACCCTAAAAGGTTCTACAATAGTTTTGTGCCATTGTAACAAATGTGGCATGATGGTTAGTTAAATAAAAATGGAATTTGAAAGGATTTCAGTGTCACTGTGTGCTTCTTCTGCCCTGCTAATCCAGGGCTTCATCACACTCATCTCATTACAAATAATATGCTAACTGGATAACACTGGATATGTCTTATTAAATATGCAGTTTACTAAAATAATGTTTTTACCTGCAACAAATTAATTACAGCCTAACTAGTTATTGTATTTACTAGCTGCTGACCTAAGATTTATATTTTTTTGTACCTTTTGTTGGGAATTGTGTCTTTTGGGGTATTTTTTGCCTAGATATTGTCAAGGGGGTTATATGATTCTTTGGTTCACAACTTCCTATTCTGAAAGCTTGGTCAATTTTGCAACAAATGTATATATGGTGACAGACTCGAATAGTTTTTCTTGTGTAGTTTAATGCAAGTTCAGACTAACATTTAAAATTTTTGGTTCAACCTCTCCCACAGCTTTTCAAAGCTGAAACTCAAGTAGATGTAGCAGAAACACATACAATCCCAACAGCAACCCAGATTTTAGATCAGGTAGTCTTCATGTAGCACCCATTTAGAGCTGTAATATGGGTCCCAGATGGGTTTTGCTTATGTTGTACATTTGGGAACTACCTTAAAACCCATTAAAATCCTGCATATAACCTACATGGGCAATTGACAAGGGGCAAACATGGAACCCACGGACAATCCCACTTACAACCCATATTTCATGACCATGTTGCCCTTATGTAGTACCCACATAAAACTCAAATCTGGGCTCAACATGGGCATTATGCATGTTGCCCAATTGGGGCCCACCAAACACCCAGTGAAATCTTGCAGGTAACCTACATGGGTAATAGACAAGGGGCAAACATGGAGCCCGTGGACAATCCCACTTACAACCCATATTTCATGACCATGTTGTCCCTATGTAGTACCCACATAAAACTCAAATCTGGGCCCAACATGGGCATTATGCATATTGCCCAATTGGGGCCCACCAAACACCCAGTGGAATCCTACAGATAACCTACATGGGTAATTGAAAAGGGGCAAATATGGAACCCGCGGACAATCCCACTTACAACCCATATTTCATGACCATGTTGTCCCTATGTAGTACCCACATAAAACTCAAATCTGGGCCCAACATGGGCATTATGCATATTGCCCAATTGGGGCCCACCAAACACCCAGTGGAATCCTGCAGATAACCTACATGGGTGATTGACAAGGGGCAAATATGGAACCCGCGGACAATCCCACTTACAACCCATATTTCATGACCATGTTGTCCCTATGTAGTACCCACATAAAACTCAAATCTGGGCCCAACATGGGCATTTTGCATATTGCCCAATTGGGGCCCACCAAACACCCAGTGGAATCCTACAGATAACCTACATGGGTAATTGAAAAGGGGCAAATATGGAACCCGCGGACAATCCCACTTACAACCCATATTTCATGACCATGTTGTCCCTATGTAGTACCCACATAAAACTCAAATCTGGGCCCAACATGGGCATTATGCATATTGCCCAATTGGGGCCCACCAAACACCCAGTGGAATCCTGCAGATAACCTACATGGGTGATTGACAAGGGGCAAACATGGAGCCCGCGGACAATCCCACTTACAACCCATATTTCATGACCATGTTGTCCCTATGTAGTACCCACATAAAACTCAAATCTGGGCCCAACATAGGCATTATGCATATTGCCCAATTGGGGCCCACCAAACACCTAGTGGAATCCTGCAGATAACCTACATGGGTAATTGACAAGGGGCAAACATGGAACCCGCGGACAATCCCACTTACAACCCATATTTCATGACCGTGTTGTCCCTATGCAGTACCCACATAAAACTAAAATCTGGGCCCAATATGGGTGTTGTGCATATTGCCCAGGTGGGGCCCACCTAGTGGCAAGTGCAGTCCTGCATGAAATCCATGTGGGCAATTAGCATGAGGCCATTATGGAACCCGCGGACAATCCTATATAGGGCCCATTTTTCAGCCCAATTCATACCCATATGGGCCCTATATACAAATGTTGGCTGGGTTTATCTTGCTTTTACTGATTAGAGGCTTACAAATTACTGTTTAAAATGCTATTTTAAAACTGTTTTTTATCCTGGTTCTTAAAACACACTGGAAGCACTTGCAAATAGCTAATGTTATTCTAAAAAATCAAGTATATTGAACTGTAGTTATTTTTAATGGTTTTAAAGATAACATAAATTGTATAGAGGTGCTTTTAAGTAGCATGTGGATATCTTATATTTTGTGTTTTAGAGTTTCAGGATTTGAATGGCGTTTTTAATCCTCATTAAAATTATGTTTTATTTAAGATCTATTTTTTGTTTTTAGACCTGCATGTGCAGGGGTATAAAATGTTTTATGTAACCTGACTTGTTTACAGCATGTGCTGTTATTTATATGATGATCTTGTTTCAATAAACAAAAATAGAAAGAAAAAAAATCTGTTCTTATCAGTTTAATGTCTGATACGTCTCCTATCCGGGGACTATATGTTAAATGGATTTTTGACCTTCGGAAATGGAAGCGGAGCTTGCTCCTTCCACTCCATGCATCAACATGGTATTGCAGTTTTTCCATGAATGGTGCGCTCCCCTTCTCGGGGACAAATAAGTCAAGTATAAAAAAAGAATTTGCTTCTTCTGTGCGTGAATGACGGTGTTTTTTCTAATCCGTGTGTTTTAAAATTGCTGTGTTTTCGTTGGCTTTATTGGTTTAACGAAAAGCTTGCGTGGAAATGAACACGCTGACAAAGAAATTTGTAATTTGTAATGTATTTAATTATTTTCTTTACAAGTTTGTGGTGGTGATCCGAGGACGAATTAAACATCCTCGACACAGCTGAAGGTGCAACAAAAGCGAAAGAGGCCGATTGGAATGTTAAAAACACCTGAAAACTTTTTTTCACTACCCTTCATACTACAGCTGTCGAAAAACCACAGCAACGTCGACAGACCTGGAGGCATAGCTGTACTTGTTTAACTCACAACGACAACGGGTAAGTCATTGAGCCCTGTGTTTTTATTTATCCACGTTCTAAAATTGCTATGCTTTCGTTGTTTCTTGATTGCTCTGTACATTTATTTGTTTCTATTCCACGTAAAGTTACTTTGTAATAACGAAACCATATATTTGAATGCGCAATTTAAATCCATTTGATTTAAATTGTTTCACATATTTCACTCTACACGGTTCAACCGGGCTGGAAACGGAATAAAAATAGGGTAGATCTCGAAGAATGTTTGGTCTCAGACGTGGCTTCGTGCGCTTTCCACCTGGTCACACACAGTAATGAAATGTTAGTCGGATGGCCTTCGGGGGCGCCGTCGCTGTGATCGGTCACAGGAAGATGCGGCCGTCTGGCCTCAAAGGGTGTCGCTCATACTTACCTGGCAGGGGAGACACCATGATCATGAAGGTGGTTCACCCAGGGCGAGGCTCAGCCATTGCACTCCGGTTGTGCTGACCCTTTGCGAATTCCCCAAATGTGGGAATCTCGACTGCAAAATTTCTGATAGTGGGGGACTGCGTTCGCGCTCTCCCCTGACCTTTGTGTTAAAAATAGATTCTTTTGTCCAAGAGACGTCTAACCACGGCCCAAGAATACATTAGTCATCAAAAAAGCGGCTATTTAACGACTACATAATTTCTAATAGACAGCGAATATGTGTCTAGGCTAAAACAAGGCTTAATTTGGGCTGTCAGTGAAAATCTAATAGACGTTTGACCATTCCAAAAGAATAGACTAGCCATTAAATAGAACCACAATCAAACGGCTACATGTCTAAGAGACAGTCAACAAAATAATGCTTAGATGATTCTTTTCCTTCCAATATAAGAGGTTCTCGGGAATGGCAATCATCCAAACTAATAAATTATAAAGGCTTTTATAAGAAAATGACAACAGTTAAACAACATAGACAGCGTTGGGCAATACAAAATGCTAATAAATACAAGACAAATTGAAATATTTTACATCCATGTACATTAAACAAGCCAACAAATCTGCCAATGGGCTACGACAATTTTTCTTGAATTAAGTGTTTATATCTAGATTTGTTTCTTACCCCTTTGGCAGATTTATTTGCTTGTTTTAAGCCCAAATTCGCTTAAATTTTGAGTTTTTTTCTCCCTAAAGGCTAGGCTTATTTTCTTAGGGCATTTTGCTCATCAAAAAATGCATCTTATTTTAAGACTTTCTAGATATTTGTACAGTGAAAACAGTTCGAAATAACAAGTAAGAAATGATTTTTTGCAATGTATTCATTCATTCGCTACCCTTCATACTACAGCTGTCGAAAAACCACAGCAACGTCGACAGACCTGGAAGCGTAGCTGTATTTGTTTAACTCACAAAGACAACGGGTAAAGTATTTTCTTGATTACCTAAATGACTTGCTGTAAGAAAATAAGTTTAGGTTTAAGGGGGGGGAAATACAGTTTAAAGGGATATTTCAATTTATGATGATAATTCTGTCATCATTTACTCATGCATACAGGCTTACAACAACACGAGGATTAGTTTTTTTTCTGAGTAACACAAAAGAAGGTATTTTGAGGAATGATGGTAAACCCACAGCAGATAGTCACCATTGACTTCCATAGTAGGAATAAAAAAAATATGATGGAATTTATTAGGTACCATCAACCGTGTGCTAACCATCACTTTGCAAAATATTTTCTTCATCATTTATCACGATACTTCCAAAATATTTTTTCCTACTAAGTCAATATTTCATTATTTGCTTTACAAGCTTAAAAATGATGGTGACATGATTCCATGGTAATCACAAACAGTTAAACAAGTAAAATAATCACCATTACTTTTAAAAGCATTTTGAAAATTGCTTGCTTATGCTGGGAGTAAAGGTATTTCACGCAGTGCGCATCCTCTTTAAAAGGTAATGTATGCTTCTTTTAAAGCTGACACATTTGCCACATTAAAATAACAGAAATGTGTACTGTTTAAACTTTTTGGAGCCGGTGTGTCTGTGTTCTTGGGGCACACATCTACATGTAAAAGCAGAATTGCTTATTATTCTTCTCTATTTCTTGTATAGGTCAATTATGAGTGGAGAACCGTTCACCAAATGAAGACCGCAGCCAGGTGACGGGATTCTGTGGTAATCGCAAACAGGTAAACCAGTAAAATAATCATCATTTATTGTTAAAATAATTTTGAAAATTGAAGTTCTGTGTGTTCTTATTGTACTTTATTTATTTCTGCAGGTAAGCACCATACCGTAAGCTTTATTCCCTTTATAACAGGTAACCCAGACAGCAAAACCACACTGGGGTGGTTCTGGCCCACACCTACCATGCGATCCACCCCGGATCCATCTCACGGACATGGTCCAGTGTCCAAATGCACAACGGGCCAAAAGTGATCAGGATTTGTTTCATGGCTCTGCACCAGAGATGGGTCAGCCCTGGCCCACTCTCGTACCAAAACAGTAAAACAACACTGGGGTGGAGCTGGCCCACACATACCGTTCCATCCGCATCAGATCCGTTTAACTAACACGGTCCAGTGTCCAAACGCACATCGGCCAAGAAGTGGTCAGGATTAGTTTCACAAATCTGAACTGGAAATGGAACAGAGCTGGCCCAGTCCCGCATAGAGATGCGGCACAGATCCGCGTACCAGATCAATGCCAGATATGCCTTATTTTTGGGATTTATGGCCTATGTGATGTTTAGTCTTTCATGTGTTTAGGCTACCTTATATTTAATTACCCTACAGTCAGAAGCAATAATCTTAGGCCTCCATTCACATAAAGTACACATGAAATTTTCAGAATGTATATAAGCTAACAACCATAGCACTTGTCGCTTGGTGTAGGTCTTTAGGCATTAAACACATTAAAGAACACATTATTTGTGGACATGAGCAAAAAAGAAGCATGTTCTGATTTAAGACTTTTATTTTTTTAACTATAATAACAATTTCAAAATACTTTATTATATAAAGGGATAGTTCACCCAAAAATGAATATTTAGTCATTTACTCCCTCTCATGTTTCAAACCTGTATACCTTTCTATGTTCTGCGGAACACAAAGATATTTGAAAGAATGTTTTTAAAAAAGCAGATCTCACAACCCATTACTACAATTGTAAAAAAAATGATTATGACAGTTAATGGGTTGTGAGAAATGCTTGGTTACAAACATTATTCAATCTTTGTGTTCAGCAAAAAATAGAAATGTATACAGGTTTGAAACACGTGGGTAAGAAAATTATAACAATTTTCATTTTTGTGTGAACTATCTCTAACACATTACATCTGTTTGGCTTATTTTTTGTATTCACAACCCCTAGCTCTCTTCCTGGAGCGTGCTTGAGGTGGTCTGCCATAGCTGCATCGATTTCCGAGTCCGTGGCTTTTGGGCTCCACCTCCTCACAGCATCTGAGGGAAGAGAAGAATATGTTTCTTTTTAAAATAAATACAATTAAACATTTGAGGTAAATGACATGCACTTACTTTCAAAATCTTTATGGTCTACAGCTAAAATTATATATATAAAAATGTTAAAAACGGAGTTATCTCGTTTTGCAATGAAACTATATATATATATATATATATATATATATATATATATATATATATATATATATATATATATATATATATATATATATATATATATATATATATTATTGTATAAAAGATGTTATGCTTTAAATAAGTGTTAGATCAGTTGTGAGACCAACAGCATTTGTACCCTTGCTCTTCAATCCCACTGTGGTGCCCTTGAGAAAGACCCTAAACTAGGTGTGTAACTGTCAAAAAATGAACAGGATATTTCTGATAAAGACAGGTGAGCTGTGATGTCCCCTAAATACATAAATCATAGTAATAACAATTACATCAATATACAAGAACAAGAGTTTTTTTTAGATCAACATATTCCCCAAATTACCTTGAATAACATAATACAAAGGTGTGCCTTTAAAAGACTTATTTTCCAGATGTCCACCACCCCTCATATTGAACTTTGCCATAAGACAATTAGACATCATTCTGTGAAAGAAATGTAAGATTACTTCACCTTAGACAAATTACCTTAATGGTCAATAAATTACAATTAACAGTAATGTGCAACATAGCAATTGCATGCAATGTTCAAACATACTCACAACTACTCATCTACCATGTAACATGTGCTATAAACAATATCCTCATCCATAGGTTTTGGTGACAAGTAATGGCTTACACCAGGGGTGTCAAACTCAGTTCCTGGAGGGCCGGTGTCCTACACAGTTTAGCTCCAACCAACTCCAACACACCTGTTTGGAAGTTTCTAGTAATCCTGAAGACCTTGATTAAACGCATCAGGTGTTTTTGATTAGGGCTGGATCTAAACTCTGCAGGGACACCGGCCCTCCAGGAACTGAGTTTGACACCACTGGCTTACACTGAAATTATGATTTGATTTCTTGTTTTCAGTATGGCTGACTGTTTGAGCCACTACGAACTTTAATAGTTCTGAACAAGTGATGTGTGACAGATTAAATCCTGAATTTAAGTAATATAAATTGCTGGGTTAATTATGGTTGTAATCAATATTCCTGCAATATTATGCAGGATTACACAATTCAAGGGAAACACATACCTGTTCATAACGTTGTTCATGCAGTCTCTGATAGAATATCCACCAGCTCAGAAAGTTGCTGGACCTAAATGTGAAAACAATTGAAATAATGTTATAGAAAGATAGATGGAAATATATATACATATTCTTTATATCACAACTTACACAGATCAACTTGTTATCAACATCTTTGATGTATTCATAATGCATTCATAATGCAAAATACACGTCATATAGCATTTCTTACTTCTTGCATTTGAAGCTAAGGCCATAGGTGAACAATCAGGTAGTCTCCATTCTGTTATTTTTTCGTTGTGTTACCTCACCTGTACAAATATAGTTAATTATATGGTAGTGTAAAATATTAACAGTAAATCACTTCACAGTGTAATACTGCATTAGTTATGAAATCAGATGGCTGTACTTTAGGTCTTTGTGGTTGAGCAATGACAGACATTATAAGCTCTGTATTTGTAACTCTTAACTGAAATTCAGAGAAATGTACATGTTTATACTCTAAGCTGTGTTGTCACTAATGTAGTTTCCAGCGATGCATGATAAATCGCATGCGATATCATGCGCATCTCGTCATTGAAGCCGGTTCCTTGATTAGTAGTAAATTGCCATCACCTGCTTTCAGATGGAGCAGCATTTACTACACAAAGCTGAGGTTAACTGACAAGCTGGTCCATATCGCATGTATTGCAGGAGATGCGTCCTCGATAATTAATGCGAAATTGCCCCAATTGTCAGTGAACTAAGGCTTTGTGTAGTAAATGCCGCTCCATCTGAAAGCAGGTGATCGCGATCATGGAACCAGCTTCACTGACAAGATGTGCAATGACAATCACATGCGATATATTGTGCATCCCTAGTAGAATCTGCTTAAAATAAGATGTGACTGTAAAGTTCTCACATACAATGGGATGCTCTCTGGGATTGGAGTGCCTTCTGGTACTGGGGCGTCAATCCAGAATTTGGTATTGTAGACAATACTATATAGACATTAAAAACAAAAGGAGTGAAAAATGACAAGTTATTTAAGGTAATAAAGGACACATTAATGAATGAATAACGCCATAACTGTACAATTACAAAAAATCCTCTTTAGGTGTATGACAATACACAAGAAAACAATACTCTGCCTGTTTCGGTTGTCTGGAAGATGGCTGTTCATTATGTCACCCTGCAAAACAAATTACACCTTGCATGTAATTTCATTAAGTACAATAAACATACACACGCACAATGTATTTAAAAAAAACTTAGTAGTGTAAAATATTAAAATAAATCACTTTTTATATCAAAGTTTTGGGATATTATGTTGACATTCAGGCAAAACCCTGATGGAATAAATGTTTACCTATAAATGAGAATGACATTATAAAGTCAAAAGTGTATGCACTTTGGAGCCAAGCAATGTGTTTGTATAGTGTGGGAATGCACCAAAAAAATAACAAAAAGCATCAGTAGCACGTACGTCTCATAGTGTCACAGCTTATTCTAGGGTATAGATCAATCACATCATCTTGATACCGATGTTTACTCATGAAGTGTGCCATCACCTGTGTAAACAAAATACACCAAAACAATTTATATAAATTTTTGAGTTTCATATCGAAATATATAAAAGTCCTTTTTGAAAGCATGATTCTTTTTCAAAGTAAAGCAAAGCAGTCAAAAACTTACAACTTAATGTAGGGTAGACAAAGTCAGGGGTCGGGCACGTCTCATCCAAGTGTGTTGGACACAAAACTTGATCTTTAGCACAAACAAGAAGATATGACACATTAGAACATTAACAAATATGTAGACTGACTGTTTAAACCATATCTACAGTTTGCCATACCTTCTTTTTTATTGTTTGTGGAATGTGCAACATCTTCATTTGGTTTGTGTTGACCACCTTCAACTGTAAACAAAATGAAATTGTAATTACTGATATTAACCCCACAAATACCAACTCCTATGTGTTTAAGTGTATAAAACTGAGGCATTTACCTGGCTTTTAACAGCTTGTTTATTTTTATTTGGATTAGGTTCTGCTCTTCCTTTGTACAAAACAAAAGCAAAGGAAGTTAATCAAACACTTATGCTGAGCTTTTAATACAGAACAGTATTTAACATTTTACATGTGCAATGTGTAGGCAATCAAATCATTCCATCATGCCAAATAACTTTTCTCTTTCAGATGTTTTAATTTCTGAAATAAATTCTCAAAGGCTACATATATAAGCTAAAGTAATAACTTTGACTCTATCATTAAATATACTTTATACTATGGTATAACATGTGTAAGTTCAAAGTACCTTTTAGCCTATTAGCTAATTTTAGCCATACTCAGTGTGGACAATTCTGGCAATGTTTATTTTGGTTCATTTGTGTCAAACAAGTAAAACTTAACCACGTTAATCAAATAATACAAAATGTACTTACCCAACAGTAGATTTTATATAATATATAGACAAAACTCCTTAGTAAATTCCCCCTCTCCTCGTGGTTGCATGCAGAGGATTTTTTATGTCATGATGGACTATAAATGCACCTGTAAAAGACATGCATCCAATTCACATCAGGGTATATATTGAAGTACACGTAGCTAAAAGTCAAAGTAACAATTATACATGTAACCCCATAGAACTATAGACATGTACAAATGTATCTGAATGCATTTTTATGACATGTTTTTTTTTTTTTTTTTACATATTTTCACCGATTTATGCCGATCATACCGCGACTATTTTTGGCCAGGGCCACGACGTTGCCGTCGGACCAATGTTTGCTGGGTAACTAGAAAAATGTATAAATTTCTATTTTTCTTTTTTCATTTTATAAATGGAAACGATAAATGAAAATTCGATTTGTTTTTTCATTTTTGGTTTTTAATTTTAAAACGAATATGGAATGGACGGAAGATACCCTGATTCACAACGCGTGTCAGACGAACATTTGGAAACCCAAACAAAACAGCACACGCAGTAAAAGACAGAATATAATGCATGCACATTGCACCGTGAAAGCTTTAGCCAGAAACCTTTATGCTGATATTACTCAAACAGAAAGCTGCATCCTCCGCAGGTCGCATATGCAGGATGCATACAGTACGTCATCAAGCCTGCTTTATTTCAGTTAATTAATCATTACATTCGCAAGTCATAAGCATATTACAACAATTAACTAAATTTAAATACAGCTACGATTAACTAAATATAATAGTGTAAAACTTTATAATTGTTAATATTCTGTAACAAGACAGTCTTTATGACGTATGCAGTTTACAAATGCGACCTCCTATGCAGCCTTTTGTTTAAGAAACCTCCAAGAGAAAGGTTCATTTATCAAATGTTATTTTAAAGTATTAAAAACATCGTTGTTTTAGAATTTTTCGAACGAAATGGTTGGTAATTACTTCACGATAGCTGATAGCGGGATGGGGCAAACTGTTCTAGGATTTCATTCTTATGGGGGCTTAGCCCTCAGTGATTATGTGAAGAGAGCATTATGATGCCTTTTTGCAAATTGGGACCAGTATTATTATATTAATAAATTCATGTAGGCTACATATACATTACTCTTCTATATAGTTCCAAGCCCTTATTATTATTAACCTAATACAAATAAATAAAAATTCTCTTGAACAGATATAAAAGGTATAAAAGTTATTTATTACTATTATTTATTATTGTGTATCTTGAATTCAAGTTCATGTATACTATATGTATATTCAAAGTTTAATGAATACTTACAATTTATATGAGAATTTATATTTATACGAGTCAGACTGTACTTTTCGGTATACATTATAAATCAGTTTTACTTTCCAGATGTATCATGCATGCTTCTAGCATGCATAACCATATTCATAAACTTACTAACAACAACCTGCAGTGATTCTAAATATGACTGTAATAAATCATACATGACCCCTTTAGTTTCTGATCGGAAAATAAAAGCTGTTATGTTTTAAAACAACATAAGGGTAAGTAAATAATGGAATGATGTATATTTTAGGGGCTAATAATAATAACATTACCATGACTATGAAACTGCAACAATCACTTTATCATCTCTTAACGTAACCTGTCTCTGACCCCAGTCTCTCTAACTCTTTCTCCACCTGTTTGCTCTCCTTTCCAGCATTTAAAAAACGTTATATATCCATCTATAAAAGCGAACAAGTCACTGAATGTTGTTTATAGTCTATCTTATTTGTGTGTTTAATTTCGTGGGTTAAACTCATATGACATATTTCTCAATTGCACATTCGATAACTTAGCATCATATTATTCACAGCTGGTATTACTGTTAACTAGAAAAAGGTACAAATATAGACCTTGTAGTATTGCAAAATGTCATGACAACGGCAAACTTTAAACGGCACGGCTTCAGTATGCAAAGCAGTTTTGAATTATAAACGGAGGATACCAACCTATTATTATCTCATTTAAGACGGCAAATATTCTTATATATTTTGTAGACATGACTGCACTCATACAGGTTAGCAAACAAATTAAAACATTAGCGAAAATACCTTCTGAGCTTCCACGCTGGATATTTTATGAAACAACTGCTCCCTCTGTGTGACCTGAAGCACAGGCGCTCGAGCTCTCCTCCACTGACGGTTACGACGCATGCGCAGAACAGCAAAGCTAATCAAATGCCTCATAAACTCGTAATTTTTTTCTAAATGTCTTGCATTTTGCGTTTTTTTTAATAATTATCTTCGAATTAATTGTTTTTACAAATAAATAAAACTTCAGAAAAATATATTTGATAGTTTGGTAGAAATATTAAGACTAATTTTAGGGGGGCTAAGATGACGGCAGGGTGGCTGGAGCCCCACTTAAAAGGGTCTAGAACCGCCCCTGGGGCAAATTAAAACTTAAAGCAGAAACTTGCAGTCCCATAACACTATATTCACCATAATCACACCATTGCCAACGAAATATAGTATTAAAAAATCTATATACGTACCCATGCTGCCATCCATTATGTGCGCCAGTGCCGTTTTTTCCCACGATGTTCGCAACTTTTTTTCTTCCCAGGATGGCAATACAGCTTGGACCATTGCACTTGGATAGTGGACAGTTGCTAATGTATTATTTTGTTATGTGGTAAATCTTCCATTTTGAGACAAGCCTATTACTTTGTTAGTGAATTAATCATTTTTGTGTAGGCTACGTGCAAGTGTTCCATTGTAAGATTTAACAAATCAGGATTTAATAATGAAATATGGCATGGGCACCCCCACAAAAGTTTCATTTGATCTATTCCAACGGTTTCTGGCTATAATCCGTGGTACGGATGAGGGCCAGATCAGCATAACGTCTCTCAAACGGACGGACCTCACTCACTTCGCGCGTTCGGCTCTGTTCAGTAAACCAGAGTGGAACACACAAGTTTGGAGGTGGTTTGGGTCAATATTACAGATGTGGGCCACATCAGGGAACTGTCTTTCTGGAAGCTTTGGTTCTGATGTGGTAAGTGGATCTGGCCCAAATCTGCTGACTGTAGAAAAACAGCACTGAAAAGTCTAACTGGCACATATACTGAGCCAATTAGCTTAAATTTAGTGTAGAAATGAAGTGGCCATGGGCACATAGTGCACCCTCATGTTTCTAAATTTGTGCCATTACAAAATACTTTTATTCTACAGCAGCCAGCTAGTTGACTTCTCTGTTCAATTACCACCTGCTCCTTCTGCCCATATCCGTATCACAGGTTTGGGCCAAATTAGTGTTTTGTATTTTAAACGCATCTCCTGACTTCCGGTTGAGTTGCGGAAACCGGACCTGGAACAAATCTGTAAATCGATGAAAAAACAGCTTTGCTAGCAGAGCTGAAATCTTATCAGGTGCAGATCTGGCCCACAGTCAGATACCGTATGTCCGCTATAGACGGATCTAAAGGCTTTCATGCGGATCCGGTCCAAAGGAAATTGCTATCTGGGAAGGTTCATACTGTTTTATTCTTTTGTACTGTTTTATTCGTACTGTTTTAAATCATTCAGTAAATGCACAGTTAAACTGATGTGTTTTTAATCTAGATTTAAAAGTGTCTACTGTTGAAGCACATCTGATCTCTTCTGAAAGCTGATAATAACTAAATGCTGATGCACCTTGTTTTGAGTGAACCCTTGTTTTTTCTAAATGACCTGATCCTATTGATCCGAGTAATCGGTTTCATATTCGATTAGCATATCTGTCATGTATTTCGGCCCGTAGCCATGAAGTGGTTTTTAAACAAGTAACAGTACTTTTCTAATCCATTGTCCATTGCAATAATCGGCCCTGCTGGTGATGAAAGCATGAACAAGTTTCTCTAAGTCCTGTCTTGAGACAAAACCTCCAATTCTGGCAATATTTCTGAGATGGTAGTAAAAGCAGAATTCCTTATTATTTTTCTCTATCTCAAGCTCTATGGCATATATGTCATGATTTTATTTGTCTATTTCTATGTCTATTTACAAGGACTGCCTTGGCCAAATGTTATTGTTAATTAATATTGAAGCAGTTATTTAACATATTTCCTTTGAGTAGTGATTTGTGTAATGATCCATATATCTATTTTTATGTATATTTTTAAATTAGGAATGTGATTTTAAAGCACATATTTGTTATTGTATGACACCTCTCATGTTATGAAAGTAAAAAATAAATGTATTTTCTGATGTCTTGCATTTCTGTTTTTAAACTGTTAATCCTTATCAAGTGCTATACATTAGAAAGTGGATAAATAACAAAAATGTCACTCCTGACAGCTGATAAATTAATCGTTCTTTATAGCACCACTGAGGTGAGCACTTTTCAAGGCAAGATTCTTTATAGAACCGTATAAAAAGGTTCTATATAGTACCAAAAAAACGGGTTCTGCTATGGTTACAAGCTGAAGAACCCTTATTTGTTACTATTTAGGAGCATTTGTCTTTAGAGTGTTGCGTAGGTTCGAAACTTTCAAACTTTTAACCAAAAAAAAAAAGGGTCACACGGTTTTATTTGTGGTGTGGACATGAACACGCTGCAGGCATTGAAATGTAATTTGTAATTTATTGTCTCATTTCATATTTAACAAATAGGAAGCAAAGTGCTATTCAATCAGTTTAACTAAACAACTGGTGTTCCTCAATTTTGGGGCCTATTTTGTTCAGTATATCAGTTTTGTTCAGTTTTGTATGTGCATGCAAAAAGCATTCAGCGAGCAAATTAACTGAAGCTTTACCTTCGTGTTTCTTTTTGTATGAGTGATAACTGTTTCTGTATGTATTTGTATGGTTTTTTTACAAGTATAGAGTGAAATGCACACGGTGAGTAATGAACGCAGACCTTCAGTGCCGGACCTCTGACCCGCTAACCTCCATCCCGACAGCCAGCGCCTTCTCCGGATGCCATTGCGGTATAGCTTCTCGGCTTTTTGGGTAAGATCGAGTGGACACCGGGGACTACACGTTTAAATGGATTTTTGACCTTCGGCTATGGAAGCGAGGCTTGCTCCGTCCACTCCGTGCATCGACTCTGGCGTTTTCCGGGGACAAATAAGGTGAGTTTAAAACCAGAGTTTGCTTCTTTTGTGCGTGGTTGCCAGTTTGTTTGCCAATCCGTGGTCCATAATAAGTTCCGCTTCGTGGTTTCTCCATCGCTCAGTACTTTTCTGTGTTTCTATTTTACGTAAAGTTAACACCAAAACGATTGTGGAAAGCGCTATATAGATTGTTCTCAAAGAAAAAACGAGAAACAAACCCATGTGAATATGGGTCAAATTATCTAGGCGGAGCACTTCGTTCAAAGAAAAACGCAACAGAATTGTTTGCGTTGAACAAAGACAATGGTGCGTGCAGACATCGAATTTGTATTGTGTATAAAAAATGGCCAGTGGGGTGGGACAATTTTTCTTGAATTAAGTGTTTATGGGAAAAGTTCACAAATGTTTTCTTACCCTGTAGGCAGATTTATTTGCTTGTTTTAAGCATAAAATAACAGGAGAAGAAATTGTGTAGGGGGAGCAGAGGGTTTTTTTTTCGTTCAAAGAAAAGCAGCGTGGCACGAATGAATGTTTGGCTGAAATGCTATCGTAATTTCCCCCTTAATTTTCCTTACAAACATGAAACCAGAGAGAAGGGCCAGTTGGCATCGAATTGCACCTTGTATTCGGTGATTGATTGAGGAAAAATATGCGTATGTGTATATATACACTTGCTTTGTTGAACAGAGACAATGGCCGCGTGCTCCAGCGTCACCTATATGCCTATTTCACAAAATGGCGCCTTTGACCGGAAGTAGGGAAAACATCGTTCAGGTTGCACCACTACGATGGCCACTCAATATAGTATGGACTGACAGCTGCTTTGTTTTCTCCTACACATGAATTTACTTGTAAAAATAACAATAACATATATTGTCGATTGGTGTTATATTATTTTTTTAGCATTTCGTATTATCAAAATATATCATATGTTAGACAGCTGTCAATTTTAAATAAAATAACGAGACATACATAACTATTCGTGTCTGCTCCCGTTTATTGTAATGAGTCTGCACATTTGGAGAAATACTTAGACATTTTACTTCTTATTTCTTTAGACTGAATAATTATTTCTTATTAATTCCAAAGTATGAGACCCGATGATCTAATCGTGGTGTATGTGCTATTCCTCGTTTGTTTGCCTGCATCCATTGCTTTACGGCTTGCTTGTTGCGTTGAAATGCACATTTGATTTCTTTACCAGCATTGGATTTAGACCATTCAATGAGAAGAGTTAACAGCGTTTATTATGATTGATAAGCCCTCAACGGAGAATGAAGTCTGCATACATTAAAAGCCTTATTTTGTTTTTATCGTGTGCCTTCCAAAATGTATGCGACGAAACTTAAATCACGCAAAATATGAATGGTAACTAGACGTGCTTGTTGTGTGCAGGGAGTGCATTTATTTGTAAACTTTTGCTAAATCAAAATGGTTTATTTGTATTTGCTTTTTACCTGGGTTTTATCAGGTTCGCAGTCGGGACATTTTTAATCCATAGTGTATGGAGTTATCTTGTAGAAAATGATCTGCTGTTTTTTGGTAGAATTTTGTGTGAGCTAAAGAAACGATGAATAAAACACACACCGCGATTAAAAAAATCAGATCGCATACTTTGTAATTAAAAATAAATAATAATTAATTTCAAAGAAATAAGAAGTAAAATGTGTAAGTATTCCTCAAAATGTGCTTTGGACTAAGTCCCCCGTCATCACAGCAAACGGGAGCAGACCCGAATAGGTATGTCTAGTTATTTTATTAAAAATTTCCAGCCGTCTGTAAATTCATGTTTGAAAGAAAAAAGTAAATGAATATCTTACTTACTGTTTTTGTCTTGTTTTCTAGTGAATATCTGACAATTCTTAAATGGAGATACATTTACTTGGTAAGCAAAGTGGCTTAAGATATTATGTATTGTAATAGAAAATTGTTATAAAAACGTTTTGTTTTTGCTGGGAATTCTTGTATATATTTCACAGCTATATAATTAATTATAATAACGCACTTTTTGTTGATAAACATGTTAAAAAATACATTAACACAGAATAATGTGGCAACAAATCAAATGTGCATTTAAATGCAACAAGCAGAAAATAAATAAATAAAGCAAATGCATGGAAAAGAAACGAGGAATAAAACAAACACCGCGATTAAAAAAATCAGATCGCATACTTTGTAATTGAAAATAAATAATAATTAATTCCAAAGAAATAAGAAGTAAAATGTGTAAGTATTCCTCAAAATGTGCTTTGGACTAAGTCCCCGTCATCACAGCAAACGGGAGCAGACCCGAATAGGTATGTCTAGTTATTTTATTTAAAATTTCCAGCCGTCTGTAAATTCATGTTTGAAAGAAAAAAGTAAATGAATATCTTACTTACTGTTTTTGTCTTGTTTTCTCGTGAATATCTGACAATTCTTAAATGGAGATACATTTACTTGGTAAGCAAAGTGGCTTAAGATATTATGTATTGTAATAGAAAATTGTTATAAAAGCGTTTTGTGTTTGCTGGGAATTCACAGCCATATAATTAATTATAATAACGCACTTTTTGTTTATAAACATGTTAAAAAATACATTAACACAGAATAATGTGGCAACAAATCAAACGTGCATTTAAATGCAACAAGCAAAAATAAATAAATAAAGCAAATGCACGGAAAAGAAACGAGGAATAAAACAAACACCGCGATTAAAAAATCAGATCGTATACTTTGTAATAATTGAAATAAATTATAAAAATCAACAGGTTTATATTTAAAACAAGTAAAAAATATCTGCCAGCGGGGTAAGAAAAATAAACTTAATTCTAGTTTCAACTTAATTCAATAATAAACTCAATTTAGGTTTATTTTTCTTACCCCACTGGCAGATATTTTTACTTGTTTTAAGCCTTAACCTATTACATTTTAGAATTTATTTCAGCAAACAAGACTTAAATTCTAATCCACTTTGCTTATTAAGTAAATGTATCTTGATTTAAGAATTATTTTTTAACTCGAAAACATGAATAAAATACTAAGTAAACGAACAGATTGGGATGTTCAAAACACTTAAACATTTTTTTTTCAGTCTACCCTTCATATTACAGCTGTCGAAAAACCACAGCAACGTTGACAGACCTGGAAGCCATGATATATTAGCAGTTTTTAAAATAAGTTAAATCTAGAATCCTTATTGGTTTTAGATACTTAAAAGCAATGAATGATCTTCTTTCTTTTGAATTGATTTGGTATTATGGAGGAGCTCTGTGTCTGGTTATTGAAGATGATTTGGTCTTTGCTCCTATGTTGGCTTATTTTTTGTTATTTCCGTTACTATATATATATATATATATATATATTTTTTTCCCCTTTGTTTTTTCTGATTTGAGGTTATGAAAATGTTTTAATTTGTAATAAAGGTTTTTTGAAAATTCTAAATTCTCTCTCTCTCTCTCTCTCTCTCTCTCTCTCATGAGCGTGGATCAGTTCCTGCATCAAGGAAAAAATGCGCATCCTGGTAAATTTCAGAAGTTAGACGACTGAGCTGCAGCGGACAGCGTAAGATTTATGAAAACACATTTGAGAAGAAAGGCAAAGCATGTTTCACAGTTAATCCAAGACCATAATGACAATTTTGCGCTCTGTTTCCCGAAGCTCGTGGAGGCGTGGAGCAGCATACACAGTTAAGGTATGTGCGATCTACCGGCATTACCTTTACGATCGACGTATTGGATCTGCAAGCTGCAAGCAAATTAACTGAAGCTTTACTTCATGTTTCTGTTTGGTTAAGCGATGACTGCTTTTTCCCAACAGTTTGTGTGTGTGTTTTCTGCATGGGTTTAGAAAACATGAACTTCTGATCTGCTAGCTCAACGTTCTACCTCTGGGTTATACAATGAGAACGTATAGAGTTAAATGCCCGCTAGCCTCCACCCCAAAAGCCAGCGCCTTCGCCGGCTCCCCCTTTGGCTGCGTCTATTCCGGTATCGCTTCTCGGCCTTTTGGCTAAGACTGCGATCGACTTCTCTGTTTGGGAAGTAGATTATTGCTAAACAGTGGCTTTAATCTTTACCAACGGAGGGAAATTTTGGACATACTTGTGGATCATTTTCTGTTTGTACGGAATTACAGTTTTTTTCAGGGTAAATAACATCTCGCCGTAAAAGGAGAAAAACTCGCGTCTACGGGTAAGTGCCTCTTATTCCTTTCGCTTTTACTATTTATTGCTTTGTGTAGTTTTTTAGTTATTTATTTGGTAGTTTAATCTTTTAGATATTTATTGTTGGTTTTATTTATTTATTGGCTGGCGGTGCCTCCAGCATGGCGGCTGCTAGGGCCGGTATGCGGAGGCACCATAGCGTGCGCTTTTTGTTTAATAAAAATAACGATGGGACGTTAATGGTAATGTCTAGGCTTGATTTCTCACGTAAGTTAGTACAAAAAGTGTTGGGTTTCTCGGTGACTGACGTGAACTGCTTATTGACTTTGCCCCAAAACCGTGGATTTGATTTAAGTTTTAATAGCGCTTCACTGCTCAACGTTTTCTGGTCTCGGTTTGAAACGTTAAAAGCCAATTTTTCCATGTTCACAGTGGAGAAACTGACTGATAATTCGCTTAAGGTAGTAATTGTCAGGATGTTTAATGAAACTGTGAGTGGAGAGGACATTTATGTGTGGTTGGCTAGATATTGCTCTATTCGTGGACAGCCAGTTAAGGTGTTAGATGAAGACGGCATCTGGAACTGCGCTTGGAGAGTGCCCATTAAACAATGGGAGAATCCAAGCGGGTTTCACGGCTTGAGTCAAATACCTTCCATGATTGTGCTGGGCGAAAATAGAGGTTACATTCATTATCAAGGGATGCCCAAATTGTGCCGCAAGTGTGGCCAAAATGGGCATCTCGCCGAGGCATGCCAGGAAATAGTGTGTGGAAAGTGCAGAGAAATTGGTCACGTTTTTGATGAATGTACCAATGGCAGGAAGTGCAATCTCTGTGGGGAATTTAACCATCTTTATAGAGATTGCCCTAAATCGTTTGCCAACATACTGAAAGCTAAAATGGCCGCCCCAAACAACCCGATCAGCGAGGAAGAGGCGGTCCCTGAGGTTTTGGAGGGAATTTCAAATACTCATTCAAGCCCAGGCATTGGCCAAAACGGAGCGGAGGGGGCGGTCCAAGGGGCGGAGCCAGAAGCGAGTAACGGCTGGGAAGATGAAGCTCCTCCCCCCCAACAAGACAAGGTAAAGTTATGTGTGGTGGCAGACAAGGAAAGGGAAGAGGAGGAGTCAGATGAATCAGACGCCTCCTCTTTGATAACAGTACCGGAAGTAGAAATGGAAGAAAATTATATTGAATGCACCGGTGATATAACTTCTGATTGGTTACCAAATGCACAATTGCAAAAAAGACCTGCGGGGTCCCCTTTGTGTCAAACAGAGGAGAAAAAATTGAGGTCCACCAGTTCGGGTGACAATGAGGAGGACAGGGTGTGGCCCTCAGTATCCCCGAATGAGGTATCTTTTCTGCAAATACAGCTGAGAACATCATCGCCAAAGGAGCCGCAAGAGAATTTCTCTGCGGATCCCAAGGTGATAGGCACTCCTCCTCCTGAACCTAAAACTATTAGTATTAAAGAGGAGCAAGTGTCACAAGAGATTTCATGACCTCAACGAAATGCGTAGTCTTTTAAATAATATGTTTTAATTTCCTTTAAGCTCATGCCTTTTTTTTTACTTAATTTTATCATGGCACTCACAATTTCCACTATTAATGTAAGAAGTGTAAAGTCTATGATAAAAGATAACTAAGACAAATGGTTTTATCATTTTTAAAATCTCAAAAGTCTGATATCTTTTTATTACAAGAATGTGGCTTACCTTTTTTATCTAGTTACAGGATGTGGGAGGAGAAATGGACGCCGGGACCCTCCATATGGAGCGGGTCAAATTTTAACAAAAACGACGGAGTGGCGATTTTACTAAATAACCCTCATATCTTGGTGAAGGGGAGCACGGTGGTGAGAGATGGACGGGCCATTTTAGCAAACTTGACTTTTTTAGATAGAGATTTTAAAGTGTTAAATGTGTATGGTTTTACAGGAAAAAATGATAGGTATGAGCTTTTAGAGGAACTGCAGTCCCACATGCTTGGGAGGGCACCTTTAGTGGTTGGGGGGGATTTTAATTGTGTCTTAGCTAAGACAGACAGGAAGAGGGCAGGGGAAGATTTTAAGGTTGACAAGACGTCAGTTTTAATGCAAAGTTTGGTTAAGGATTTTAAATTAGTTGACTGTTTTAAGACTTTGCATCCAAGAGAGCCGGGCTACACCTGGGTCAGTGGTGATGGCACCAATGCCTCGCGCATCGACTACATCTTCGTGCGCGACTGTCCGCCAACTGATGCTAGATTAACACCCTTGTTTTTTACTGATCACGCTATGTTGTCTTGCACACTTTCCCTCACCAGCAACCTGACGATAGGGAGAGGGATCTGGAAACTGAATTGCTCCCTGTTGCAGAACGAGGAGATAGTTAGAGAATACAGGGAGCAATTCAGTCAATGGCAGACCCTCCAGGACTTTTTTGATTCACATGCACAGTGGTGGGAAATGGTGAAGCATCGGACAAAACTGTTTTTTAGACAGAAAGGGACGGAAAAAAAGAACAAAGAAAAGCGATGCATGTTGGGACTGCAAAAAAGACTACAAAAGTATTTTAAGTTAGTAAATGAGGGCTTTGATTTTAATGAAGAATTAAAAGAGGTTAAGAAGAAAATGGCTGAGATCGAAAAAGAAAGAAATAAAGGGGTGATTTTAAGGAGTCAAGAAAAAGATATAGAAGAAGGTGAAAAATGTACACGATACTTTTTTAAGAAAATTATAACAAACAAGGGGCTAATAGCTAAACTTAAAAATGGCGACAAGGAAGTCAGTAACACTGAAGGAATTTTAGAGGAAGTGGAAACATTTTATAAGGATTTATACAAAAAGAAAGAAGCAACTGATGAAGCAATAAGTAAAGTTCTGGAAAACTTAAATAAGAAAATTGATAATGAGTGTGATGTTTTAACCCAAGATTTTACTATTTTAGAGCTCACTAAAGGCATGAAGGATTTCAAAACAGGTAAGTCACCGGGAAGTGATGGCCTTCCGGTGGAGTTTTATGCAAAATTTTGAGACATTTTAGCACCAGAACTTTTAAAGGCTTTTAATGACTTTGACAGACTGGACCGACTCCCTGACAGTTTTAGAATAGGTATTGTTTCACTTCTACACAAAAAAGGGGATAAGACCGATTTGAAAACGTGGAGACCAATCAGCCTTTTAAACCTTGACTGTAAACTTTTTAGTAAGCTTTTAGCATCACGAATGTCTATGTTTTTAAAAGATGTGATCCACCCGGATCAAGCATGCGCTGTGCCCGGGAAGAGGATCACAGACAACCTGATATTGATTAGAGACGTCATCTGTTTTGCGAGAGACAGAAACATTGGCCTAATAGTGTTAAATTTAGACTTTGAAAAAGCTTTTGACCGTGTCTCGCACCAGTACCTTTTGTAGATACTGTGTAAAATGGGGTTCCCAGGCAGGTTCTTAGCATGGGTGGGATTGCTGTATAACGATATAACCAGCAAAATCCTTGTTAACGGGCATCTAACAAATGCTGTCAATATACACAGCGGCGTCCGTCAGGGCTGCCCGTTATCTCCGCTCCTGTATGTGGCTTGCATAGAGCCACTGGCACAGCTCTTGAGAAGGGACCAACGGATCGAAGGTTTTAAAGTACCAGGAATGGGAGGAGTGACAACAAAATGTGTGTTATATATGGATGACGTGACGATTTTAACTACTGACTTTTTATCTGTCCAGAGAGCTTTGGAGTTAACAGACTTTTATGGACAGGCCTCAGGCTCAATATTAAACAGGAACAAGTCTGAGGCCCAGCTCTTTGGACAGCTGGGTGATATAGACTTGGGAGGACTGGACGTGACACTCAGAAAAACGGACATAAAAATTTTAGGTGTAAAATTTGACAGTGAGGGTGGGGGAAGTGGTAACTGGAGTGGAATTTTAGGCAAAGTGAGACAGCGACTAGGACTGTGGGGACTGAGGACTTTGACTATGGAGGGAAAGATTTTAGTTTTTAAAGCTGTGATTTTACCCCTGTTTTTATTATTGTGTTCTGTTTTTAGCCCCCCCAGGTTCTTCATTTTAGCTGTAGAAAGAGCAGTTTTTTATTTCCTTTGGGGTTCTAAGTGGGAGAGGACACGAAGAGAAATCATCAAAAAGAGAAAGGAAAACGGAGGGAAAGGTCTTCCGGACCTCAGCTTGTTTTTAGGGAGTAATTTCACAGCATTACACATCAAGTACGCTACGGCCCCATCAAGTAGTGCGACCACAGCAATGGTTAAGTTTTGGATGGGGTCGTATTTACGCACTTTAAAAGTTTTAAAAGTAGATCTCATAGCCCCAGTGTCTTTTAACTTGCCAAAAGAATATGGTTTTATTAAGAGATTTTTAAAGAAATATGATTGTGAAAACCAAAATTTGAACGTTTTAACTAATCATAAAAAAATAATCTCTGTTGTGCAGGATCGGGAGAAGGTGAGCCCAGTGTCAGGCCTAATGGAGAGCGAGGCAAAGACTGCGTGGAGGAACGCAGCCCACCCTGCCCTCCAGAACCGGCATAAGGACCTTTCGTGGATGGCGGCCCATGAGATCCTCCCGACCAGGGCGGTTATGCACTCCAGGGGCATGTCCACCAACGCAAAATGCCCACGGCCTGGGTGTGATCAACAGGAGACCGTGCGGCATGTCCTCTGGGAGTGCGGCGCTGCACAGGACCAGTGGACCGCGACCGGCCCCCTAGTTTTCCCGTGCCTGCCAGCGGGTGGGGTCCAGATGGACTACAAACTCGCCGTCCTAGGGGTGGGCTGGAGCATGAAGGACTTAACAAAAAAACAGTTTACACTGCTCTGGCTCACCCTGAACGCTATAAAGCATGCAATCTGGACTGCCAGAAACCTGCTGGTGGGGAAACGGGTGACGGTGCCCCTCCACGCCACTGTAAGGACGGTCGAGTACATGCTGCAGGGGCACCGCGCCTAATCATTCGGATGGGGGGGCCGGGGTTGCCACAGAGAGGGTCCTGGCCGCCACCGACCCTGGTCGCCCGTAGATGCACCCTCACCACCATTGGCTACGGGAACAGCGGGCCAGCGGGTGGGGATCTCCTCTGGGTCCCTGAAGCAGGGTCTGATGGCTTGAAACTGAGGGCCAGGGGTGGGCCGGAAGGGAAGGCTCACCTCCCCGGTCCAGTATAATAGAACACTGTTTTCACCCCATTTTATCTTGCTTTTACTGATTAGAGGCTTACAAATTACTGTTTTAAATGCTATTTTAAAACTGTTTTTTATCCTGGTTCTTAAAACACACTGGAAGCACTTGCAAATAGCTAATGTTATTCTAAAAAATCAAGTATATTGAACTGTAGTTATTTTTAATGGTTTTAAAGATAACATAAATTGTATAGAGGTGCTTTTAAGTAGCATGTGGATATCTTATATTTTGTGTTTTAGAGTTTCAGGATTTGAATGGCGTTTTTAATCCTCATTAAAATTATGTTTTATTTAAGATCTATTTTTTGTTTTTAGACCTGCATGTGCAGGGGTATAAAATGTTTTATGTAACCTGACTTGTTTACAGCATGTGCTGTTATTTATATGATGATCTTGTTTCAATAAACAAAAATAGAAAGAAAAAAAAATCTGTTCTTATCAGTTTAATGTCTGATACGTCTCCTATCCGGAGACTATATGTTAAATGGATTTTTGACCTTCGGAAATGGAAGCGGAGCTTGCTCCTTCCACTCCATGCATCAACATGGTATTGCAGTTTTTCCATGAATGGTGCGCTCCCCTTCTCGGGGACAAATAAGTCAAGTATAAAAAAAGAATTTGCTTCTTCTGTGCGTGAATGACGGTGTTTTTTCTAATCCGTGTGTTTTAAAATTGCTGTGTTTTCGTTGGCTTTATTGGTTTAACGAAAAGCTTGCGTGGAAATGAACACGCTGACAAAGAAATGTTTTTGTAATGTATTTAATTATTTTCTTTACAAGTTTGTGGTGGTGATCCGAGGACGAATTAAACATCCTCGACACAGCTGAAGGTGCAACAAAAGCGAAAGAGGCCGATTGGAATGTTAAAAACACCTGAAAACTTTTTTTCACTACCCTTCATACTACAGCTGTCGAAAAACCACAGCAACGTCGACAGACCTGGAGGCATAGCTGTACTTGTTTAACTCACAACGACAACGGGTAAGTCATTGAGCCATGTGTTTTTATTTATCCACGTTCTAAAATTGCTATGCTTTCGTTGTTTCTTGATTGCTCTGTACATTTATTTGTTTCTATTCCACGTAAAGTTACTTTGTAATAACGAAACCATATATTTGAATGCGCAATTTAAATCCATTTGATTTAAATTGTTTCACATATTTCACTCTACACGGTTCAACCGGGCTGGAAACGGAATAAAAATAGGGTAGATCTCGAAGAATGTTTGGTCTCAGACGTGGCTTCGTGCGCTTTCCACCTGGTCACACACAGTAATGAAATGTTAGTCGGATGGCCTTCGGGGGCGCCGTCGATGTGATCGGTCACAGGAAGATGCGGCCGTCTGGCCTCAAAGGGTGTCGCTCATACTTACCTGGCAGGGGAGACACCATGATCATGAAGGTGGTTCACCCAGGGCGAGGCTCAGCCATTGCACTCCGGTTGTGCTGACCCTTTGCGAATTCCCCAAATGTGGGAATCTCGACTGCAAAATTTCTGATAGTGGGGGACTGCGTTCGCGCTCTCCCCTGACCTTTGTGTTAAAAATAGATTCTTTTGTCCAAGAGACGTCTAACCACGGCCCAAGAATACATTAGTCATCAAAAAAGCGGCTATTCAACGACTACATAATTTCTAATAGACAGCGAATATGTGTCTAGGCTAAAACAAGGCTTAATTTGGGCTGTCAGTGAAAATCTAATAGACGTTTGACCATTCCAAAAGAATAGACTAGCCATTAAATAGAACCACAATCAAACGGCTACATGTCTAAGAGACAGTCAACAAAATAATGCTTAGATGATTCTTTTATTTCCAATATAAGAGGTTCTCGGGAATGGCAATCATCCAAACTAATAAATTATAAAGGCTTTTATAAGAAAATGACAACAGTTAAACAACATAGACAGCGTTGGGCAATACAAAATGCTAATAAATACAAGACAAATTGAAATATTGTACATGCATGTACATTAAACAAGCCAACAAATCTGCCAATGGGCTACGACAATTTTTCTTGAATTAAGTGTTTATATCTAGATTTGTTTCTTACCCCTTTGGCAGATTTATTTGCTTGTTTTAAGCCCAAATTCGCTTAAATTTTGAGTTTTTTTCTCCCTAAAGGCTAGGCTTATTTTCTTAGGGCATTTTGCTCATCAAAAAATGCATCTTATTTTAAGACTTTCTAGATATTTGTACAGTGAAAACAGTTCGAAATAACAAGTAAGAAATGATTTTTTGCAATGTATTCATTCATTCGCTACCCTTCATAATACAGCTGTCGAAAAACCACAGCAACGTCGACAGACCTGGAAGCGTAGCTGTATTTGTTTAACTCACAAAGACAACGGGTAAAGTATTTTCTTGATTACCTAAATGACTTGCCGTAAGAAAATAAGTTTAGGTTTAAGGGGGGGAAATACAGTTTAAAGGGATATTTCAATTTATGATGATAATTCTGTCATCATTTACTCATGCATACAGGCTTACAACAACACGAGGATTAGTTTTTTTCTGAGTAACACAAAAGAAGGTATTTTGAGGAATGATGGTAAACCCACAGCAGATAGTCACCATTGACTTCCATAGTAGGAATAAAAAAAATATGATGGAATTTATTAGGTACCATCAACCGTGTGCTAACCATCACTTTGCAAAATATTTTCTTCATCATTTATCACGATACTTCCAAAATATTTTTTCCTACTAAGTCAATGTTTCATTATTTGCTTTACAAGCTTAAAAATGATGGTGACATGATTCCATGGTAATCACAAACAGTTAAACAAGTAAGATAATCACCATTACTTTTAAAAGCATTTTGAAAATTGCTTGCTTATGCTGGGAGTAAAGGTATTTCACGCAGTGCGCATCCTCTTTAAAAGGTAATGTATGCTTCTTTTAAAGCTGACACATTTGCCACATTAAAATAACAGAAATGTGTACTTTTTAAACTTTTTGGAGCCGGTGTGTCTGTGTTCTTGGGGCACACATCTACATGTAAAAGCAGAATTGCTTATTATTCTTCTCTATTTCTTGTATAGGTCAATTATGAGTGAAGAACCGTTCACCAAATGAAGACCGCAGCCAGGTGACGGGATTCTGTGGTAATCGCAAACAGGTAAACCAGTAAAATAATCATCATTTATTGTTAAAATAATTTTGAAAATTGAAGTTCTGTGTGTTCTTATTGTACTTTATTTATTTCTGCAGGTAAGCACCATACCGTAAGCTTCATTCCCTTTATAACAGGTAAGGTTCATACTGTTTTATTCTTTTGTACTGTTTTATTCGTACTGTTTTAAATCATTCAGTAAATGCAAAGTTAAACTGATGTGTTTTTAATCTAGATTTAAAAGTGTCTACTGTTGAAGCACATCTGATCTCTTCTGAAAGCTGATAATAACTAAATGCTGATGCACCTTGTTTTGAGTGAACCCCTGTTTTTTCTAAATGACCTGATCCTATTGCTCCGAGTAATCGGTTTCATATTCGATTAGCATATCTGTCATGTATTTCGGCCTGTAGCCATGAAGTGGTTTTTAAACAAGTAACAGTACTTTTTTAATCCATTGTCCATTGCAATAATCGGCCCTGCTGGTGATGAAAGCATGAACAAGTTTCTCTAAGTCCTGTCTTGAGACAAAACCTCCAATTCTGGCAATATTTCTGAGATGGTAGTAAAAGCAGAATTCCTTATTATTTTTCTCTATCTCAGGCTCTATGGCATATATGTCATGATTTTATTTGTCTATTTATATGTCTATTTACAAGGACTGCCTTGGCCAAACGTTATTGTTAATTAATATTGAAGCAGTTATTTAACATATTTCCTTTGAGTAGTGATTTGTGTAATGATCCATATATCTATTTTTATGTATATTTTTAACTTAGGAATGTGATTTTAAAGCACATATTTGTTATTGTATGACACCTCTCATGTTATGAAAGTAAAAAATAAATGTATTTTCTGATGTCTTGCATTTCTGTTTTTAAACTGTTAATCCTTATCAAGTGCTATACATTAGAAAGTGGATAAATAACAAAAATGTCACTCCTGACAGCTGATAAATTAATCGTTCTTTATAGCACCACTGAGGTGAGCATTTTTCAAGGCAAGATTCTTTATAGAACCGTATAAAAAGGTTCTATATAGTACCCAAAAAACGGGTTCTGCTATGGTTACAAGCTGAAGAACCCTTATTTGGTACTATTTAGGAGCATTTGTCTTTAGAGTGTTGCGTAGGTTCGAAACTTTCAATCTTTAAACCAAAAAAAAGGGTCACACGGTTTTATTTGTGGTGTGGACATGAACACGCTGCAGGCATTGAAATGTAATTTGTAATTTATTGTCTCATTTCATATTTAACAAATAGAAAGCAAAGTGCTATTCAATCAGTTTAACTAAACAACTGGTGTTCCTCAATTTTGGGGCCTATTTTGTTCAGTATATCAGTTTTGTTCAGTTTTGTATGTGCATGCAAAAAGCATTCAGCGAGCAAATTAACTGAAGCTTTACCTTCGTGTTTCTTTTTGTATGAGTGATAACTGTTTCTGTATGTATTTGTATGGTTTTTTTACAAGTATAGAGTGAAATGCACACGGTGAGTAATGAACGCAGACCTTCAGTGCCGGATCTCTGACCCGCTAACCTCCATCCCGACAGCCAGCGCCTTCTCCGGATGCCATTGCGGTATCGCTCCTCGGCTTTTTGGGTAAAATCGAGTGGACACCGGGGACTACACGTTTGAATGGATTTTTGACCTTCGGCTATGGAAGCGAGGCTTGCTCCGTCCACTCCGTGCATCGACTCTGGCGCTTTCCGGGGACAAATAAGGTGAGTTTAAAACCAGAGTTTGCTTCTTTTGTGCGTGGTTGCCAGTTTGTTTGCCAATCCGTGGTCATAATATGTTCCGCTTCGTGGTTTCTCCATCGCTCAGTACTTTTCTGTGTTTCTATTTTACGTAAAGCTAACACCAAAACGATTGTGGAAAGCGCTATATAGATTGTTCTCAAAGAAAAAACGAGAAACAAACCCATGTGAATATGGGTCAAATTATCTAGGCGGAGCACTTCGTTCAAAGAAAAACGCAACAGAATTGTTTGCGTTGAACAAAGACAATGGTGCGTGCAGACATCGAATGTGTATAAAAAAATGTGGATAAAATTGTGGATAAAAAATGGCCAGTGGGGTGGGACAATTTTTCTTGAATTAAGTGTTTATGGGAAAAGTTAACGAATTTTTTCTTACCCTGTAGGCAGATTTATTTGCTTGTTTTAAGCATAAAATAACAGGAGAAGAAATTGTGTAGGGGGAGCAGAGGGTTTTTTTTTTCGTTCAAAGAAAAGCAGCGTGGCACGAATGAATGTTTGGCTGAAATGCTATCGTAATTTCCCCCTTAATTTTCCTTACAAACATGAAACCAGAGAGAAGGGCCAGTTGGCATCGAATTGCACCTTGTATTCGGTGATTGATTGAGGAAAAATATGCGTATGTGTATATATACACTTGTTTTGTTGAACAGAGACAATGGCCGCGTGCTCCAGTCACCTATATGCCTATTTCACAAAATGGCGCCTTTGACCGGAAGTAAGGAAAACATCGTTCAGGTTGCACCACTACGATGGCCACTCAATATAGTATGGACTGACAGCTGCTTTGTTTTCTCCTACACATGAATTTACTTGTAAAAATAACAATAACAGATATTGTCGATTGGTGTTATATTATTTTTTTAGCATTTCGTATTATCAAAATATATCATATGTTAGACAGCTGTCAATTTTAAATAAAATAACGAGACATACATAACTATTCGTGTCTGCTCCCGTTTATTGTAATGAGTCTGCACATTTGGAGAAATACTTAGACATTTTACTTCTTATTTCTTTAGACTGAATAATTATTTCTTATTAATTCCAAAGTATGAGACCCGATGATCTAATCGTGGTGTATGTGCTATTCCTCGTTTGTTTGCCTGCATCCATTGCTTTACGGCTTGCTTGTTGCGTTGAAATGCACATTTGATTTCTTTACCAGCATTGGATTTAGACCATTCAATGAGAAGAGTTAACAGCGTTTATTATGATTGATAAGCCCTCAACGGAGAATGAAGTCTGCATACATTAAAAGCCTTATTTTGTTTTTATCGTGTGCCTTCCAAAATGTATGCGACGAAACTTAAATCACGCAAAAAATGAATGGTAACTAGACGTGCTTGTTGTGTGCAGGGAGTGCATTTATTTGTAAACTTTTGCTAAATCAAAATGGTTTATTTGTATTTGCTTTTTACCTGGGTTTTATCAGGTTCGCAGTCGGGACATTTTTAATCCATAGTGTATGGAGTTATCTAGTAGAAAATGATCTGCTGTTTTTTGGTAGAATGTTGTGTGAGCTAAAGAAACGAGGAATAAAACACACACCGCGATTAAAAAAATCAGATCGCATACTTTGTAATTGAAAATAAATAATAATTAATTTCAAAGAAATAAGAAGTAAAATGTGTAAGTATTCCTCAAAATGTGCTTTGGACTAAGTCCCCCGTCATCACAGCAAACGGGAGCAGACCCGAATAGGTATGTCTAGTTATTTTATTAAAAATTCCCAGCCGTCTGTAAATTCATGTTTGAAAGAAAAAAGTAAATGAATATCTTACTTACTGTTTTTGTCTTGTTTTCTAGTGAATATCTGACAATTCTTAAATGGAGATACATTTACTTGGTAAGCAAAGTGGCTTAAGATATTATGTATTGTAATAGAAAATTGTTATAAAAACGTTTTGTTTTTGCTGGGAATTCTTGTATATATTTCACAGCTATATAATTAATTATAATAACGCACTTTTTGTTGATAAACATGTTAAAAAATACATTAACACAGAATAATGTGGCAACAAATCAAATGTGCATTTAAATGCAACAAGCAGAAAATAAATAAATAAAGCAAATGCATGGAAAAGAAACGAGGAATAAAACAAACACCGCGATTAAAAAAAAATCAGATCGCATACTTTGTAATTGAAAATAAATAATAATTAATTCCAAAGAAATAAGAAGTAAAATGTGTAAGTATTCCTCAAAATGTGCTTTGGACTAAGTCCCCGTCATCACAGCAAACGGGAGCAGACCCGAATAGGTATGTCTAGTTATTTTATTTAAAATTTCCAGCCGTCTGTAAATTCATGTTTGAAAGAAAAAAGTAAATGAATATCTTACTTACTGTTTTTGTCTTGTTTTCTTGTGAATATCTGACAATTCTTAAATGGAGATACATTTACTTGGTAAGCAAAGTGGCTTAAGATATTATGTATTGTAATAGAAAATTGTTATAAAAGCGTTTTGTGTTTGCTGGGAATTCACAGCCATATAATTAATTATAATAACGCACTTTTTGTTTATAAACATGTTAAAAAATACATTAACACAGAATAATGTGGCAACAAATCAAACGTGCATTTAAATGCAACAAGCAAAAATAAATAAATAAAGCAAATGCACGGAAAAGAAACGAGGAATAAAACAAACACCGCGATTAAAAAATCAGATCGTATACTTTGTAATAATTGAAATAAATTATAAAAATCAACAGGTTTATATTTAAAACAAGTAAAAAATATCTGCCAGCGGGGTAAGAAAAATAAACTTAATTCTAGTTTCAACTTAATTCAATAATAAACTCAATTTAGGTTTATTTTTCTTACCCCACTGGCAGATATTTTTACTTGTTTTAAGCCTTAACCTATTACATTTTAGAATTTATTTCAGTAAACAAGACTTAAATTCTAAGCCACTTTGCTTATTAAGTAAATGTATCTTGATTTAAGAATTATTTTTTAACTCGAAAACATGAATAAAATACTAAGTAAACGAACAGATTGGGATGTTCAAAACACTTAAACATTTTTTTTTCACTCTACCCTTCATATTACAGCTGTCGAAAAACCACAGCAACGTTGACAGACCTGGAAGCCATGATATATTAGCAGTTTTTAAAATAAGTTAAATCTAGAATCCTTATTGGTTTTAGATACTTAAAAGCAATGAATGATCTTCTTTCTTTTGAATTGATTTGGTATTATGGAGGAGCTCTGTGTCTGGTTATTGAAGATGATTTGGTCTTTGCTCCTATGTTGGCTTATTTTTTGTTATTTCCGTTACTATATATATATATATATTTTTTTTTTCCCCTTTGTTTTTTCTGATTTGAGGTTATGAAAATGTTTTAATTTGTAATAAAGGTTTTTTGAAAATTCTAAATTCTCTCTCTCTCTCTCTCTCTCTCTCTCTCTCATGAGCGTGGATCAGTTCCTGCATCAAGGAAAAAATGCGCATCCTGGTAAATTTCAGAAGTTAGACGACTGAGCTGCAGCGGACAGCGTAAGATTTATGAAAACACATTTGAGAAGAAAGGCAAAGCATGTTTCACAGTTAATCCAAGACCATAATGACAATTTTGCGCTCTGTTTCCCGAAGCTCGTGGAGGCGTGGAGCAGCATACACAGTTAAGGTATGTGCGATCTACCGGCATTACCTTTACGATCGACGTATTGGATCTGCAAGCTGCAAGCAAATTAACTGAAGCTTTACTTCATGTTTCTGTTTGGTTAAGCGATGACTGCTTTTTCCCACCAGTTTGTGTGTGTTTTCTGCATGGGTTTAGAAAACATGAACTTCTGATCTGCTAGCTCAACGTTCTACCTCTGTAACGTATAGAGTTAAATGCCCGCTAGCCTCCACCCCAAAAGCCAGCGCCTTCGCCGGCTCCCCCTTTGGCTGCGTCTATTCCGGTATCGCTTCTCGGCCTTTTGGCTAAGATCAAGTGTAGTATCCGTTCTTATCAGTTTAATGTCTGATACGTCTCCTATCCGGAGACTATATGTTAAATGGATTTTTGACCTTCGGAAATGGAAGCGGAGCTTGCTCCTTCCACTCCATGCATCAACATGGTATTGCAGTGTTTCCATGAATGGTGCGCTCCCCTTCTCGGGGACAAATAAGTCAAATACAAAAAAAGAATTTGCTTCTTTTGTGCGTGAATGACGGTGTTTTTTCTAATACGTGTGTTTTAAAATTGCTGTGTTTTCGTTGGCTTTATTGGTTTAACGAAAAGCTTGCGTGGAAATGAACACGCTGATAAAGAAATGTTTTTGTAATGTATTTAATTATTTTCTTTACAAGTTTGTGGTGGTGATCCGAGGACGAATTAAACATCCTCGACACAGCTGAAGGTGCAACAAAAGCGAAAGAGGCCGATTGGAATGTTAAAAACACCTGAAAACTTTTTTCACTACCCTTCATACTACAGCTGTCGAAAATCCACAGCAACTACAGCTGTCGAAAATCCACAGCAACGTCGACAGACCTGGAAGCATAGCTGTACTTGTTTAACTCACAACGACAACGGGTAAGTCATTGAGCCCTGTATGAAAGTGAATAGGTGCCGTTTAAATTGTATGGCAACCGCTGCAGAATGTTCAGACAGAACAATAAATCACTCGGTCCATGTCCTTATTAAACAATTTTACTGTTTCCAATCCCAATAGGTACAGATGCGTATATATGTGTATGGTTCTGCAAAAGCATAATAAAGAAACTTGTAAGCACAATAAGAATAAGAAACAGTAATAATTAAACATTATACAATGACTTAGAAAGTAGAAAATAACAATGCAATAGCATTAGAATATCTTCACATCATTCCAATGTGTGTAAAATAAAGCTCCCTTTTGCAGGATGAGGAGATAATTAGTGACTACAGGGAGCAATTCAGTCAATGGCAGACCCTCCAGGACTTTTTTGATTCACGTGCACAGTGGTGGGAGATGGTGAAACACAGGACGAGACTGTTTTTTAGAAAGAAAGGGATTGAAAAAAAGAACAAAGAAAAAAGATGCATGTCGGGACTGCAAAAAAGATTACAAAGGTACACTGTAAAAAATGACCGTGAAATTTACAGAAAAACTATGTAAAATCCCTACAGAAAACTATTGTAAACCACAAAACATATATTTTTTGTTTAAATCACAGTGAACTTTTGTAAACTATTAAACATAATGTTTTGTTATATTTACAACAACAATATGTGATTATAATCAAATGTATTTGTTAAAACTACAAATATTGGTATCAAAAACAGAGAAATACTGTAATACTCATAACAAAACAATTTTGTTCATTTGACCTGCAAATATTGTAAAAACTAAAGTTTTTGTCAGTTGTTCTTAAAAAATACAATAACAGTAAGTTACTTTACAAGTTTATGCTGTACTTTTAACATGATTGATGCAAATTGAGGTAATAAAAAATGCTTTAAAAAAATTATATATATATATATATATATAGTCTACAATTATAATAACATTGTTTTTATAATACAGGCTATTTGTAGCATATTGTAGAGTGTGTATAAGAAATTTTTATTATTGATATGTAAAGTAATACTATATTGTTCAGTCTCAATCCTTATATGTTTCTTTTAGTCTTTAAATGGTAATGTAATTCTTAGCCCACTAGTTTTCTACATAGGCTTATTGATAAAACAATAGTAATAATTTGAGCATTGTGCCATTATCACAGTGCCTTCACTAACATCACTTTATGATTTATTTGTAGCCTACTGTATTTATAGAGTATGTGTATAAGGAATTAAAATTTATGAAACCTGTGCAAAGTAAAATTTCTGTTCAATCCTAACCATAATCCTTGTATACTTTGTGTCTTTTAGTTTTTTAATTGTAATGTAATATTTAGCCTTCTAGTTTTCTATTTATAAATTATTTCAGCATAGTTTTGAGCATTGTATCATTATCACAAGCTAAACCATTAGTGCATCCATAGACTTGTACTTGTCCCCTCTCATTGTGCACTGTCTGAGTCTGCAAATTTTAAATTTCATAGTTCACAGAAAGGCTCGTCTCTGATTGGATAATGACATGAAGGCGGGAGACGCACGAGCTCATCGTACACCTGCGGCTGACGTCAATAACGAGCGAGCCGGAGAGGGAGCAGCGTTTGCTAGGAGAAAACGAGGCACAACAGAAGTCTTCGGACCATTTTTGTCTTTTAAAAGTTTTATCTGCAATTTTAACAAGTTTTTAGAGGGTCTGCTGTTCATCGGAAATTTTAAAGTTTGCACGGTAAGGTTCTCAGTGTTTAACCTAATTTTTTCGAGACCAAACGAAAAAGTGTGCTGAAAGCACGTGGTGTAAACTAGTTACCTAGATCAATGCGTGTTAAAGGGATAGTTCGGCCAAAAACGATATTAAACCCATGATTTACTCACCCCCAAGCTGTCCGAGTTGCATATGTCCATCGTTTTTCAGACAAACTGATTTTCGGATATTTTAGAAAATATTTTAGATCTTTCTGTTCATTAAATGTAATGTCACGGGGTCCAGCAATAGTCCACGACCTTCAAGTCCAAAAAAGTGCGTCCATCCTTCACAAATTAAATCCAAACGGCTCCAGGATGATAAACAAAGGTCTTCTGAGGGTAATCCGGGCGGTGTTGTTGTAGAAATATCCATATTTAAAATGTTATTAACGTTATAAACTACCTTCCGGTAGCGCCGCCATCTTGGAGTGATCCGCATTCAGGATGAGAGCTTACGCAGCGTACAGAGTTTCTCTGCTGCTGCTCTGTGCCCCCGCCCTCCGAATTTGTCATACGTCACTAAGAAAAGTGCGTACACTACGCTAATACTCTCTCCTGAGTCTAAGATGGCGGCGCTACCGGAAGGTAGTTTATAACGTTAATAACATTTTAAATATGGATATTTCTACAACAACACCGCACGGATTACCCACAGAAGACCTTTGTTTATCATCCTGGAGCCGTTTGGATTTAATTTGTGAAGGATGGACGCACTTTTTTGGACTTGAAGGTCGTGGACTATTGCTGGACCCCGTGACATTACATTTAATGAACAGAAAGATCTAAAATATTTTCTAAAATATCCGAAAATGTGTTTGTCTGAAAAACGATGGACATATTCAACTCGGACAGCTTGGGGGTGAGTAAATCATGGGTTTAATATCGTTTTTGGCCGAACTATCCCTTTAACGTAGTTTAGCTGAAAAGCACAGGCAAACACTTGAAATCCTAAAAATGATCACCTGTGTCTTTTGTAAAAAGAAATTGGATACATTAAGAGGCTATGTACTACATTGCAAAGTGCATAGGAATGAGCCCCGTTGTCTTTTTAAGTGTGTTGGCGCTAACTGTAGTCAAACATTTACCACTTACTCCGCTTTCAAGGGCCATTTTTATCGGGTGCACAATGCTCCCCAAGCTGCTCCTATAGCTGTTGTTGCGGATTTAAAATGTGCAGTTTCATTATGTGTCCGCCATTTTCACACGGTGAAAGAGCTAGTGTCTCACTTAAATGATCATATTGGAGAGGGCAGGTCTGTGTCGTGTCCAGTAAGTGGTTGTAAGTACGTGTTTACAAAAAAATCGTCATTTACTTCTCACATGTGTAGAAAGCATAAATCATGCTCCCCAGATGGTATCGATAACATGTACCGGGAAACTCGCCCTCAGCCCCCAGATGTAATTGACAGTACAGATGATTCAGAAAACACACATGAAGCCATGCCAACAGCTAGTGCAGCCAGTGATATGCCAGAGAATGATAGTCAGGCTTATCTCAGAAACATGTCTCTCTTTTACCTTAAACTGCAAGGACAGCTGCTAATTCCTGCTTCTACTATACAGACTATTGTTGAGGAAATGCAAAATGTGCACGAGTTAGGTCAAGCCTATACAATAGCTAAAGTAAGTTCTTTTTTAAAAAATGATATGAGCCTATCAGATGAAGCAGTCTCTAAAATCTGTGACTGCATTAAAGAGTCAGATTTGTTCTCTGCTTGTCATCAGGGACAATTAAGAACAACGTACTCTAGAAATCAGACATTCACAAAAATGTTTAAATACACAGAACCCCAAAAAGTGCCATTGGGAACGGATGACAACATGACACAAAAATGTGCTTACTACATACCAGTGGCAGAAACTCTGAAGAGTTTTTTACAGTCACGTTTAGGGAGGAATACACAGTCACAACAGTTTGGAGATCCTGATGTAGAGGTTTTTACGGATTTATATGATGGACAAAATTTCAAATGTCACAAGTTCTTCAATGAAAACCCTAAAAGCCTCAAACTGATTTTGTACCAAGATTCATTTGAAATTGTGAATCCCCTGGGTTCTGCTAAAAAGAAGCACAAAGTTCTTGCAGTCTATCTTTCATTAGCAAATTTACCCATTCATTTGCGTTCAAATACTGATAATATGTTTTTAGTCTTGTTGTGTGTTGAGGATGACCTTAAGCGTTTTGGAGTAGCCAAAGTTTTCTCAGAGTTGTTGGCAGATCTGAAATCCTTGGAAACCGAAGGAATAAATGTAGATGGAGAAACAGTAAAAGGGGGGCTTTTCTGCATTGCTGGGGATAACTTGGGTTCTCATTGCATAGGTGGATTTACAGAGAACTTCAGCCGCTCTCAATATTTTTGCAGGTACTGTGAAATCACCAGAAGTGAGTTTGTGGCTGATCCGAATGTCTGTGGTCCTCCACGCACCCCAGAGACGTATGACGCAGCTGTTGCTGATCTCCAGGCAGAAAACATCCAAGACGTCAGAGGGATAAAGGTAAACTCTATCTTTAATGCCCTTGAGTCTTTTCATGTTTCCCAGCCTGGTCTCCCGCCCTGTTTAGGTCATGACCTCTTTGAAGGAGTCTTGTCATATGATCTAGCACTGTACCTGAAGAACTTTATAAAAAAGAAAAAATGGTTCACATACTCGCTCTTAAACAGGCGCATCAAACAGTTAAAATACAAAGGATCTGAAGCACTCACAAAGCCATGTGCTGTCAACCCGGACGGAGCCAAGTTATCAGGGCAAGCCATTCAAAACTGGAACCTTTTGAGATTGCTACCAGTTTTGATTGGTGACAAAGTGCAAAATCATGAGGATGAAGTATGGCAGTTAGCTCTCCAGCTAAAAGACATTGTGGATCTTATTTGTGCTCAGAACATTTCCTTGTCCCAGATAGCATATCTTGACATTTTGATCCAAGAATATTTGGAGTTGAGAAAGCTGTTGTTTCCTGAAATTCAACTAAAACCCAAGCACCACTATTTGCGCCATTATTCAGCACTGATCTTGAAATTTGGTCCATTGATTAGGTTATGGACGCTTAGGTTTGAAAGTAAACACAGTTATTTTAAAAGATGTGCCAGACACTTGAAAAACTTCAAAAACATATGTCAGACTTTGTCAGAGCGTCATCAGATGTATCAGGCATATCTTTTAGCTGGGCAAGAATGCAGTAAACTACTTCAAGTGAAGGACAGCTGTGCATTTTATCCCAACCTTTACAGTAACACTATTAAACATGCAGTCAGGGAGCTAGCCTTTTCAGAAAGCAATACCACAGTTTCCACAGACATTCAATACAAGGGCACTGCATATAAAAAAGGACAGTTTCTTGTGTGCAGAAATGATGAGTATATGGAGTTTGGTGAACTACTTCTCATCTTGATTCATAATGACAAATCTGTGTATGTTTTGATGGATATCCACAAAGGCACCTTCCTCTCAGAATACCATCTGTATTCTGTAACAAAGGACAGTCTTGGGTTACAGTGTATCAACATTAATGACCTGCCCGATTTCTATCCTTTGGTATCATACATTCTTGATGGATACCAAGTCATTCCACTAAAACACAGTATTGTGGCAAAATAAAGTCCAATTAAACCTCACTTCTTACTGTAAATAGTTTTGACATTAATATACGTGTTACCTGATGCATGTCTCTACTCTGTTAGGTGTATGTACTGTATATATTTTTTTTTTTGTTCTGTCTGAAGGTGCCATTTTTTCTTCAGTGCAATATGACTGACTCAGAGCGAACCTTCCTAGATGTTGCCATCATGGACGCCCTACCACAACTTCAAGCAGTAAACAAAAACATCCTGGAAGAGCACTTGCAGTCCATTGGAGTTGAGACGTATGATGATTTACGCTTCGTAACGGAGGCAGATTTAATGACAGCGTTAAGACCTGTAGAAGCCAGGAAGCTGCTTGCTGTTTGGAAACGGAAATGTAAGTAAAAACACTGCACACACCACACAAATATTCAAAATCAAAAGCAGACATGGACATTGTGCAATATTGTACAGCGTGAATCATAATCTTTTTTTTTTTTTTTTTTTTTTAAAGACCACACTCCTGAGAACAGCTCTCTGTCATCTGTGGAAGCCTCGCCTACCCAATCGCTGCCATCGCTCTCTGTTTCACCCCAAAGTTCATCGTCAAGCACCTCCAGCAGCCCAGGACTTGACACACAGTGGGATGAAAACTTTGAAATTCCATGGAGTAAATTTCCTGAGGAAGTGATGCAGGCTTTAGAGAGGGGGAAAAGGCCAGGCCCAAAACTAAGAAGGCAAATGGTCCGAATTGTTGTGACTGAGATGATGGAAAAATGCCCTCATGTAGGTAAAAAACATTCAACTGACGTTGCAACAAAAATGGTTGCAAAATATCCCAGTTCTCTCCAAGATGTAATAGAGGGCGATATTGTTGGAAAAGGCTACCATTCCCTTGTCAAACAGTTGCAAAACAGAATTGAAAATGTCAGGCGCACTTCAACACCCAAAATAAGAAAAAGAAAACATCAGACTGATGACTCGGACCACACAGACGAAATCCCAATAGAAGAGAGAGCAGCGATGCAGGACACGTATGGATGCATTAAATGGAATGTCAAATTTCTGCCCCTTGAAGAAACTCAAGAGACTCAGCGGCAAAAGATGGAAAAACTCAAGGTGATGTTCCAACACATCGATGTCAATCCAGAGGAGGTAAAATGTCTAATGAAGTCCACATTTTACACACAGCGTCAACATGTCAACCAGGGAAAAAGTATCAAATGCCTTAGAGAGGAGTGGCCGTTTTGGTTTGATGAACTTGGCATGTCAGTTCACTTTATGGAACTCACTGGGATTGACCTCAAAGAGACATTTACACGAAATTTGGATTTGAAGGGAAAAAGACTTCTCGACTACATGACCACAGTTTTTGTCAACAAGAGCAAGACTTTCCTTCAGAATTATGCAAGGCTTCAGAGGATGCGGGGACTGCAGAGTGGCTGTTCAGATGATGTGATAGAGATGACCCTGCTTCTACTCAGTTACTTTGATGAGAAGGAGGAGTCCATGTTCTTCCATGTAGAAGATACATGTCTTGCAGAAGAGGTCCAACTGGAGCAAGTGCCTCTGACACCCACTGTTATTGTCTGTGGTAAGTCTTTCATATCTTTTTTTTGTGACTGTTTATAGAATTTGTCATGTGAGTGCAGCGCTTATTAACATAAACTGTTAAATAATTTGTTCATAGGATAATCCTGCTATTCCTCCACAAGGTACATGCTGAGTCTGGATCGGAACCTTATCAACACAAACATCTCCTCCTTCATTTCTGCATTGTGCCTCATGTTTGGGAGCTACTACTGTTTTAATATTCATTATCCATCTGAGCTGGCTTCAACTCTAGAGTTTCTTCAAAGGTGAGTAAACATGGCTTACTCATTTCTTAGACCTGGAGTCTGGCTGTCCCTTTGTTAACCTGGACCTTAACTAAGGCTGGGACTCAAGACAGAGAGGAAGATGCAGTGTAAGACGCAAACTAAGAGCCGGACTTGAGGGACAACTACACAGTTTTTCAATATTTTACTATGTTCTTACATCAACTTAGACAAAATAATACATCTGTCTTTTTTCAATGCGTGCAGTTTATCTTTGCACAGTGTGTTGTGAATGTGTTAGCATTTAGCTTAGCCCCATTTATTCCTTAGGATCCAAACAGGGATGAATTTCGAAGCCACCAAACACTTTCATGTTTTCCCTATTCAAAGACTGTTACAAGAGTAGTTTCACGAGTAAGTATGGTGGCACAAAATAAAACATGGCCAGTGGATAAAATGAACTATATTGTGTGGCGGAAGAGCACTTGTTTGCAGCATTCGACCTCGGGCGCAGTAACAGCATTACTCCCCCTCTCACTGAGTTTGCACGAGAGGTGGGAGTTCACAGGAGTGATGATGTTACTGTGCCAGAGGTCGAAGTGCTGCAAACTAGTGCTCTTCCTTCATACAATATAGTGCTCTTATTTTGTCTGCTTAAAAAAATCACCACTTTTTTGTGCCACCATACTTGTGTAGGGAAAACATGGAAGTGTTTGGTAGGTTCATCCCTGTTTGGATCTTAAGGAATGAATGGGCTAGACCAAATGCTAACACACTCACAACGCGCTGTGCATAGATGAACTGCACGCATTGAAATAAGATTATTTATTCTAAGTTGAGGTAAAAACATAGTAAAATATTGAAAAACGGTGTAGTTTTCCTTTAAAGAGATACTTCATTGTTTTGTCATATTAAACTATATTATTACCTTAACTAAGAAGAGTTGATACACACCTCTATCATCTTACTGCGTGCACTTAATCGCTGTGGCGCGTGGCGACACTTTAATAGCCCTTAGCTTAGCCCAGTTCATTCAATGGTACCAAACACATCAATGTTTACCCTATTTAAAACGAGTAGTTATATGAGCAAGTATGGTGGCACAAAATAAAACCTGGCACTTATCAAAGCGGGTTAAAAGGGTTACTATAATGTATGGCGGCATAGCACTTTTTGGTAGTACTTCTCCCTCTCATTTCGTCGAAGTACTCCCAAAAGTGTTATTCCGCCATACATTATAGTTACCCTTTTTAACCTGCTTTGAAAAGCGCCAGGTTTTACTTTGTGCCACCATACTTGATCGTATAACTACTCGTTTTAAATGGGGAAAACGTTGATGTGTTTGGTCATTTCTAACTTCCTCTCTGTTTGGTACCATTAAATGAACTGAGCTGAGCTAAGTGCTATCAAAGTGTCGCCACGCGTCACAGTGTTTAAAGGGATAGTTCGGCCAAAAATGATATTAAACCCATGATTTACTCACCCCCAAGCTGTCTGAGATGCATATGTCCATTTGTTTTTCAGACAAACACATTTTCAGTTATTTTTGAAATTGTTTTAGATTTTTCATTTAGTTAAATGTGAAGTTACGGGGTCCACGACCTTCAAGTCAAAAAAATGCGCATCCATCCTTCACAAAATAAATCCAAACGGCTCCAGGATGATAAATAAATGTCTTCTGAGGGTAATCCGCGCGGTACTGTTGTAGAAATATCCATATTTAAAACCAAAATAACTAGCTTCCGGTAGCGCCGCCATCTTGGACTCCTCTGTATTCAAGAGAGAGTATTAGCGTAGTGTACGCACTTTTCTTAGTGACGTATGACAAATTCGGAGGGCGGGGGGACAGAGCAACAGCAGAGTAACCTCCGTAAGCTGCGTAAGCTCTCTTCCTGAATGCGGACGGGACTAAGATGGCGGCATTACCGGATGCAAGTTATTTTGGTTTATAAAGTTTTAAATGTATAATTAATAACAAATGTATATTTCTACAACGAAACTGCGTGGATTACCATCAGAAGGACTTTGTTAATCATCGTGGAGCCGTTTGCATTTATTTTGTTAAGGATGGATGCACACTTTTTGGGCTTGAAGGTCGTGGACCCCATAACTTCACATTTGATCAACTGAAAGATCTAAAACATTTTCTAAAATAACTGAAAATGTCATTGTCTGAAAAATTATGGACATATGCATCTCGGACAGCTTCGGGGTAAGGAAATCATGGGTTTAATATCATTTTTGGCCGAACTATCCCTTTAAGTGCATGCACTAAGAAGAGAGAGGTATGTATCAACTCTTTTTAGTTAAAGGAATATTCTACTCATTTTCAATATTAAACTATGTTATTACCTTAACTAAGAAGAGTTGATACATCCCTCTATCATCTGTGTGCGTGCACGTAAGCGCTGGAGCGCGCTGCGATGCTTCGATAGCATTTAGCTTAGCCCCATTCATTCAATTATACCATTTAGAGATAAAGTTAAAAGTGACTAAACACATCAACGTTTTTCCTATTTAAGACGAGTAGTTATACGAGCAAGTTTGGTGGTACAAAATAAAACGTAGCGCTTTTCTAAGCGGATTTAAAAGAGGAACTATATTTTGGCGTAAAAGCACTTTTGGGAGTACTTCGACTCGGCGCAGTAACACCCTCCCTCTCCCATTATGAGAGGGAGAAGGGGAGCGGACTTTTCAGGCGAGTCGAAGTACTAAGAATATAGTAAGAATATAGTTCCTCTTTTAAATCCGCTTAGAAAAGCGCTACGTTTTATTTTGTACCACCAAACTTGCTCGTATAACTACTCGTCTTAAATAGGAAAAACGTTGATGTGTTTGGTCACTTCTAACTTTATCTCTGAGTGGTATCATTGAATGAATGGGGCTAAGCTAAATGCTATCGAAGCGTCGCAGCGCGCTCCAGCGCTTACGTGCACGCACACAGATGATAGAGGGATGTATCAACAGTTCTAAGTTAAGGTAATAACATAGTCTTCTCATTTTCAATATTAAACTATTCCTTTAAGGTAATAACATATATTTTAATACAGGGGTGGGCAATTCTGGTCCTGGAGGGCCAAAGTCCTGCAGAGTTTAGCTCCAACCCTAATCAAGCACACCTGAACTTCATTTGCAAGTGATACTGAAAACATTGATTAGATTTTTCAGGTGTGCTTGATTAGGGTTGGAGCTAAACTCTGCAGGACTTTGGCCCTCCAGGACCAGAATTGCCCACCCCTGGTTTAGTGACAAAACGATGGAGTATCCCTTTAAGTCTGGTCTGAGTCTCGGCCTTGCCTCTGGGTGTGGCATGAGTCTCGGTCTTGGTTCGGTCTTGGACTGTTTTTTTATATATGCATGTCAAAAGTTTAGAAACTGTACTATTTTTATTGTTTTTAAAAGAAGTCTCTTCTGCTCAATAAGGCTGCATTTGTTATTAAAAATACAAAAAAGCTGTTATATTGTGAAATATTAAAAGGTAAAATAATTGTTTTCCATTTTAAAGTGTAGTTTATTCCCGTGATGCAAAGCTGAATTTTGAGCATCACTGCAATGTTAAAAATTCAGAGTCACGTGATCCTTCAGGATTCATTCTAATATGCTGATTTGATGCTCCAAGAAACATTTATTATCAGTATTGAGAACATTTTTTTTTTTTTTAGGATTCTTTGATGAATATAAAGTTCAAAAGAACAGTATTTCTCTGAAATGGAAAGCTTTTGTAACATTGTTCTACCCTTTTGGGTCTGTGAGTGTGGTGTTTTTTGTTTGTTTTGAAAGAACTTTAATAAATGTATTCAGCATGGATGCATAATACATGTCTATACTGTCACTTGAATATTTTAATGTTGCAAAAGCTTTAATTTCAGATAAATGCTGTTCTTTCAAACTTTCTATTCATTAAATAATACTGAAAATTGTACACAACTGTTTTCACAATTAAGACTGGAGTATGATGCTAAAAATTCAGCTTTGAATCACAGAAATAAATTGCATTTAAAAAAAAAATTGAAATGGAAAGTTATTTAAAATTGTAAGAATATCATGACGTTTTTTGCTGTATTTTGGATCACAGAAATGCAGCCTTTGTGAGCAGAAGAGACTTCTTTCAAAAACAATTAAAATAGTACACTTTCCAAACTTTTGACTGGTAGTGTGTGTATGGTTTCTTGTAGTCTTTTGTTTATATAACTGATCAATTAAAATGCTTAATATGGTTTTTATTTAACAGGTGTTTCTTCTCGATAAACCCAGAAAAAGGAACCAAGGTAGAGAATAAAAACTCCAAGCGTCGTCTCACCGTGAACCCTCGAGTCCTCACCCTGATACAGGAACTCTCCGATCACGAGTGGCGTTAAGCCTAAATATGGACTCTTTCTGTGGACTCTTGACTGTTGTTTGAGCAGAGGTACTGTCATTTTTCTTTGTTAAATACACAATGTGTATTCTGTTTATTAAGGTACTATATCCTTTTTTTTGTTTTAAAGTCTAAAAGGTGCACTAACCTCTCTGTTTGAAAAGAGGTACTGTTATTTTTCTTTAATTACACAATGTGTATTATGTTTATTAAGGTACTATATCATTTTTGTTTTGAAGTCTTAAAGGTGCACTAACTTCTCTGTTTGTTTGAGAAGAGGTATTGTTATTTTTCTCTTTGTTAAATACACAATGTGTATTATGCTTAAGGCACTATATAATTTTTTGTTTTAAAGTCTTGAAGGTGCACTAGCTGCTTCTGGTCGAGAGTCCGCCACCTGCTTTTTTTCGTGAAAATGTTCTTGCTTTGCGGGAATGTTCCACAGTATAATATGATACTTATCTTGCATGTATTCAATTAGAACAGTTTTTATTGCAAAATAATACCTTAACAAATGTGCATTCTTACTGTGAGGGGGCTCGCCTCTCCACAGATATGACCTGTAACTTGGCCTTTTGGCATCACAAATTTGTCTCCATGGAGATAGATAAGTTTTATGCCATACTGTGGAACATTCCAGACAAGGTTGTTGTGAATTGGGTTGTTGTTGTGCGCCAGGCACTTAAACTTTGTGACCGGTAAATGTATACATTTTAAAGAGGGTAATCTACTTGAATATTTCAACTTTTATTCGGTCAAAGTTTAAATAACTTATTACATGTAGCTTCTTTGCATGTTGTATACAGGTAGGTTAAAGAAAAAATGTGTTCAATTGTTTTATGCTACACTGTGGAACATTCCAGACAAGGTTGTTGTGAGTTGGGTGGTTGTTGTGCGCCTGACACTTTAACTTTGTGACAGATAATGTCTAGATTTAAAGAGGCTAATGCACTTGAATATTTCAACTTTGATTTGGTCAAAGTTTAAATAACTATTACATGTAGCTTCTTTGCATGTTGTATACAGGTACATTGAAAAGAAATGTGTTCAATTGTTTTAAGCTGTACTGTGGAACATTCCAGACGGGGAGCGTGTGGGTTGTTATGTGCCTGGCACATAAACTTGTTCCAAACTTTGAAAAAAAATTCATCCAATTGTTTACAACTCTTGACAATGGCTGTTAAATAAATTTCTCAAGTGATATTTTGCTTCCTTGTCTTTTCTCAAGATGTGTTTTTGAGATTTAGCACAGCATATTATAAATAGATTTTATGTATAATATATAGAACATCTCCATTTAAAATGCAAAGTTTTACTGTTACTTTACCAGTTTTGATTGATATTTCCCTGTTAATTTTATAATTTATTGATGCATAATAAGCAAATATTACATGTTAAAAATACAGGAAATGGGATATTAATATACAAGACAGTTATGCAAAATTAACACATTTTTTCGTAGACTTTACAGTTTTTTAATGTGATTCAGTCTGTTAATTTTATAATTTATTGATGCACAATAAGCAATTATTATATGTAAAAAATACAGGAAATAGTATATTTATATACAACACAGTAATGCAAAATTAACAAATTTTTGTGTAGACGTTTACAGTTTTTTAATGTGAATCAGCTGTGATTTTATTCACTGTAAATCAATTTACATATTTTGTCAGTAAAGTTATCTACTGTGCTGCTGTAATTTTTACAGGAATTCTCTGGTAACCACAGCTGCCAGCGTTTTCCTGTAAAAACAACAGTTTTTTTTTTACAGTGTATTTTAAGTTTGTAAATGAAGGGTTTGACTTTAATGAAGAACTAAATGAGGTTAAAAAAGAAATGGCTGATTTAGAAAAACAAAGAAGTAAAGGGTTGATTTTAAGAAGCAAGGAAAAAGATCTGGAAGAAGGCGAAAAATGCACAAGATATTTTTTTAAGAGGATTTTAACAAACAAAGGTGTAATAACCAAATTAAAAAATGGGGAGAAGGAAGTCAGAAATACAGAAGAAATATTAGAAGAAGTAGAAACTTTTTATGCAGATTTATACAACAAAAAAGAGGTAACAAAGAAAGCCATAGAAAACATTTTGGAAAATTTAGAAATGAAAATTGAAAATGAGTGTGCAATTTTAACCCAAGATTTTACTCTTTTAGAGCTTACAAAATGTATGAAGGATTTTAAAACAGGTAAGTCGCCGGGAAGTGACGGCCTTCCCGTGGAATTTTATTCAAAATTTTGGGACATTTTAGCACCAGAACTTTTAATGGTTTTTAAGGACTTTGACAGACTGGACAAACTCCCTGACAGTTTTAGACTAGGCATTGTTTCGCTTTTACATAAAAAAGGAGACAAAACAGACTTAAAAACGTGGAGACCAATCAGCCTTTTAAATTTGGATTGCAAACTTTTTAGCAAGCTTTTAGCAACACGCATGTCCATGTTTTTAAAGGACGTGATCCACCCGGATCAAGCGTGCGCTGTGCCCGGGAAGAGGATCACGGACAGCCTGATATTGATCCGAGATGCCATCTGTTTTGCGAGGGACAGAAACATTGGCCTCATAGTGCTAAATTTAGATTTTGAAAAAGCATTTGATCGGGTCTCGCACCAGTACCTATTGCGGGTACTGGAGAAAATGGGTTTCCCAGGGAGGTTTTTAGCATGGGTGGGATTGCTGTATAACGATATAACCAGCAAAATTCTCGTAAACGGGCATTTAACAAAAGCTGTTAACATACACAGCGGCGTCCGTCAAGGTTGCCCGTTATCCCCGCTCTTGTATGTGGCATGCATCGAGCCACTGGCACAGCTCTTGAGAAGGGACCAACGGATCGAAGGACTCAAACTTCCAGGAGGCTTGACAGCAAAATGTGTTTTATACATGGACGATGTGACAATTTTAACGACTGACTTTTTATCTGTCCGAAGAGCTTTGGAATTAACAGATTCTTATGGACGGGCCTCAGGCTCTAAATTAAACAGAGACAAGTCAGAGGCCCAGCTCTTCGGACAGTGGCGCGACATAGACGTGGAAGGACTGGACGTGACTCTAAGGGAAAATGATATAAAAATTCTAGGTATAAAGTTTGATAGGGAGGGTGGTGGACGAGGAAATTGGACTGATACTTTAGGAAAAGTAAGACAGCGACTGGGTTTATGGGGACTAAGGAATTTGACAATGGAGGGGAAGATTTTAGTTTTTAAAGCAGTGATCTTACCTTTGTTTTTATTGTTGTGTTCTGTTTTTAGCCCCCCCAGGTCCTTCATTTTAGCGGTGGAACGTGCTGTCTTTTATTTCCTCTGGGGGTCCAGGTGGGAGAGAATAAAGAGAGAAACCGTCAAAAAACGAAAGGAAAATGGAGGCAAAGGACTCCCAGACCTTGGTCTTTTTTTAGGGAGTAATTTTACTGCTTTACATTTGAAGTATGCCACATCCCCATCCAGTGACAAGACCGTAGCATTAGTCAAGTTCTGGATGGGGTCGTATTTACGCTATCTGAAAATTTTAACAGTGGATCTTAGAACCCCAGTGTCTTTTAACTTGCCAAAAGAATATGCTTTTATTAAGAAATTTCTAAGGAAACAAGACTTAGAACGTGAAAATTTGAATGTTTTAAAGGACCATAAAATGATTATCTCTGTTGTGCAGGACCGGGAGAAGGTGAGCCCAGTACCAGGCCTAACGGAGATTGAGGCAAAAACAGTGTGGAGGAACGCAGCCCACCCTGCCCTTCGGAACCATCAAAAGGACCTGATGTGGATGGTGGCCCATGAGATCCTACCGACCAGGGCGGTTATGCACTCCCGCGGCATGGCCGCCAACGCAAAGTGCCCACGGCTCGGGTGTAACCACGAAGAGACCGTGCGGCACGTCCTCTGGGAGTGCGGCGCTGCACAGGACCAGTGGACCGCGACCGGCCCCCTGGTTTTCCCGTGCCTGCCAGTGGGTGGGGTCCAGATGGACTATAATCTCGCCGTCCTAGGGGTGGGCCGGAGGACAAAGGATTTAACATCGGAACAGTTCACAACGCTCTGGCTCACCCTGAATGCTATAATGCACGCAATCTGGACTGCCAGAAACCTGCTGGTGGGGAAACGGGTGACGGTGCCCCTCCACGCCACTGTAAGGACGGTCGAGAACCTGCTGCAGGGGCACCGCGCCTAATCATTCGGATGGGGGGGCCGGGGTTGCCACAGAGAGGGTCCTGGCCGCCACCGACCTTGGTCGCCCGTAGATGTACCCTCACCACTTTCGGCTACGGGAGCAGCGGGCCAGAGGGTACGGATCTCCTCTGGGCCCTTGAAACCGGGTTTTGATTGCCTGGGACTGAAGGGTGAGAGTGGGCCCATAGGGAAGGCTCACCTCTCCAGTCAAGCACAACAGAGTATTGTTTTTAAGACTTTTATTATTTAAAATGTTTTATTCATTGAGGATTACTCACCAGCTTTGTTGTATTGTTTTATTCTGGCTTTTAAAACACACTGGAAGCACTTTTAATATATGTAAAAGAAACAATAAACGATATTTAACCCTTTTTTCTCTTTCTACAAGGTTTTAAGGATTGCATGCTTTTACATGGGCCATTTTAGGTGCTTCATTTGTATTTTAAAATGTGGTGTGTTTTAGGGATTCAGGATTTTAATGGTGTTTTAACCCTCGAAGTTTAAATTTTCTTGACTAGTTTTTGACTTTTCACCTGCATTTGTACATTAGTGTTTTTACTTAATTTATTGTTTCATGTACACTTGTTTAAATTTGTGATTATGTATCAATAAAAACCAGTCAAAAGAAAAAATCTGTTCTTATCAGTTTAATGTCTGATACGTCTCCTATCCGGAGACTATATGTTAAATGGATTTTTGACCTTCGGAAATGGAAGCGGAGCTTGCTCCTTCCACTCCATGCATCAACATGGTATTGCAGTGTTTCCATGAATGGTGCGCTCCCCTTCTCGGGGACAAATAAGTCAAATACAAAAAAAGAATTTGCTTCTTTTGTGCGTGAATGACGGTGTTTTTTCTAATACGTGTGTTTTAAAATTGCTGTGTTTTCGTTGGCTTTATTGGTTTAACGAAAAGCTTGCGTGGAAATGAACACGCTGATAAAGAAATGTTTTTGTAATGTATTTAATTATTTTCTTTACAAGTTTGTGGTGGTGATCCGAGGACGAATTAAACATCCTCGACACAGCTGAAGGTGCAACAAAAGCGAAAGAGGCCGATTGGAATGTTAAAAACACCTGAAAACTTTTTTCACTACCCTTCATACTACAGCTGTCGAAAATCCACAGCAACGTCGACAGACCTGGAAGCATAGCTGTACTTGTTTAACTCACAACGACAACGGGTAAGTCATTGAGCCCTGTGTTTTTATTTATCCACGTTCTAAAATTGCTATGCTTTCGTTGTTTCTTGATTGCTCTGTACATTTCTTTGTTTCTATTCCACGTAAAGTTACTTTGTAATAACGAAACCATATATTTGAATGCGCAATTTAAATCCATTTGATTTAAATTGTTTCACATATTTCACTCTACACGGTTCAACCGGGCTGGAAACGGAATAAAAATAGGGTAGATCTCGAAGAATGTTTGGTCTCAGACGTGGCTTCGTGCGCTTTCCACCTGGTCACACACAGTAATGAAATGTTAGTCGGACGGCCTTCGGGGGCGCCGTTGATGTGATCGGTCACAGGAAGATGCGGCCGTCTGGCCTCAAAGGGTGTCGCTCATACTTACCTGGCAGGGGAGACACCATGATCATGAAGGTGGTTCACCCAGGGCGAGGCTCAGCCATTGCACTCCGGTTGTGCTGACCCTTTGCGAATTCCCCAAATGTGGGAATCTCGACTGCAAAATTTCTGATAGTGGGGGACTGCGTTCGCGCTCTCCCCTGACCTATGTGTTAAAAATAGATTCTTTTGTCGTTTTACGTAAAATCCAAGAGACGTCTAACCACGGCCCAAGAATACATTAGTCATCAAAAAAGCGGCTATTCAACGACTACATAATTTCTAATAGACAGCGAATATGTGTCTAGGCTAAAACAAGGCTTAATTTGGGCTGTCAGTGAAAATCTAATAGACGTTTGACCATTCCAAAAGAATAGACTAGCCATTAAATAGAACCACAATCAAACGGCTACATGTCTAAGAGACAGTCAACAAAATAATGCTTAGATGATTCTTTTATTTCCAATATAAGAGGTTCTCGGGAATGGCAATCATCCAAACTAATAAATTATAAAGGCTTTTATAAGAAAATGACAACAGTTAAACAACATAGACAGCGTTGGGCAATACAAAATGCTAATAAATACAAGACAAATTGAAATATTGTACATGCATGTACATTAAACAAGCCAACAAATCTGCCAATGGGCTACGACAATTTTTCTTGAATTAAAGCAACACTATGTAGTTTTTCAACCTTTAAATAATGTCTCTAAAATTATTTCAGTGATAGAACAACTCTTAACTGGACAAATTCTACTGCTGCTGCAACCTGAGCAGCCTCCTAGCTGCTCCAAGCACACTCTGAAAGTCGAGGTGGAGGGTAGAGCACTCAGCCCCGCCCCTCCCCCTGCCTGCAAAAGAGTGTCTGATACCAGGCATTGTTGCACTTTTCAACCACATGGGGGAGCCGTAAGTCAATTTTACATGGAAACTACATAGTGTTGCTTTAAGTGTTTATATCTAGATTTGTTTCTTACCCCTTTGGCAGATTTATTTGCTTGTTTTAAGCCCAAATTCGCTTAAATTTTGAGTTTTTTTCTCCCTAAAGGCTAGGCTTATTTTCTTAGGGCATTTTGCTCATCAAAAAATGCATCTTATTTTAAGACTTTCTAGATATTTGTACAGTGAAAACAGTTCGAAATAACAAGTAAGAAATGATTTTTTGCAATGTATTCATTCATTCGCTACCCTTCATAATACAGCTGTCGAAAAACCACAGCAACGTCGACAGACCTGGAAGCGTAGCTGTATTTGTTTAACTCACAAAGACAACGGGTAAAGTATTTTCTTGATTACCTAAATGACTTGCCGTAAGAAAATAAGTTTAGGTTTAAGGGGGGGAAATACAGTTTAAAGGGATATTTCAATTTATGATGATAATTCTGTCATCATTTACTCATGCATACAGGCTTACAACAACACGAGGATTAGTTTTTTTCTGAGTAACACAAAAGAAGGTATTTTGAGGAATGATGGTAAACCCACAGCAGATAGTCACCATTGACTTCCATAGTAGGAATAAAAAAAATATGATGGAATTTATTAGGTACCATCAACCGTGTGCTAACCATCACTTTGCAAAATATTTTCTTCATCATTTATCACGATACTTCCAAAATATTTTTTCCTACTAAGTCAATGTTTCATTATTTGCTTTACAAGCTTAAAAATGATGGTGACATGATTCCATGGTAATCACAAACAGTTAAACAAGTAAGATAATCACCATTACTTTTAAAAGCATTTTGAAAATTGCTTGCTTATGCTGGGAGTAAAGGTATTTCACGCAGTGCGCATCCTCTTTAAAAGGTAATGTATGCTTCTTTTAAAGCTGACACATTTGCCACATTAAAATAACAGAAATGTGTACTTTTTAAACTTTTTGGAGCCGGTGTGTCTGTGTTCTTGGGGCACACATCTACATGTAAAAGCAGAATTGCTTATTATTCTTCTCTATTTCTTGTATAGGTCAATTATGAGTGAAGAACCGTTCACCAAATGAAGACCGCAGCCAGGTGACGGGATTCTGTGGTAATCGCAAACAGGTAAACCAGTAAAATAATCATCATTTATTGTTAAAATAATTTTGAAAATTGAAGTTCTGTGTGTTCTTATTGTACTTTATTTATTTCTGCAGGTAAGCACCATACCGTAAGCTTCATTCCCTTTATAACAGGTAAGGTTCATACTGTTTTATTCTTTTGTACTGTTTTATTCGTACTGTTTTAAATCATTCAGTAAATGCAAAGTTAAACTGATGTGTTTTTAATCTAGATTTAAAAGTGTCTACTGTTGAAGCACATCTGATCTCTTCTGAAAGCTGATAATAACTAAATGCTGATGCACCTTGTTTTGAGTGAACCCCTGTTTTTTCTAAATGACCTGATCCTATTGCTCCGAGTAATCGGTTTCATATTCGATTAGCATATCTGTCATGTATTTCGGCCTGTAGCCATGAAGTGGTTTTTAAACAAGTAACAGTACTTTTTTAATCCATTGTCCATTGCAATAATCGGCCCTGCTGGTGATGAAAGCATGAACAAGTTTCTCTAAGTCCTGTCTTGAGACAAAACCTCCAATTCTGGCAATATTTCTGAGATGGTAGTAAAAGCAGAATTCCTTATTATTTTTCTCTATCTCAGGCTCTATGGCATATATGTCATGATTTTATTTGTCTATTTATATGTCTATTTACAAGGACTGCCTTGGCCAAACGTTATTGTTAATTAATATTGAAGCAGTTATTTAACATATTTCCTTTGAGTAGTGATTTGTGTAATGATCCATATATCTATTTTTATGTATATTTTTAACTTAGGAATGTGATTTTAAAGCACATATTTGTTATTGTATGACACCTCTCATGTTATGAAAGTAAAAAATAAATGTATTTTCTGATGTCTTGCATTTCTGTTTTTAAACTGTTAATCCTTATCAAGTGCTATACATTAGAAAGTGGATAAATAACAAAAATGTCACTCCTGACAGCTGATAAATTAATCGTTCTTTATAGCACCACTGAGGTGAGCATTTTTCAAGGCAAGATTCTTTATAGAACCGTATAAAAAGGTTCTATATAGTACCCAAAAAACGGGTTCTGCTATGGTTACAAGCTGAAGAACCCTTATTTGGTACTATTTAGGAGCATTTGTCTTTAGAGTGTTGCGTAGGTTCGAAACTTTCAATCTTTAAACCAAAAAAAAGGCTCACACGGTTTTATTTGTGGTGTGGACATGAACACGCTGCAGGCATTGAAATGTAATTTGTAATTTATTGTCTCATTTCATATTTAACAAATAGAAAGCAAAGTGCTATTCAATCAGTTTAACTAAACAACTGGTGTTCCTCAATTTTGGGGCCTATTTTGTTCAGTATATCAGTTTTGTTCAGTTTTGTATGTGCATGCAAAAAGCATTCAGCGAGCAAATTAACTGAAGCTTTACCTTCGTGTTTCTTTTTGTATGAGTGATAACTGTTTCTGTATGTATTTGTATGGTTTTTTTACAAGTATAGAGTGAAATGCACACGGTGAGTAATGAACGCAGACCTTCAGTGCCGGATCTCTGACCCGCTAACCTCCATCCCGACAGCCAGCGCCTTCTCCGGATGCCATTGCGGTATCGCTCCTCGGCTTTTTGGGTAAAATCGAGTGGACACCGGGGACTACACGTTTGAATGGATTTTTGACCTTCGGCTATGGAAGCGAGGCTTGCTCCGTCCACTCCGTGCATCGACTCTGGCGCTTTCCGGGGACAAATAAGGTGAGTTTAAAACCAGAGTTTGCTTCTTTTGTGCGTGGTTGCCAGTTTGTTTGCCAATCCGTGGTCATAATATGTTCCGCTTCGTGGTTTCTCCATCGCTCAGTACTTTTCTGTGTTTCTATTTTACGTAAAGCTAACACCAAAACGATTGTGGAAAGCGCTATATAGATTGTTCTCAAAGAAAAAACGAGAAACAAACCCATGTGAATATGGGTCAAATTATCTAGGCGGAGCACTTCGTTCAAAGAAAAACGCAACAGAATTGTTTGCGTTGAACAAAGACAATGGTGCGTGCAGACATCGAATGTGTATTGTGGATAAAAAAATGGCCAGTGGGGTGGGACAATTTTTCTTGAATTAAGTGTTTATGGGAAAAGTTAACGAATTTTTTCTTACCCTGTAGGCAGATTTATTTGCTTGTTTTAAGCATAAAATAACAGGAGAAGAAATTGTGTAGGGGGAGCAGAGGGTTTTTTTTTTTCGTTCAAAGAAAAGCAGCGTGGCACGAATGAATGTTTGGCTGAAATGCTATCGTAATTTCCCCCTTAATTTTCCTTACAAACATGAAACCAGAGAGAAGGGCCAGTTGGCATCGAATTGCACCTTGTATTCGGTGATTGATTGAGGAAAAATATGCGTATGTGTATATATACACTTGTTTTGTTGAACAGAGACAATGGCCGCGTGCTCCAGCGTCACCTATATGCCTATTTCACAAAATGGCGCCTTTGACCGGAAGTAAGGAAGACATCGTTCAGGTTGCACCACTACGATGGCCACTCAATATAGTATGGACTGACAGCTGCTTTGTTTTCTCCTACACATGAATTTACTTGTAAAAATAACAATAACATATATTGTCGATTGGTGTTATATTATTTTTTTAGCATTTCGTCTTATCAAAATATATCATATGTTAGACAGCTGTCAATTTTAAATAAAATAACGAGACATACATAACTATTCGTGTCTGCTCCCGTTTATTGTAATGAGTCTGCACATTTGGAGAAATACTTAGACATTTTACTTCTTATTTCTTTAGACTGAATAATTATTTCTTATTAATTCCAAAGTATGAGACCCGATGATCTAATCGTGGTGTATGTGCTATTCCTCGTTTGTTTGCCTGCATCCATTGCTTTACGGCTTGCTTGTTGCGTTGAAATGCACATTTGATTTCTTTACCAGCATTGGATTTAGACCATTCAATGAGAAGAGTTAACAGCGTTTATTATGATTGATAAGCCCTCAACGGAGAATGAAGTCTGCATACATTAAAAGCCTTATTTTGTTTTTATCGTGTGCCTTCCAAAATGTATGCGACGAAACTTAAATCACGCAAAAAATGAATGGTAACTAGACGTGCTTGTTGTGTGCAGGGAGTGCATTTATTTGTAAACTTTTGCTAAATCAAAATGGTTTATTTGTATTTGCTTTTTACCTGGGTTTTATCAGGTTCGGGACATTTTTAATCCATAGTGTATGGAGTTATCTAGTAGAAAATGATCTGCTGTTTTTTGGTAGAATGTTGTGTGAGCTAAAGAAACGAGGAATAAAACACACACCGCGATTAAAAAAATCAGATCGCATACTTTGTAATTGAAAATAAATAATAATTAATTTCAAAGAAATAAGAAGTAAAATGTGTAAGTATTCCTCAAAATGTGCTTTGGACTAAGTCCCCCGTCATCACAGCAAACGGGAGCAGACCCGAATAGGTATGTCTAGTTATTTTATTAAAAATTCCCAGCCGTCTGTAAATTCATGTTTGAAAGAAAAAAGTAAATGAATATCTTACTTACTGTTTTTGTCTTGTTTTCTAGTGAATATCTGACAATTCTTAAATGGAGATACATTTACTTGGTAAGCAAAGTGGCTTAAGATATTATGTATTGTAATAGAAAATTGTTATAAAAACGTTTTGTTTTTGCTGGGAATTCTTGTATATATTTCACAGCTATATAATTAATTATAATAACGCACTTTTTGTTGATAAACATGTTAAAAAATACATTAACACAGAATAATGTGGCAACAAATCAAACGTGCATTTAAATGCAACAAGCAGAAAATAAATAAATAAAGCAAATGCATGGAAAAGAAACGAGGAATAAAACAAACACCGCGATTAAAAAAAATCAGATCGCATACTTTGTAATTGAAAATAAATAATAATTAATTCCAAAGAAATAAGAAGTAAAATGTGTAAGTATTCCTCAAAATGTGCTTTGGACTAAGTCCCCGTCATCACAGCAAACGGGAGCAGACCCAGATAGGTATGTCTAGTTATTTTATTTAAAATTTTCAGCCGTCTGTAAATTCATGTTTGAAAGAAAAAAGTAAATGAATATCTTACTTACTGTTTTTGTCTTGTTTTCTTGTGAATATCTGACAATTCTTAAATGGAGATACATTTACTTGGTAAGCAAAGTGGCTTAAGATATTATGTATTGTAATAGAAAATTGTTATAAAAGCGTTTTGTGTTTGCTGGGAATTCACAGCCATATAATTAATTATAATAACGCACTTTTTGTTTATAAACATGTTAAAAAGTACATTAACACAGAATAATGTGGCAACAAATCAAACGTGCATTTAAATGCAACAAGCAAAAATAAATAAATAAAGCAAATGCACGGAAAAGAAACGAGGAATAAAACAAACACCGCGATTAAAAAATCAGATCGTATACTTTGTAATAATTGAAATAAATTATAAAAATCAACAGGTTTATATTTAAAACAAGTAAAAAATATCTGCCAGCGGGGTAAGAAAAATAAACTTAATTCTAGTTTCAACTTAATTCAATAATAAACTCAATTTAGGTTTATTTTTCTTACCCCACTGGCAGATATTTTTACTTGTTTTAAGCCTTAACCTATTACATTTTAGAATTTATTTCAGTAAACAAGACTTAAATTCTAAGCCACTTTGCTTATTAAGTAAATGTATCTTGATTTAAGAATTATTTTTTAACTCGAAAACATGAATAAAATACTAAGTAAACGAACAGATTGGGATGTTCAAAACACTTAAACATTTTTTTTTCACTCTACCCTTCATATTACAGCTGTCGAAAAACCACAGCAACGTTGACAGACCTGGAAGCCATGATATATTAGCAGTTTTTAAAATAAGTTAAATCTAGAATCCTTATTGGTTTTAGATACTTAAAAGCAATGAATGATCTTCTTTCTTTTGAATTGATTTGGTATTATGGAGGAGCTCTGTGTCTGGTTATTGAAGATGATTTGGTCTTTGCTCCTATGTTGGCTTATTTTTTGTTATTTCCGTTACTATATATATATATATATATATTTTTTTCCCCTTTGTTTTTTCTGATTTGAGGTTATGAAAATGTTTTAATTTGTAATAAAGGTTTTTTGAAAATTCTAAATTCTCTCTCTCTCTCTCTCTCTCTCTCTCTCTCTCTCTCATGAGCGTGGATCAGTTCCTGCATCAAGGAAAAAATGCGCATCCTGGTAAATTTCAGAAGTTAGACGACTGAGCTGCAGCGGACAGCGTAAGATTTATGAAAACACATTTGAGAAGAAAGGCAAAGCATGTTTCACAGTTAATCCAAGACCATAATGACAATTTTGCGCTCTGTTTCCCGAAGCTCGTGGAGGCGTGGAGCAGCATACACAGTTAAGGTATGTGCGATCTACCGGCATTACCTTTACGATCGACGTATTGGATCTGCAAGTTGCAAGCAAATTAACTGAAGCTTTACTTCATGTTTCTGTTTGGTTAAGCGATGACTGCTTTTTCCCAACAGTTTGTGTGTGTTTTCTGCATGGGTTTAGAAAACATGAACTTCTGATCTGCTAGCTCAACGTTCTACCTCTGTAACGTATAGAGTTAAATGCCCGCTAGCCTCCACCCCAAAAGCCAGCGCCTTCGCCGGCTCCCCCTCCCAGGTGAAAAAGAAATATATTTAAATAGTATTTTTTGGGACATACTTAATATATTTAAAAGCTACTATACTAAATGCATATTAAATGTATTATATTGAACCCACTTCAAATATATTAAATGCATTTCAAGATATATTTAAAGTCAATTTTAATCTATTTGCATTATATTTAATATATTGAAATTGTGTTAAATTGGAACAACTTCAAATATATTTAGTGCAATTTAAGTGTACTTCTTTAAAATTCATTTGAAATGCACTTCTCATACACTTAAAAATACAGTTAGAATACATTTAAAGCTTAATTTAACTGTGCTTTAAGAACACTTTAATAGTACTTCAGCATATTAGAAATATACTAGCATTACATTAATAGAAATGTATTAGCATTACACTACTATTTTATTATAAAGCTGTTTTTAATATTTAAAATGTTATATTAAAATCATTAAATTTTAAGACACATACACAGATTTTGAATACAGAACAATTTAATATACTTCATATTGTGTTGTGTACATTACAAAAATACCTAAAGTAAATTAATCAAGCACAGAGACATACATAATCTCTTGACCAAAGAGAAACATATAAAACAAATATCAGAGAAATGCAATTACAGAGCTACTTCTATCAAATTGTACAACATTAACATTAAATGTATTAATGAAAAGTACACTATGAATATGCAATCACTAAATATTCATAAGCAATGATTATATAATAATCATAATGTAATTCTCTGCATAAAAAGTTAATGAAAAAAAATGTTTAAGTGCAATTTAAAGACGGAGTGCACAATGTTTGAAAAACGCTTTGTAAAAGGAAATTGGGCCGACTACCAAAACACACTTTGTAGCCAACCAGCAGTAAGGGGCGTGTCTACTAACTGACATCCTTGCCGGGTTGCGTATGTGTGTGGTGGCTCTATCAAAAGAAGGTCCCGATTCTATTGGGGTAGAGGCATGTTTGTTTAGGTAATTTCAAATGTTAACATTGGCTTTCAAAAATAGTGCACTCTGCCTTTAACCAACTTAAGATAAACCTATAAAAAGCTGAACTAAAACACAAAACAGTTTAGATGTCACATGTTTAAGTGGAGGGTGACTTCTTCTTGCAATTCAGACACCGTAGTAATTGTAGACTGCTTTATCACACGGGCTGTGAAAAGGAAACAGAATATACCAATTAACCAATAATGAATGAACATTTGGATATCCATGTTTAAAATAAATTGGCATAGATATGCATGTATGGAAGTTTTGTTAACTTCTCAGTTTACCTTTTAAAGCTTTGACTGTGTCCTCATCAAGCGTGTCAGTTTTATCTGTCAGAGCACTCTACAAGTGGGAATGAAGATAGGATTAGAACAGGCTCATGAAATAAAGCAACCTGTGTGTATTACAGGATATGTTTTACATTGATAATTGTGTTTTATTTGAACCTAGATCATTTTCCATTGTTTGTCTATTGTGGTCTTGCAAACTTAAGGTTCACCTCTGTTTAAGGAGATTTAAGGAAATCAGAAATGATGCCAAACAGGGCTCCAGACTGCTATCAAATGGTGGCATTTTGCCACCTAAATTTGAGAGTGTGCCACTGAATTTTACATCCGGTCGCACATGTGCGACCAGCAAATTTGACCTTTTTTTTGTGATATGACCACTGATCTATATAAATGACTGGATTGGAACGCTTGACGTAACTGCGTGAGTTGAAGCCAGCGCAGAGTTCGAGCCGCCATCTTGGTATACCCAACCGGCAGAGAGCGTCATTGACTTCCATTCAAAATCATGATCAAAATTTACCCCCTTTACAGCGTATCAGTTACACAAGGTTAATTTTTAGGATATGTGTACGTTAATTATTTGTTAATTCTGGTGTTATTTGCAATGTTTATGTTTTAATCGGGCAGGATAATGGATTTATAAAAAACCGTTAAGGTGAGTGTGTCTGCTGCATTTGCTAATGACACGGGTATAAATAAAGTTTTTTTTGACATTCAGCTACACTGTGACGGTCAGCGTTATATCTCTAAATAAGTTTAGGTAACATGTAAGTTAAGATAACATAATTACAAAACTAGCAAATTATTGCATGCACATACTGTACAAAGCATGATTATTTATTTAGATTTCAGAATGAGCACGTTTATTGTCATTAATACTAAATATGCTGCGGTCTGTCTGCTGATCTGATACTGTAATAAAGATGAATGTATAATAACTGTTTAAAATGCAAAATGTACAACTTTCAGTAAATAACTATTTACATGCTTTGGACGTTTGTGATGTAATAATGTACAGGGTAACTTCAGATATAAAAACGAAGATGAGTAAAGTGATGTTTTATCATTAAAATCTGATAACGTCCATTGATTAAATAGAACGTTTGGGTATACCAACATGGCGGCGCGGTGGCTTCACAAGTGTGACGTCATGTGCAATCCAGTCATTTATATAGATCAGTGGATATGACACTAATCTGAAACAGCACATTGTACTTTCTGAATCTATAATTAAAGTATTTATTAGTAATACAGTCTAAATTAGTAGACATGTGAATATTTGGTTAGCATGTTGTTTTACCGTGTGTGCCCCTAAATTTTCTGGTTGCGCCCCTAAAATTTTCAGTTGGGGGCCACTGTGCTCCTAGTAAAAACAGTTAGTCTGGTGCCCTGCCAAATGGTGCAATGATGACTAGGCCAAGTCCCTTACAGCTTTACAATAAAAAAACGTTTTTTACAAGAATAATTCAAAAGGACAGAAATTAGCCACCTGGAATGGATGTGTTGCAAACGTTTTTCTTCACTCCACATTTGCCCCGATTCAAAAATGTCAATAGCAGTTGATCTGAAAAACAACAGGCAGGTAAATGATGATTAATGATTTGTTTTCGTTTTAAGATTTACTTACCCCGAGTACAATATATTAAGACAATATAATATAATCAAACCCAGCCTCGGCAGTTTTACAATCTCTCATAAAAGTATCCCTTCTTACAATGTCATTTTTGTGTCCATATGTAATTAGAAATACATTTAAAAATAAACAAAAAGACAATAAGGTTGTCAAGATTGAACTGATATAAACATTAGCCATTGAACATTACTGGAGTTATTGTCACCACCAGGGGCTGGCTGTTTTAAACTAAAGCCACGCCCCTTTGCAACTCCCACCTCGAGGAGGTCCCCAAAGCCAACCCAATGACCAGACAAACACGGGAACAGGTAAGTAAAATTTAAAACAAGCTTTATTTAGTTTAAATATTTAAAAGAACTGGGAATTTGGGGTAAGGGGAAATTAAAACTAATAGGTCTCTTCTTCTCCCTCCAGGGAGACTGCAGCCACGGGCAGACAGGCCAAGGACAACAGGGGTGCCAACCACCATAAGCCGGGGGAGAAAGGGAAACGTCAGGCTCCGGCCTGGACCCTGCTAACCGTGGCGCCCTCCTTCTTCCGTCCTGGAGGCAGAATAATTTGGTGTGACTAGTAAGGAGGATCTCCACTGTCGGTGTACCTTTCCTCGGGTCGGCAGGGGGTCCTCGCCCCACGTGCCTTTATGTTCCTTGTCGTACGTCCGCCCACGTTGTCCTTGTGCCCCACAGATAGTCGCTGTGACACAAAAGCACTGTTAGCTTACACTTAGGGTGTTTCTCACCGGCTCTGCTACTTGCAGCTCTCTGGGTAGGTATCACGTTACACAGTCTGTTCTCCAATTGTTTCTCCTTGTTCTCCACAGGCGGCCGCTAGAACACAAAGGCACTGTTGCTGAGACTTCGAGTAATTCTCACCGGCTCTGCTGCTTACAGCTTTCTGGGTAGGTATCACGTTCACAGGTGGCTCTTCAATGATTCACTCTCGTTCTGCTCTCTCTCCACAGGTGGCCGCTAGAACACAATGACACTGTTACTGAGACTTCAAGTATTCCTCACCGGCTCTGCTGTTTACAGCTTTCTGGGTAGGTATCACGTTCACAGGTGGCTCTTCAATGATTCACTCTCGTTCTGCTCTCTCTCCACAGGTGGCCGCTAGGACACAAAGACACTGTTACTGAGACTTCGAGTATTGCTCACCGGCTCTGCTGTTTACAGCTTTCTGGGTAGGTATCACGTTCACAGGTGGCTCTTCAATGATTCACTCTCGTTCTGCTCTCTCTCCACAGGTGGCCGCTAGAACACAATGACACTGTTACTGAGACTTCAAGTATTCCTCACCGGCTCTGCTGTTTACAGCTTTCTGGGTAGGTATCACGTTCACAGGTGGCTCTTCAATGATTCACTCTCGTTCTGCTCTCTCTCCACAGGTGGCCGCTAGAACACAATGACACTGTTACTGAGACTTCAAGTATTCCTCACCGGCTCTGCTGTTTACAGCTTTCTGGGTAGGTATCACGTTCACAGGTGGCTCTTCAATGATTCACTCTCGTTCTGCTCTCTCTCCACAGGTGGCCGCTAGGACACAAAGACACTGTTACTGAGACTTCGAGTATTGCTCACCGGCTCTGCTGTTTACAGCTTTCTGGGTAGGTATCACGTTCACAGGTGGCTCTTCAATGATTCACTCTCGTTCTGCTCTCTCTCCACAGGTGGCCGCTAGAACACAATGACACTGTTACTGAGACTTCAAGTATTCCTCACCGGCTCTGCTGTTTACAGCTTTCTGGGTAGGTATCACGTTCACAGGTGGCTCTTCAATGATTCACTCTCGTTCTGCTCTCTCTCCACAGGTGGCCGCTAGGACACAAAGACACTGTTACTGAGACTTCGAGTATTGCTCACCGGCTCTGCTGTTTACAGCTTTCTGGGTAGGTATCACGTTCACAGGTGGCTCTTCAATGATTCACTCTCGTTCTGCTCTCTCTCCACAGGTGGCCGCTAGAACACAATGACACTGTTACTGAGACTTCGAGTATTCCTCACCGGCTCTGCTGTTTACAGCTTTCTGGGTAGGTATCACGTTCACAGGTGGCTCTTCAATGATTCACTCTCGTTCTGCTCTCTCTCCACAGGTGGCCGCTAGAACACAAAGACACTGTTACTGAGACTTCGAGTATTTCTCACCGGCTCTGCTGTTTACAGCTTTCTGGGTAGGTATCACGTTCACAGGTGGCTCTTCAATGATTCACTCTCGTTCTGCTCTCTCTCCACAGGTGGCCGCTAGAACACAAAGGCACTGTTGCTGAGACTTCGAGTATTTCTCACCGGCTCTGCTGTTTACAGCTTTCTGGGTCAGTATGGTTCTCCTCCGTAGGTCAGCAGAGGGGCGAAGGTCACACACCACCTCACCGGGTCGAGCGCTGCCCTATCTCCAATGCCCATAGGCCGATCGATTCCTAGACGGGGGCGCCCTTTTCGTAGAGACCACGGGGCGGCGGACCCTTTCGCCTCTGACTCTGCGACAAAACAGACACAGGTAAGTTCACACCCCGAATGTTTCCAATGGTTTACTCACGGTCACGGACAGCTCTTAGTCTGCGTCCCTTCGTACTCCAAACAGCACACTACAAATAGTAACAGTAGTTTCTGAGGTCGTTGGCCTCTCCGTCTTCTGCCCAGTGGAAGAAAATGGATGATGCGGGGCTTCGTCTACAAGACACACAGCAACCCACAGCAAATACACAGCACCACTCCAACGTGAAAAGATTTATTACACAGTCTCACTCACCACACTATAAGTGCACCACAACAAGGGAAGCGCCCGGTGTCCTCCACTGCGCTTGGGCTACGATAAGGCGATGGGAAATACGACCACAATAAGTCTCGTTGCGGCGGCTGTTTGAATGTGTACTTCTAACGGCTCGCCCACCACACTCTTGTAGGGGTAGGGCCGCCCTCCTTTTCCTGGAGGTTTCTAATGGCTACACAAGTTAATTTTTGCCAGTTACTCCACACAGAAAAGGGTATACTCACGGCGGATAGCCTTTATTTACGTTGTACCAGACGGTCAATATCTCTTCCTGCTTTACTCCTTCAGTATTGGTTAGAACAAAGTTCCTTCTTACCCATAGGACTTTCCTGTTCACTCCAGCAGGTCCACAATAAAGACTGAAACGAGGGAGAGAGAGAGAAACACAGATAGCCACCACGTCCAAAAATGAGCACAGCTCCGTTTCCCAGCACACACTAAGCACCCTTAACTGTGTTCTAACTGTGCTTTATATACTCCTCTCTGTACTATAATCATCCAATTACCCGGCGATCTCTTCAACTAGGCACAGCTGTGCCCAATCGGCTGATTACAGCCTCCGTGAATCTGCCGGATGTCCGGTGTTTCCGTTTTCCGGTCTGGACGGAAACATCCGGGCGGAACCAAAACTTCCTCAACTTTTGGTTCCGCTCTGAAAGATCGTCACCCCGTGACATCCTCCCCCGCCAATGCATTCCAGTCCCTGGAATGCCTTTGAGTAGTCCACTCACCGTAACGGGAAGGGGGTCGGCCTCGATTCTCCCGTTGGGAGCGCCTCACAGGGGAGTCAGGTTCGGCGGGCTCGGGCACAACCTCAGGTTGTCTTTGGGCGGCCGGGGGTTCGGCTGGCTCTGGTACTGGCTCTGGCTGTCCCTGGGCGGCCGGTGGTTCAACTGGCTCAGGTGCTAGCTCTGGCTCTCCTGGGGCGGCCGGGGGTGGTGCTACCACGGGTAGGCCTGGTACCACAGCCCATCCTTCCATCCAGGGGGCCGTCGGTGCCGGTCCCGCCACTACCTCCTTCGCGACCTCGGGATAATTTGGGCAAGGGCGAATCATGTTTCGGTGCACCACACGTTCAGGGCCGGCCTTTCCTTCCGGCCGGATGGTATACACCGGCTGTCCCGGCCTCTGTTGCCTGCAGACTACGTACGGGGTGGTCTCCCAACGGTCACTCAGCTTTCCTTTGCCTTGCCGCCGATTGTCTCGTACCAAGACTCTCTCTCCTGGTAACAAGGGGGCGTCCCGGGCCGTCCGGTCGTACAGCCGCTTGTTCTTTTCCCCTGTAGCCCGGATCTTCTGGGATACCTGTTCGTAAGCAAAGTGCAGCCGTTGGTGGTGGCGCCCCACCCATTCCGTCACGCTCCCTTCCTCTTGGCCAGCGGTCACTCCCAAGACCAGGTCCGTGGGCATCCGCACATGTCTGCCGAACATCAGATAGGTGGGGGCATACCCCGTCGTACTATGAACGCTGTTATTATAAGCTTGCAAAAGGTTCGGTAGAGCACTCACCCAATCGCTCTGCTTCCGTTGGTCCAGGGTCCCTAGGAGCCCCAACAGGGTCTGATTAAACCTCTCACAACAGCCATTTCCTTGAGGGTGATACGACGTCGTATGGGTCTTCGTGCATCCATACAGCTGGCATAATTCTCGGATCACCTTTGATTCGAAATTTGCCCCTTGGTCTGAGTGCAGGAACTCTGGACATCCGAACGTTTGGAAGACGTGCCGCCATAGAGCCGTTGCGGTGGTGTTTGCCGTCTGATCAAGGGTGGGAACTGCCCATGCGTATTTTGTAAACAGGTCGGTGATTACTAAGATGTTCGGATAGCGGTCCTGTGGCCGGCCCAGTGTCAGGAAATCCATCGCCATGATGTGGAGGGGGGCTTTGGCATGTATGGGCACCATCGGCGCTCGAGCCTCTCGTCGAGATTTAAACAACATACACCTGGGGCAAGCTTGGACCAAGCTGCGTACTGATGCCTCCAGCCCCGGCCAGTAGAAAAACCTGCGCAGCAGCGATACTGTCCGTTCCTGTCCCTGGTGCCCCAGCTGATCATGGTAGGCGGACACCAAGGCTGCTGCTTGATCGGCGGGCACCACGATCTGGCGCACCTCTTCGTCCAGCTTCGGGTCACTAACCTTCCGGCAAAGCACCCCTTCTTGTAGTTCCAGCTTGTCCCACTGTCCCAGCAGTCTTTTTCCCGTCTCTGTTTGGGTCAGCCTCTCAGATGATGTTGGCCGTCGGCCCTGCTCCACCCACATCTTTACCTGACACACATCCTGATCCTGGGCCTGCCTCGCTTTCCACCGACAGGGGTCCCAGCCCCAATTCTCCGGTACCGCCTCCTGCTGGCCTCCTGGGGCCTCCACGGCCCCTATCAGATAGCCCTCCCTCTGGCTTTCTTCTTCCTTGCCTTCCCGGCAACCGGGGTTGTCCGCCTCTGGCAATCGGGACAAGGCGTCCGCGTTCGTGTGTTCTCGCCCAGGCCGATACTGCAGTTGATACTCGAAATTGGCAAGTTGTGCCACCCAGCGCTGTTCCACAGCTCCCAACTTCGCTGTCTGTAAATGTACCAAAGGATTATTGTCCGTAATCACCGTTACCTTAGCACCCCAGAGGTAGTCCTTAAACTTCTCGCTCAGGGCCCACTTCAGGGCCAGCAGTTCCAGTTTAAATGAGCTGTAGTTTGCGTCGTTCTTCTCAGCTGGGTGGAGGCTTCGGCTTGCGTAGGCAATCACCCGTTCTGTTCCCGCTTGTCGTTGGGCCAAGACCGCTCCCAACCCCAGGTTGCTAGCGTCTGTATACAAGGTAAATGGTTGAGTAAAGTCTGCATAGGCTAAGATAGGAGCCTGTAATAATTCCTGTTTCAACCTCTGAAATGCCCCCTCACAGGACTCATCCCAGTCAATCGGGGGTGATCCCCTTCCCCGGTTCCGCCCTGTACCGACCAGCAGCTGGTTAAGTGGCTTAGCGATCTTGGAAAAATCTTTTATGAACCGTCTGTAGTATCCCACAAACCCTAGAAATGAACGTACTTGCCTCACAGTCTTGGGCGCACTCCAATCTCTTACTGCAGAGACTTTCCCAGGGTCTACAGCCACCCCAGCAGCGCTGACCACGTGACCCAGGAACTGGACCTCTCGCCTCAACAGATGGCATTTATCGGGTTGCAACTTCAGCCCATATTTCTCCATTGCCTGGAAAACCTCTTCGAGGTGCCGGAGATGGGAATCGAAATCTGGGGAGTACACAATTACATCATCCAGATATACCAAGACTGACTCCATTAACTGACCTCCCAGACAGCGCTGCATCAGGCGTTGGAACGTGGCTGGGGCGTTGCAGAGCCCGAAGGGCATCCGTTCCCACTCGAATAGTCCAAACGGGGTCGTGAAAGCGGTCTTCTCCCTATCGGCCTCGGCCACTGGCACCTGCCAATACCCACTGGCCAGATCCAGAGTGGAGTACCATGCAGACCGCGTGAGACCCGCAAGGGAGTCTTCGATCCGGGGTAGGGGAAAAGCGTCTTTCTTAGTCACCAGGTTGAGCTTACGATAGTCCACACAAAACCTCCAAGCTCCCGACTTCTTCTGCACAAGTACAATAGGGGCCGCCCATGGGCTACTGCTTTCCCGGACGATGCCCCGCCCCAGCATGCCCTGCAATAGTGAGCGTACCTCTGTATACAAAGTGGGTGGGATCGGCCGGTACCTCTCCCTACTGGGTCCTGCATCTCCAGTCGGAATATGATGTTCTACCACCTTAGTGCATCCGTAATCTTCCTCGTGTCTTGCAAACACATGTTGCCATTTCTGAAGGAGGGCTTGGAGTCTTTGTGTCTGCGCCTGTTCCAGCTTTTCCCCTTGCAGGGACTCACCTGCCAGGTGTCTTGGCACGTCCCTCTCCCCGTTGTTCGAAGGGGCTTCCATCTGCGTCAGGGCCACCTCGATGACCGTGGGGCACACCTGACGGAAACTAACATCTCTCTCTTCCCTCACCTGATGGGGTGCAACCCCCGTGAGTCGGGCCAGCCGCTGGTGTCGGTGTAAATGTACTGGGTAGGGGTGGTCATTTCGAACCTTTACAGGGACCCTCCCCCGGTGGACCCCCGCTAGGCCTCGTGCTACTTCCACTTGGGGGCAGTCGGCGTGGGGTTCAACCAATACCCACTCTTCGGGGCCAACTCCTCGGGGGGCCACTCTCACCCACACCATGGCCTCACTCCTAGGGGGGATAGATAAAGCATAGCGACACATTACTCTCCCTACCTCTTCTCGGCCTCTACGGACCTGGGTCATCTGGACCCGACGACAGTCGGCGACTACTCGCTCCCATAAGGGCCTCTCAACAGGGGAGATCCTAGGGCCGGGCTTAGCCCGAAATAACTCCTCCCAACATTCGGAGAGCACGTTCATCCCTAATAGGGCTCGATGGACACCCAAACACCTGTCTTCCACGATGATCACCCCTTTTTGGGGAACTAACACCCCGTGAACTTCTAAGTCCGTCAGCCGATAGCCAATGTAAGGAATCTCTAAGCCGTTGGCGCCCCGCAACGTCAGCCAGGGGGCCTCTCCTCCTTGGGTTCTCTGCTTCCCGAATACTTCCTGCGAGAGACTTTCGGCAAACAATGTCACTTGAGAGCCCGTATCTACCAGGCACTGTATTGTCTTGCCACATACCTTCACCTCCGCCATTGGGCTATGCCCAACCATCTGGTCTCTTGAGTTATCACGTCTTTCCGGGTCTCCTCGAGGGGTCCCGGCCACACGACCCACTGTGGCCGGTCGTCCTAAAAACCCCCTTCCGATGCCCTGCGAGGCCCACACTGACGGCTATAATGCCCTGGTTCTCCACAACGATTGCAGATTGGTCGCCCTTGGTCATCCCACTCGAAGCGGGGCCGGTTAAAACGGTTTGGGCGCCCCGGTGGCTCTCGGCCCCTCTCAGAGTAGACTCGCTCTCGGGGTGCCGGCCTCGGTTCCTCTCGCGCCCTACCTTGGCGAAGTTCTCCCAGAAGAGTCTTAGATAGTTCCGACATCTGCTCTCGGACATCTTTCAACAATTCTACTCTCAGGGCTTGCTTCCAATCTGCGTGTTCAGGTGGTGCTGCGGTGTTCCCACTTACGGCTGCACATACAGGGGTTTCACTTACTTCGACCTCATCACCCTCCAAGGCCAGCGCCTCCTTCTTTAGGTCTTCAAAGGTGAGCCCAGAGTCCCTCCGAAACTGGACCCTCAGACTTTGTCTCACGGGGCCCTCTTTCATCCCCAGGAGGAACTGGTCACGTAACAATGTCTCTCCGTCTCCTAGCCCATGGTCTCGTCGGGCCTGCAGGCGAGTGAACTGCTCTCGCAGCCTGAGGGCAAAAGCTCTAATAGGTTGTCGGGGGCCTTGCTTACAATTAAAAAATTGTGAACGGAGGACAGCTACGGGGGTATGGTCGCCATATTGCTCAGTAAGAAACTGGAACACAGTCTGGGCGGTGGCTCGGATTGCTTCGGGGGCGGCTTGTACCTCTCGCCGTGCTTCTCCCTCTAGGGAGTTCAACACAAACTGGAGCCGCTGAGCGGCGCTAAGGCCCTGTAAGTCGGCCAAGTACTCTAATTGGGCCTTCCATTCGGTCAGTCGTACCTCCGACTCTGCTCCTCCGTATTTCTGGATCCATGGGCTTCCCATGATAATAGATGTGGCACGGGGTGGGGCTGCAGGCCCCGCGTTGTCAGTCATTGGGTGACCGTGGTTACTCAACTCGAGGTGGGGCCCTGCCGACTACGCCAAAATCTGTCACCACCAGGGGCTGGCTGTTTTAAACTAAAGCCACGCCCCTTTGCAACTCCCACCTCGAGGAGGTCCCCAAAGCCAACCCAATGACCAGACAAACACGGGAACAGGTAAGTAAAATTTAAAACAAGCTTTATTTAGTTTAAATATTTAAAAGAACTGGGAATTTGGGGTAAGGGGAAATTAAAACTAATAGGTCTCTTCTTCTCCCTCCAGGGAGACTGCAGCCACGGGCAGACAGGCCAAGGACAACAGGGGTGCCAACCACCATAAGCCGGGGGAGAAAGGGAAACGTCAGGCTCCGGCCTGGACCCTGCTAACCGTGGCGCCCTCCTTCTTCCGTCCTGGAGGCAGAATAATTTGGTGTGACTAGTAAGGAGGATCTCCACTGTCGGTGTACCTTTCCTCGGGTCGGCAGGGGGTCCTCGCCCCACGTGCCTTTACGTTCCTTGTCGTACGTCCGCCCACGTTCTCCTTGTGCCCCACAGATAGTCGCTGTGACACAAAAGCACTGTTAGCTTACACTTAGGGTGTTTCTCACCGGCTCTGCTACTTGCAGCTCTCTGGGTAGGTATCACGTTACACAGTCTGTTCTCCAATTGTTTCTCCTTGTTCTCCACAGGCGGCCGCTAGAACACAAAGGCACTGTTGCTGAGACTTCGAGTAATTCTCACCGGCTCTGCTGCTTACAGCTTTCTGGGTAGGTATCACGTTCACAGGTGGCTCTTCAATGATTCACTCTCGTTCTGCTCTCTCTCCACAGGTGGCCGCTAGAACACAATGACACTGTTACTGAGACTTCAAGTATTCCTCACCGGCTCTGCTGTTTACAGCTTTCTGGGTAGGTATCACGTTCACAGGTGGCTCTTCAATGATTCACTCTCGTTCTGCTCTCTCTCCACAGGTGGCCGCTAGGACACAAAGACACTGTTACTGAGACTTCGAGTATTGCTCACCGGCTCTGCTGTTTACAGCTTTCTGGGTAGGTATCACGTTCACAGGTGGCTCTTCAATGATTCACTCTCGTTCTGCTCTCTCTCCACAGGTGGCCGCTAGAACACAATGACACTGTTACTGAGACTTCAAGTATTCCTCACCGGCTCTGCTGTTTACAGCTTTCTGGGTAGGTATCACGTTCACAGGTGGCTCTTCAATGATTCACTCTCGTTCTGCTCTCTCTCCACAGGTGGCCGCTAGGACACAAAGACACTGTTACTGAGACTTCGAGTATTGCTCACCGGCTCTGCTGTTTACAGCTTTCTGGGTAGGTATCACGTTCACAGGTGGCTCTTCAATGATTCACTCTCGTTCTGCTCTCTCTCCACAGGTGGCCGCTAGAACACAATGACACTGTTACTGAGACTTCGAGTATTCCTCACCGGCTCTGCTGTTTACAGCTTTCTGGGTAGGTATCACGTTCACAGGTGGCTCTTCAATGATTCACTCTCGTTCTGCTCTCTCTCCACAGGTGGCCGCTAGAACACAAAGACACTGTTACTGAGACTTCGAGTATTTCTCACCGGCTCTGCTGTTTACAGCTTTCTGGGTAGGTATCACGTTCACAGGTGGCTCTTCAATGATTCACTCTCGTTCTGCTCTCTCTCCACAGGTGGCCGCTAGAACACAAAGGCACTGTTGCTGAGACTTCGAGTATTTCTCACCGGCTCTGCTGTTTACAGCTTTCTGGGTCAGTATGGTTCTCCTCCGTAGGTCAGCAGAGGGGCGAAGGTCACACACCACCTCACCGGGTCGAGCGCTGCCCTATCTCCAATGCCCATAGGCCGATCGATTCCTAGACGGGGGCGCCCTTTTCGTAGAGACCACGGGGCGGCGGACCCTTTCGCCTCTGACTCTGCGACAAAACAGACACAGGTAAGTTCACACCCCGAATGTTTCCAATGGTTTACTCACGGTCACGGACAGCTCTTAGTCTGCGTCCCTTCGTACTCCAAACAGCACACTACAAATAGTAACAGTAGTTTCTGAGGTCGTTGGCCTCTCCGTCTTCTGCCCAGTGGAAGAAAATGGATGATGCGGGGCTTCGTCTACAAGACACACAGCAACCCACAGCAAATACACAGCACCACTCCAACGTGAAAAGATTTATTACACAGTCTCACTCACCACACTATAAGTGCACCACAACAAGGGAAGCGCCCGGTGTCCTCCACTGCGCTTGGGCTACGATAAGGCGATGGGAAATACGACCACAATAAGTCTCGTTGCGGCGGCTGTTTGAATGTGTACTTCTAACGGCTCGCCCACCACACTCTTGTAGGGGTAGGGCCGCCCTCCTTTTCCTGGAGGTTTCTAATGGCTACACAAGTTAATTTTTGCCAGTTACTCCACACAGAAAAGGGTATACTCACGGCGGATAGCCTTTATTTACGTTGTACCAGACGGTCAATATCTCTTCCTGCTTTACTCCTTCAGTATTGGTTAGAACAAAGTTCCTTCTTACCCATAGGACTTTCCTGTTCACTCCAGCAGGTCCACAATAAAGACTGAAACGAGGGAGAGAGAGAGAAACACAGATAGCCACCACGTCCAAAAATGAGCACAGCTCCGTTTCCCAGCACACACTAAGCACCCTTAACTGTGTTCTAACTGTGCTTTATATACTCCTCTCTGTACTATAATCATCCAATTACCCGGCGATCTCTTCAACTAGGCACAGCTGTGCCCAATCGGCTGATTACAGCCTCCGTGAATCTGCCGGATGTCCGGTGTTTCCGTTTTCCGGTCTGGACGGAAACATCCGGGCGGAACCAAAACTTCCTCAACTTTTGGTTCCGCTCTGAAAGATCGTCACCCCGTGACATTATAATAACCATATGGTCATATCATGGTATTTTCAGGTAAGACAGCTCAAACATTCATTTTAAACTAACGTTAGCGTTGCAAGAGAAACATTAGAAAAACTTAAACGTGAAATCAAATAGCAACAACAAACTTACCACCAAGAATAAGTCTTTCTATGCGCTATATCTTCATTTGTTCCTGTCTACTTGGGATCTGGTTGGTCATATTTATGTCGCTGTGCTAAAAAAAAAGAAAGGTTTTAATGATTTCTGAAATGCTTAAGAGAAATGCCTACCGTTAGTCAGAAAATAAAGATGTTCCAATTACCACACGCAACACAGACATAACGTTACATAAAGAAGCTGGGTTAAATGTAATGTAATGTTTTACTTATTTAATAGTTAACTAAATAAAGAAATGTGAAAATCTGTCATCACTTACCCTCGTGTTATCTCGTTCATCTCCAAACAAAAAGCGAAATACTTTTTCCCTCAACGTCAGATCCACTAAAACTGCTCATATTTTAAATCGAGTTGTTTTATCTTAGTCCTCTGGTGAAATATGATCGCCGATTAATTAAAAAAATACGTTTAATGCAGAGTCGCCATCTAATTTAACAGTTTATACGTTTAATGCAAGCAACCGCATGCACCGTGAACAACTGAACTAAACTGAACAAGTTTCAAATAGCACCGTGACGTGTTACTATGACAACAACCAATCAGGTTTAGTCACGTGTGTCACGTGTGTTGTTTGAAATTAAACAAGTAAGATTTTGAAATTAAACAAGTAAGATTTTAAGCATATCTTTGAAAAAATAGCTTATTGTGCAATCGGAATGATATGATGTTGAAAGGCTTGAGGAAAGTTCAATGTTAGCTTATTACAATTAATGAATCATGTTTTGAAAAAAGTATGTTTTATCCAAATATACTAAAACTTCACTAGAAGTACATTTTTGTTTAGCATATTTCTTAAAAGTGTAATTATGCATATATTTATTACCAGCATACTTTTAGTACACTTAATATAAATACATTAAAAATATTCTTAAGTTTAGCATATTTCTTAAAAATGTAATAAAGCATATATTTATTACCAATGTACTTCTAGTACACTTAATACAAATACATTAAAAATATTCTTAAGTTTAGCATATTTCTTAAAAATATAATTAAGTATATATTTATTACCAATGTACTTCTAGTACACTTAATATAAATACATTAAAAATATTCTTAAGTTTAGCATATTTCTTAAAAATGTAATTAAGTATATATTTATTACCAATGTACTTCTAGTACACTTAATATAAATACATTTAAAATATTCTTAAGTTTAGCATATTTCTTAAAAATGTACTTAAGTATATATTTATTACAAGTGTACTTCTAGTGTACTTTTAAAAAATATGTTTAAATGCAATTTAACGTATTTTTAATACACTTCAAATAAGTATGTTGGAAATACAAATGTATTATAAACATACTATTTGTATTTTAAGTATATTTTTAATACATTAAATACTACGTCTTTTTGACCTGGGCTTTGGCTGCGTCTATTCCGGTATCGCTTCTCGGCCTTTTGGCTAAGATCAAGTGTAGTATCTGTTCTTATCAGTTTAATGTCTGATACGTCTCCTATCCGGAGACTATATGTTAAATGGATTTTTGACCTTCGGAAATGGAAGCGGAGCTTGCTCCTTCCACTCCATGCATCAACATGGTATTGCAGTGTTTCCATGAATGGTGCGCTCCCCTTCTCGGGGACAAATAAGTCAAATACAAAAAAAGAATTTGCTTCTTTTGTGCGTGAATGACGGTGTTTTTTCTAATACGTGTGTTTTAAAATTGCTGTGTTTTCGTTGGCTTTATTGGTTTAACGAAAAGCTTGCGTGGAAATGAACACGCTGATAAAGAAATGTTTTTGTAATGTATTTAATTATTTTCTTTACAAGTTTGTGGTGGTGATCCGAGGACGAATTAAACATCCTCGACACAGCTGAAGGTGCAACAAAAGCGAAAGAGGCCGATTGGAATGTTAAAAACACCTGAAAACTTTTTTCACTACCCTTCATACTACAGCTGTCGAAAATCCACAGCAACGTCGACAGACCTGGAAGCATAGCTGTACTTGTTTAACTCACAACGACAACGGGTAAGTCATTGAGCCCTGTGTTTTTATTTATCCACGTTCTAAAATTGCTATGCTTTCGTTGTTTCTTGATTGCTCTGTACATTTCTTTGTTTCTATTCCACGTAAAGTTACTTTGTAATAACGAAACCATATATTTGAATGCGCAATTTAAATCCATTTGATTTAAATTGTTTCACATATTTCACTCTACACGGTTCAACCGGGCTGGAAACGGAATAAAAATAGGGTAGATCTCGAAGAATGTTTGGTCTCAGACGTGGCCTCGTGCGCTTTCCACCTGGTCACACACAGTAATGAAATGTTAGTCGGACGGCCTTCGGGGGCGCCGTTGATGTGATCGGTCACAGGAAGATGCGGCCGTCTGGCCTCAAAGGGTGTCGCTCATACTTACCTGGCAGGGGAGACCATAGATATGTATAAAGGCTAGATGGCTCGCCCGCCCTGCTGGCCAATTGAGTGGAACGTCTGCATTTTGGCGGCCATCTTAGGACAGGGCGCTCGCTCACTCCTAGCATTGAGTTTTAATGATGCAGGTACATTTAAATGACCATAACTTGCTTAATTTTTTACCGATTTTCAAACGGTTTGGTTTATTATAAACGTCAAAGATGTAACTATGACACTGCATACCTATACTAAAAATATATAAAAAAATCATGAAACATGTCAAAGCATCCAGTATTATAGCCACGTTAATAACGTTTGTAAAAAACCAAACCGTTTGAAAATCGGTAGAAAATTGAGCAAGTTATGGTCATTTAAAAGTACCTTCACCATTAAACTCAATGCTACGAGTGAGCGAGCGTCCTGTCCTAAGATGGCCGCCAGGTGATGCCATTAGGGACTCAGCGGTAAGCCATCTAGCCTTTATACATATCTATGGGGGAGACACCATGATCATGAAGGTGGTTCACCCAGGGCGAGGCTCAGCCATTGCACTCCGGTTGTGCTGACCCTTTGCGAATTCCCCAAATGTGGGAATCTCGACTGCAAAATTTCTGATAGTGGGGGACTGCGTTCGCGCTCTCCCCTGACCTATGTGTTAAAAATAGATTCTTTTGTCGTTTTACGTAAAATCCAAGAGACGTCTAACCACGGCCCAAGAATACATTAGTCATCAAAAAAGCGGCTATTCAACGACTACATAATTTCTAATAGACAGCGAATATGTGTCTAGGCTAAAACAAGGCTTAATTTGGGCTGTCAGTGAAAATCTAATAGACGTTTGACCATTCCAAAAGAATAGACTAGCCATTAAATAGAACCACAATCAAACGGCTACATGTCTAAGAGACAGTCAACAAAATAATGCTTAGATGATTCTTTTATTTCCAATATAAGAGGTTCTCGGGAATGGCAATCATCCAAACTAATAAATTATAAAGGCTTTTATAAGAAAATGACAACAGTTAAACAACATAGACAGCGTTGGGCAATACAAAATGCTAATAAATACAAGACAAATTGAAATATTGTACATGCATGTACATTAAACAAGCCAACAAATCTGCCAATGGGCTACGACAATTTTTCTTGAATTAAGTGTTTATATCTAGATTTGTTTCTTACCCCTTTGGCAGATTTATTTGCTTGTTTTAAGCCCAAATTCGCTTAAATTTTGAGTTTTTTTCTCCCTAAAGGCTAGGCTTATTTCCTTAGGGCATTTTGCTCATCAAAAAATGCATCTTATTTTAAGACTTTCTAGATATTTGTACAGTGAAAACAGTTCGAAATAACAAGTAAGAAATGATTTTTTGCAATGTATTCATTCATTCGCTACCCTTCATAATACAGCTGTCGAAAAACCACAGCAACGTCGACAGACCTGGAAGCGTAGCTGTATTTGTTTAACTCACAAAGACAACGGGTAAAGTATTTTCTTGATTACCTAAATGACTTGCCGTAAGAAAATAAGTTTAGGTTTAAGGGGGGGAAATACAGTTTAAAGGGATATTTCAATTTATGATGATAATTCTGTCATCATTTACTCATGCATACAGGCTTACAACAACACGAGGATTAGTTTTTTTCTGAGTAACACAAAAGAAGGTATTTTGAGGAATGATGGTAAACCCACAGCAGATAGTCACCATTGACTTCCATAGTAGGAATAAAAAAAATATGATGGAATTTATTAGGTACCATCAACCGTGTGCTAACCATCACTTTGCAAAATATTTTCTTCATCATTTATCACGATACTTCCAAAATATTTTTTCCTACTAAGTCAATGTTTCATTATTTGCTTTACAAGCTTAAAAATGATGGTGACATGATTCCATGGTAATCACAAACAGTTAAACAAGTAAGATAATCACCATTACTTTTAAAAGCATTTTGAAAATTGCTTGCTTATGCTGGGAGTAAAGGTATTTCACGCAGTGCGCATCCTCTTTAAAAGGTAATGTATGCTTCTTTTAAAGCTGACACATTTGCCACATTAAAATAACAGAAATGTGTACTTTTTAAACTTTTTGGAGCCGGTGTGTCTGTGTTCTTGGGGCACACATCTACATGTAAAAGCAGAATTGCTTATTATTCTTCTCTATTTCTTGTATAGGTCAATTATGAGTGAAGAACCGTTCACCAAATGAAGACCGCAGCCAGGTGACGGGATTCTGTGGTAATCGCAAACAGGTAAACCAGTAAAATAATCATCATTTATTGTTAAAATAATTTTGAAAATTGAAGTTCTGTGTGTTCTTATTGTACTTTATTTATTTCTGCAGGTAAGCACCATACCGTAAGCTTCATTCCCTTTATAACAGGTAAGGTTCATACTGTTTTATTCTTTTGTACTGTTTTATTCATACTGTTTTAAATCATTCAGTAAATGCAAAGTTAAACTGATGTGTTTTTAATCTAGATTTAAAAGTGTCTACTGTTGAAGCACATCTGATCTCTTCTGAAAGCTGATAATAACTAAATGCTGATGCACCTTGTTTTGAGTGAACCCCTGTTTTTTCTAAATGACCTGATCCTATTGCTCCGAGTAATCGGTTTCATATTCGATTAGCATATCTGTCATGTATTTCGGCCTGTAGCCATGAAGTGGTTTTTAAACAAGTAACAGTACTTTTTTAATCCATTGTCCATTGCAATAATCGGCCCTGCTGGTGATGAAAGCATGAACAAGTTTCTCTAAGTCCTGTCTTGAGACAAAACCTCCAATTCTGGCAATATTTCTGAGATGGTAGTAAAAGCAGAATTCCTTATTATTTTTCTCTATCTCAGGCTCTATGGCATATATGTCATGATTTTATTTGTCTATTTATATGTCTATTTACAAGGACTGCCTTGGCCAAACGTTATTGTTAATTAATATTGAAGCAGTTATTTAACATATTTCCTTTGAGTAGTGATTTGTGTAATGATCCATATATCTATTTTTATGTATATTTTTAACTTAGGAATGTGATTTTAAAGCACATATTTGTTATTGTATGACACCTCTCATGTTATGAAAGTAAAAAATAAATGTATTTTCTGATGTCTTGCATTTCTGTTTTTAAACTGTTAATCCTTATCAAGTGCTATACATTAGAAAGTGGATAAATAACAAAAATGTCACTCCTGACAGCTGATAAATTAATCGTTCTTTATAGCACCACTGAGGTGAGCATTTTTCAAGGCAAGATTCTTTATAGAACCGTATAAAAAGGTTCTATATAGTACCCAAAAAACGGGTTCTGCTATGGTTACAAGCTGAAGAACCCTTATTTGGTACTATTTAGGAGCATTTGTCTTTAGAGTGTTGCGTAGGTTCGAAACTTTCAATCTTTAAACCAAAAAAAAGGGTCACACGGTTTTATTTGTGGTGTGGACATGAACACGCTGCAGGCATTGAAATGTAATTTGTAATTTATTGTCTCATTTCATATTTAACAAATAGAAAGCAAAGTGCTATTCAATCAGTTTAACTAAACAACTGGTGTTCCTCAATTTTGGGGCCTATTTTGTTCAGTATATCAGTTTTGTTCAGTTTTGTATGTGCATGCAAAAAGCATTCAGCGAGCAAATTAACTGAAGCTTTACCTTCGTGTTTCTTTTTGTATGAGTGATAACTGTTTCTGTATGTATTTGTATGGTTTTTTTACAAGTATAGAGTGAAATGCACACGGTGAGTAATGAACGCAGACCTTCAGTGCCGGATCTCTGACCCGCTAACCTCCATCCCGACAGCCAGCGCCTTCTCCGGATGCCATTGCGGTATCGCTCCTCGGCTTTTTGGGTAAAATCGAGTGGACACCGGGGACTACACGTTTGAATGGATTTTTGACCTTCGGCTATGGAAGCGAGGCTTGCTCCGTCCACTCCGTGCATCGACTCTGGCGCTTTCCGGGGACAAATAAGGTGAGTTTAAAACCAGAGTTTGCTTCTTTTGTGCGTGGTTGCCAGTTTGTTTGCCAATCCGTGGTCATAATATGTTCCGCTTCGTGGTTTCTCCATCGCTCAGTACTTTTCTGTGTTTCTATTTTACGTAAAGCTAACACCAAAACGATTGTGGAAAGCGCTATATAGATTGTTCTCAAAGAAAAAACGAGAAACAAACCCATGTGAATATGGGTCAAATTATCTAGGCGGAGCACTTCGTTCAAAGAAAAACGCAACAGAATTGTTTGCGTTGAACAAAGACAATGGTGCGTGCAGACATCGAATGTGTATTGTGGATAAAAAATGGCCAGTGGGGTGGGACAATTTTTCTTGAATTAAGTGTTTATGGGAAAAGTTAACGAATTTTTTCTTACCCTGTAGGCAGATTTATTTGCTTGTTTTAAGCATAAAATAACAGGAGAAGAAATTGTGTAGGGGGAGCAGAGGGTTTTTTTTTTCGTTCAAAGAAAAGCAGCGTGGCACGAATGAATGTTTGGCTGAAATGCTATCGTAATTTCCCCCTTAATTTTCCTTACAAACATGAAACCAGAGAGAAGGGCCAGTTGGCATCGAATTGCACCTTGTATTCGGTGATTGATTGAGGAAAAATATGCGTATGTGTATATATACACTTGTTTTGTTGAACAGAGACAATGGCCGCGTGCTCCAGCGTCACCTATATGCCTATTTCACAAAATGGCGCCTTTGACCGGAAGTAAGGAAAACATCGTTCAGGTTGCACCACTACGATGGCCACTCAATATAGTATGGACTGACAGCTGCTTTGTTTTCTCCTACACATGAATTTACTTGTAAAAATAACAATAACATATATTGTCGATTGGTGTTATATTATTTTTTTAGCATTTCGTCTTATCAAAATATATCATGTTAGACAGCTGTCAATTTTAAATAAAATAACGAGACATACATAACTATTCGTGTCTGCTCCCGTTTATTGTAATGAGTCTGCACATTTGGAGAAATACTTAGACATTTTACTTCTTATTTCTTTAGACTGAATAATTATTTCTTATTAATTCCAAAGTATGAGACCCGATGATCTAATCGTGGTGTATGTGCTATTCCTCGTTTGTTTGCCTGCATCCATTGCTTTACGGCTTGCTTGTTGCGTTGAAATGCACATTTGATTTCTTTACCAGCATTGGATTTAGACCATTCAATGAGAAGAGTTAACAGCGTTTATTATGATTGATAAGCCCTCAACGGAGAATGAAGTCTGCATACATTAAAAGCCTTATTTTGTTTTTATCGTGTGCCTTCCAAAATGTATGCGACGAAACTTAAATCACGCAAAAAATGAATGGTAACTAGACGTGCTTGTTGTGTGCAGGGAGTGCATTTATTTGTAAACTTTTGCTAAATCAAAATGGTTTATTTGTATTTGCTTTTTACCTGGGTTTTATCAGGTTCGCAGTCGGGACATTTTTAATCCATAGTGTATGGAGTTATCTAGTAGAAAATGATCTGCTGTTTTTTGGTAGAATGTTGTGTGAGTTAAAGAAACGAGGAATAAAACACACACCGCGATTAAAAAAATCAGATCGCATACTTTGTAATTGAAAATAAATAATAATTAATTTCAAAGAAATAAGAAGTAAAATGTGTAAGTATTCCTCAAAATGTGCTTTGGACTAAGTCCCCCGTCATCACAGCAAACGGGAGCAGACCCGAATAGGTATGTCTAGTTATTTTATTAAAAATTCCCAGCCGTCTGTAAATTCATGTTTGAAAGAAAAAAGTAAATGAATATCTTACTTACTGTTTTTGTCTTGTTTTCTAGTGAATATCTGACAATTCTTAAATGGAGATACATTTACTTGGTAAGCAAAGTGGCTTAAGATATTATGTATTGTAATAGAAAATTGTTATAAAAACGTTTTGTTTTTGCTGGGAATTCTTGTATATATTTCACAGCTATATAATTAATTATAATAACGCACTTTTTGTTGATAAACATGTTAAAAAATACATTAACACAGAATAATGTGGCAACAAATCAAATGTGCATTTAAATGCAACAAGCAGAAAATAAATAAATAAAGCAAATGCATGGAAAAGAAACGAGGAATAAAACAAACACCGCGATTAAAAAAAATCAGATCGCATACTTTGTAATTGAAAATAAATAATAATTAATTCCAAAGAAATAAGAAGTAAAATGTGTAAGTATTCCTCAAAATGTGCTTTGGACTAAGTCCCCGTCATCACAGCAAACGGGAGCAGACCCGAATAGGTATGTCTAGTTATTTTATTTAAAATTTCCAGCCGTCTGTAAATTCATGTTTGAAAGAAAAAAGTAAATGAATATCTTACTTACTGTTTTTGTCTTGTTTTCTTGTGAATATCTGACAATTCTTAAATGGAGATACATTTACTTGGTAAGCAAAGTGGCTTAAGATATTATGTATTGTAATAGAAAATTGTTATAAAAGCGTTTTGTGTTTGCTGGGAATTCACAGCCATATAATTAATTATAATAACGCACTTTTTGTTTATAAACATGTTAAAAAATACATTAACACAGAATAATGTGGCAACAAATCAAACGTGCATTTAAATGCAACAAGCAAAAATAAATAAATAAAGCAAATGCACGGAAAAGAAACGAGGAATAAAACAAACACCGCGATTAAAAAATCAGATCGTATACTTTGTAATAATTGAAATAAATTATAAAAATCAACAGGTTTATATTTAAAACAAGTAAAAAATATCTGCCAGCGGGGTAAGAAAAATAAACTTAATTCTAGTTTCAACTTAATTCAATAATAAACTCAATTTAGGTTTATTTTTCTTACCCCACTGGCAGATATTTTTACTTGTTTTAAGCCTTAACCTATTACATTTTAGAATTTATTTCAGTAAACAAGACTTAAATTCTAAGCCACTTTGCTTATTAAGTAAATGTATCTTGATTTAAGAATTATTTTTTAACTCGAAAACATGAATAAAATACTAAGTAAACGAACAGATTGGGATGTTCAAAACACTTAAACATTTTTTTTTCACTCTACCCTTCATATTACAGCTGTCGAAAAACCACAGCAACGTTGACAGACCTGGAAGCCATGATATATTAGCAGTTTTTAAAATAAGTTAAATCTAGAATCCTTATTGGTTTTAGATACTTAAAAGCAATGAATGATCTTCTTTCTTTTGAATTGATTTGGTATTATGGAGGAGCTCTGTGTCTGGTTATTGAAGATGATTTGGTCTTTGCTCCTATGTTGGCTTATTTTTTGTTATTTCCGTTACTATATATATATATATATTTTTTTCCCCTTTGTTTTTTCTGATTTGAGGTTATGAAAATGTTTTAATTTGTAATAAAGGTTTTTTGAAAATTCTAAATTCTCTCTCTCTCTCTCTCTCTCTCTCATGAGCGTGGATCAGTTCCTGCATCAAGGAAAAAATGCGCATCCTGGTAAATTTCAGAAGTTAGACGACTGAGCTGCAGCGGACAGCGTAAGATTTATGAAAACACATTTGAGAAGAAAGGCAAAGCATGTTTCACAGTTAATCCAAGACCATAATGACAATTTTGCGCTCTGTTTCCCGAAGCTCGTGGAGGCGTGGAGCAGCATACACAGTTAAGGTATGTGCGATCTACCGGCATTACCTTTACGATCGACGTATTGGATCTGCAAGCTGCAAGCAAATTAACTGAAGCTTTACTTCATGTTTCTGTTTGGTTAAGCGATGACTGCTTTTTCCCAACAGTTTGTGTGTGTTTTCTGCATGGGTTTAGAAAACATGAACTTCTGATCTGCTAGCTCAACGTTCTACCTCTGTAACGTATAGAGTTAAATGCCCGCTAGCCTCCACCCCAAAAGCCAGCGCCTTCGCCGGCTCCCCCTTTGGCTGCGTCTATTCCGGTATCGCTTCTCGGCCTTTTGGCTAAGATCAAGTGTAGTATCTGTTCTTATCAGTTTAATGTCTGATACGTCTCCTATCCGGAGACTATATGTTAAATGGATTTTTGACCTTCGGAAATGGAAGCGGAGCTTGCTCCTTCCACTCCATGCATCAACATGGTATTGCAGTGTTTCCATGAATGGTGCGCTCCCCTTCTCGGGGACAAATAAGTCAAATACAAAAAAAGAATTTGCTTCTTTTGTGCGTGAATGACGGTGTTTTTTCTAATACGTGTGTTTTAAAATTGCTGTGTTTTCGTTGGCTTTATTGGTTTAACGAAAAGCTTGCGTGGAAATGAACACGCTGATAAAGAAATGTTTTTGTAATGTATTTAATTATTTTCTTTACAAGTTTGTGGTGGTGATCCGAGGACGAATTAAACATCCTCGACACAGCTGAAGGTGCAACAAAAGCGAAAGAGGCCGATTGGAATGTTAAAAACACCTGAAAACTTTTTTCACTACCCTTCATACTACAGCTGTCGAAAATCCACAGCAACGTCGACAGACCTGGAAGCATAGCTGTACTTGTTTAACTCACAACGACAACGGGTAAGTCATTGAGCCCTGTGTTTTTATTTATCCACGTTCTAAAATTGCTATGCTTTCGTTGTTTCTTGATTGCTCTGTACATTTCTTTGTTTCTATTCCACGTAAAGTTACTTTGTAATAACGAAACCATATATTTGAATGCGCAATTTAAATCCATTTGATTTAAATTGTTTCACATATTTCACTCTACACGGTTCAACCGGGCTGGAAACGGAATAAAAATAGGGTAGATCTCGAAGAATGTTTGGTCTCAGACGTGGCTTCGTGCGCTTTCCACCTGGTCACACACAGTAATGAAATGTTAGTCGGACGGCCTTCGGGGGCGCCGTTGATGTGATCGGTCACAGGAAGATGCGGCCGTCTGGCCTCAAAGGGTGTCGCTCATACTTACCTGGCAGGGGAGACACCATGATCATGAAGGTGGTTCACCCAGGGCGAGGCTCAGCCATTGCACTCCGGTTGTGCTGACCCTTTGCGAATTCCCCAAATGTGGGAATCTCGACTGCAAAATTTCTGATAGTGGGGGACTGCGTTCGCGCTCTCCCCTGACCTATGTGTTAAAAATAGATTCTTTTGTCGGTGTACGTAAAATCCAAGAGACGTATAACCACGGCCCAAGAATACATTAGTCATCAAAAAAGCGGCTATTCAACGACTACATAATTTCTAATAGACAGCGAATATGTGTCTAGGCTAAAACAAGGCTTAATTTGGGCTGTCAGTGAAAATCTAATAGACGTTTGACCATTCCAAAAGAATAGACTAGCCATTAAATAGAACCACAATCAAACGGCTACATGTCTAAGAGACAGTCAACAAAATAATGCTTAGATGATTCTTTTATTTCCAATATAAGAGGTTCTCGGGAATGGCAATCATCCAAACTAATAAATTATAAAGGCTTTTATAAGAAAATGACAACAGTTAAACAACATAGACAGCGTTGGGCAATACAAAATGCTAATAAATACAAGACAAATTGAAATATTGTACATGCATGTACATTAAACAAGCCAACAAATCTGCCAATGGGCTACGACAATTTTTCTTGAATTAAGTGTTTATATCTAGATTTGTTTCTTACCCCTTTGGCAGATTTATTTGCTTGTTTTAAGCCCAAATTCGCTTAAATTTTGAGTTTTTTTCTCCCTAAAGGCTAGGCTTATTTTCTTAGGGCATTTTGCTCATCAAAAAATGCATCTTATTTTAAGACTTTCTAGATATTTGTACAGTGAAAACAGTTCGAAATAACAAGTAAGAAATGATTTTTTGCAATGTATTCATTCATTCGCTACCCTTCATAATACAGCTGTCGAAAAACCACAGCAACGTCGACAGACCTGGAAGCGTAGCTGTATTTGTTTAACTCACAAAGACAACGGGTAAAGTATTTTCTTGATTACCTAAATGACTTGCCGTAAGAAAATAAGTTTAGGTTTAAGAGGGGGAAATACAGTTTAAAGGGATATTTCAATTTATGATGATAATTCTGTCATCATTTACTCATGCATACAGGCTTACAACAACACGAGGATTAGTATTTTTCTGAGTAACACAAAAGAAGGTATTTTGAGGAATGATGGTAAACCCACAGCAGATAGTCACCATTGACTTCCATAGTAGGAATAAAAAAAATATGATGGAATTTATTAGGTACCATCAACCGTGTGCTAACCATCACTTTGCAAAATATTTTCTTCATCATTTATCACGATACTTCCAAAATATTTTTTCCTACTAAGTCAATGTTTCATTATTTGCTTTACAAGCTTAAAAATGATGGTGACATGATTCCATGGTAATCACAAACAGTTAAACAAGTAAGATAATCACCATTACTTTTAAAAGCATTTTGAAAATTGCTTGCTTATGCTGGGAGTAAAGGTATTTCACGCAGTGCGCATCCTCTTTAAAAGGTAATGTATGCTTCTTTTAAAGCTGACACATTTGCCACATTAAAATAACAGAAATGTGTACTTTTTAAACTTTTTGGAGCCGGTGTGTCTGTGTTCTTGGGGCACACATCTACATGTAAAAGCAGAATTGCTTATTATTCTTCTCTATTTCTTGTATAGGTCAATTATGAGTGAAGAACCGTTCACCAAATGAAGACCGCAGCCAGGTGACGGGATTCTGTGGTAATCGCAAACAGGTAAACCAGTAAAATAATCATCATTTATTGTTAAAATAATTTTGAAAATTGAAGTTCTGTGTGTTCTTATTGTACTTTATTTATTTCTGCAGGTAAGCACCATACCGTAAGCTTCATTCCCTTTATAACAGGTAAGGTTCATACTGTTTTATTCTTTTGTACTGTTTTATTCGTACTGTTTTAAATCATTCAGTAAATGCAAAGTTAAACTGATGTGTTTTTAATCTAGATTTAAAAGTGTCTACTGTTGAAGCACATCTGATCTCTTCTGAAAGCTGATAATAACTAAATGCTGATGCACCTTGTTTTGAGTGAACCCCTGTTTTTTCTAAATGACCTGATCCTATTGCTCCGAGTAATCGGTTTCATATTCGATTAGCATATCTGTCATGTATTTCGGCCTGTAGCCATGAAGTGGTTTTTAAACAAGTAACAGTACTTTTTTAATCCATTGTCCATTGCAATAATCGGCCCTGCTGGTGATGAAAGCATGAACAAGTTTCTCTAAGTCCTGTCTTGAGACAAAACCTCCAAATCTGGCAATATTTCTGAGATGGTAGTAAAAGCAGAATTCCTTATTATTTTTCTCTATCTCAGGCTCTATGGCATATATGTCATGATTTTATTTGTCTATTTATATGTCTATTTACAAGGACTGCCTTGGCCAAACGTTATTGTTAATTAATATTGAAGCAGTTATTTAACATATTTCCTTTGAGTAGTGATTTGTGTAATGATCCATATATCTATTTTTATGTATATTTTTAACTTAGGAATGTGATTTTAAAGCACATATTTGTTATTGTATGACACCTCTCATGTTATGAAAGTAAAAAATAAATGTATTTTCTGATGTCTTGCATTTCTGTTTTTAAACTGTTAATCCTTATCAAGTGCTATACATTAGAAAGTGGATAAATAACAAAAATGTCACTCCTGACAGCTGATAAATTAATCGTTCTTTATAGCACCACTGAGGTGAGCATTTTTCAAGGCAAGATTCTTTATAGAACCGTATAAAAAGGTTCTATATAGTACCAAAAAAACGGGTTCTGCTATGGTTACAAGCTGAAGAACCCTTATTTGGTACTATTTAGGAGCATTTGTCTTTAGAGTGTTGCGTAGGTTCGAAACTTTCAATCTTTAAACCAAAAAAAAGGGTCACACGGTTTTATTTGTGGTGTGGACATGAACACGCTGCAGGCATTGAAATGTAATTTGTAATTTATTGTCTCATTTCATATTTAACAAATAGAAAGCAAAGTGCTATTCAATCAGTTTAACTAAACAACTGGTGTTCCTCAATTTTGGGGCCTATTTTGTTCAGTATATCAGTTTTGTTCAGTTTTGTATGTGCATGCAAAAAGCATTCAGCGAGCAAATTAACTGAAGCTTTACCTTCGTGTTTCTTTTTGTATGAGTGATAACTGTTTCTGTATGTATTTGTATGGTTTTTTTACAAGTATAGAGTGAAATGCACACGGTGAGTAATGAACGCAGACCTTCAGTGCCGGATCTCTGACCCGCTAACCTCCATCCCGACAGCCAGCGCCTTCTCCGGATGCCATTGCGGTATCGCTCCTCGGCTTTTTGGGTAAAATCGAGTGGACACCGGGGACTACACGTTTGAATGGATTTTTGACCTTCGGCTATGGAAGCGAGGCTTGCTCCGTCCACTCCGTGCATCGACTCTGGCGCTTTCCGGGGACAAAAAAGGTGAGTTTAAAACCAAAGTTTGCTTCTTTTGTGCGTGGTTGCCAGTTTGTTTGCCAATCCGTGGTCATAATATGTTCCGCTTCGTGGTTTCTCCATCGCTCAGTACTTTTCTGTGTTTCTATTTTACGTAAAGCTAACACCAAAACGATTGTGGAAAGCGCTATATAGATTGTTCTCAAAGAAAAAACGAGAAACAAACCCATGTGAATATGGGTCAAATTATCTAGGCGGAGCACTTCGTTCAAAGAAAAACGCAACAGAATTGTTTGCGTTGAACAAAGACAATGGTGCGTGCAGACATCGAATGTGTATTGTGGATAAAAAAATGGCCAGTGGGGTGGGACAATTTTTCTTGAATTAAGTGTTTATGGGAAAAGTTAACGAATTTTTTCTTACCCTGTAGGCAGATTTATTTGCTTGTTTTAAGCATAAAATAACAGGAGAAGAAATTGTGTAGGGGGAGCAGAGGGTTTTTTTTTTCGTTCAAAGAAAAGCAGCGTGGCACGAATGAATGTTTGGCTGAAATGCTATCGTAATTTCCCCCTTAATTTTCCTTACAAACATGAAACCAGAGAGAAGGGCCAGTTGGCATCGAATTGCACCTTGTATTCGGTGATTGATTGAGGAAAAATATGCGTATGTGTATATATACACTTGTTTTGTTGAACAGAGACAATGGCCGCGTGCTCCAGCGTCACCTATATGCCTATTTCACAAAATGGCGCCTTTGACCGGAAGTAAGGAAGACATCGTTCAGGTTGCACCACTACGATGGCCACTCAATATAGTATGGACTGACAGCTGCTTTGTTTTCTCCTACACATGAATTTACTTGTAAAAATAACAATAACATATATTGTCGATTGGTGTTATATTATTTTTTTAGCATTTCGTCTTATCAAAATATATCATATGTTAGACAGCTGTCAATTTTAAATAAAATAACGAGACATACATAACTATTCGTGTCTGCTCCCGTTTATTGTAATGAGTCTGCACATTTGGAGAAATACTTAGACATTTTACTTCTTATTTCTTTAGACTGAATAATTATTTCTTATTAATTCCAAAGTATGAGACCCGATGATCTAATCGTGGTGTATGTGCTATTCCTCGTTTGTTTGCCTGCATCCATTGCTTTACGGCTTGCTTGTTGCGTTGAAATGCACATTTGATTTCTTTACCAGCATTGGATTTAGACCATTCAATGAGAAGAGTTAACAGCGTTTATTATGATTGATAAGCCCTCAACGGAGAATGAAGTCTGCATACATTAAAAGCCTTATTTTGTTTTTATCGTGTGCCTTCCAAAATGTATGCGACGAAACTTAAATCACGCAAAAAATGAATGGTAACTAGACGTGCTTGTTGTGTGCAGGGAGTGCATTTATTTGTAAACTTTTGCTAAATCAAAATGGTTTATTTGTATTTGCTTTTTACCTGGGTTTTATCAGGTTCGCAGTCGGGACATTTTTAATCCATAGTGTATGGAGTTATCTAGTAGAAAATGATCTGCTGTTTTTTGGTAGAATGTTGTGTGAGTTAAAGAAACGAGGAATAAAACACACACCGCGATTAAAAAAATCAGATCGCATACTTTGTAATTGAAAATAAATAATAATTAATTTCAAAGAAATAAGAAGTAAAATGTGTAAGTATTCCTCAAAATGTGCTTTGGACTAAGTCCCCCGTCATCACAGCAAACGGGAGCAGACCCGAATAGGTATGTCTAGTTATTTTATTAAAAATTCCCAGCCGTCTGTAAATTCATGTTTGAAAGAAAAAAGTAAATGAATATCTTACTTACTGTTTTTGTCTTGTTTTCTAGTGAATATCTGACAATTCTTAAATGGAGATACATTTACTTGGTAAGCAAAGTGGCTTAAGATATTATGTATTGTAATAGAAAATTGTTATAAAAACGTTTTGTTTTTGCTGGGAATTCTTGTATATATTTCACAGCTATATAATTAATTATAATAACGCACTTTTTGTTGATAAACATGTTAAAAAATACATTAACACAGAATAATGTGGCAACAAATCAAATGTGCATTTAAATGCAACAAGCAGAAAATAAATAAATAAAGCAAATGCATGGAAAAGAAACGAGGAATAAAACAAACACCGCGATTAAAAAAAATCAGATCGCATACTTTGTAATTGAAAATAAATAATAATTAATTCCAAAGAAATAAGAAGTAAAATGTGTAAGTATTCCTCAAAATGTGCTTTGGACTAAGTCCCCGTCATCACAGCAAACGGGAGCAGACCCGAATAGGTATGTCTAGTTATTTTATTTAAAATTTCCAGCCGTCTGTAAATTCATGTTTGAAAGAAAAAAGTAAATGAATATCTTACTTACTGTTTTTGTCTTGTTTTCTTGTGAATATCTGACAATTCTTAAATGGAGATACATTTACTTGGTAAGCAAAGTGGCTTAAGATATTATGTATTGTAATAGAAAATTGTTATAAAAGCGTTTTGTGTTTGCTGGGAATTCACAGCCATATAATTAATTATAATAACGCACTTTTTGTTTATAAACATGTTAAAAAATACATTAACACAGAATAATGTGGCAACAAATCAAACGTGCATTTAAATGCAACAAGCAAAAATAAATAAATAAAGCAAATGCACGGAAAAGAAACGAGGAATAAAACAAACACCGCGATTAAAAAATCAGATCGTATACTTTGTAATAATTGAAATAAATTATAAAAATCAACAGGTTTATATTTAAAACAAGTAAAAAATATCTGCCAGCGGGGTAAGAAAAATAAACTTAATTCTAGTTTCAACTTAATTCAATAATAAACTCAATTTAGGTTTATTTTTCTTACCCCACTGGCAGATATTTTTACTTGTTTTAAGCCTTAACCTATTACATTTTAGAATTTATTTCAGTAAACAAGACTTAAATTCTAAGCCACTTTGCTTATTAAGTAAATGTATCTTGATTTAAGAATTATTTTTTAACTCGAAAACATGAATAAAATACTAAGTAAACGAACAGATTGGGATGTTCAAAACACTTAAACATTTTTTTTTCACTCTACCCTTCATATTACAGCTGTCGAAAAACCACAGCAACGTTGACAGACCTGGAAGCCATGATATATTAGCAGTTTTTAAAATAAGTTAAATCTAGAATCCTTATTGGTTTTAGATACTTAAAAGCAATGAATGATCTTCTTTCTTTTGAATTGATTTGGTATTATGGAGGAGCTCTGTGTCTGGTTATTGAAGATGATTTGGTCTTTGCTCCTATGTTGGCTTATTTTTTGTTATTTCCGTTACTATATATATATATATATATTTTTTTCCCCTTTGTTTTTTCTGATTTGAGGTTATGAAAATGTTTTAATTTGTAATAAAGGTTTTTTGAAAATTCTAAATTCTCTCTCTCTCTCTCTCTCTCTCATGAGCGTGGATCAGTTCCTGCATCAAGGAAAAAATGCGCATCCTGGTAAATTTCAGAAGTTAGACGACTGAGCTGCAGCGGACAGCGTAAGATTTATGAAAACACATTTGAGAAGAAAGGCAAAGCATGTTTCACAGTTAATCCAAGACCATAATGACAATTTTGCGCTCTGTTTCCCGAAGCTCGTGGAGGCGTGGAGCAGCATACACAGTTAAGGTATGTGCGATCTACCGGCATTACCTTTACGATCGACGTATTGGATCTGCAAGCTGCAAGCAAATTAACTGAAGCTTTACTTCATGTTTCTGTTTGGTTAAGCGATGACTGCTTTTTCCCAACAGTTTGTGTGTGTTTTCTGCATGGGTTTAGAAAACATGAACTTCTGATCTGCTAGCTCAACGTTCTACCTCTGTAACGTATAGAGTTAAATGCCCGCTAGCCTCCACCCCAAAAGCCAGCGCCTTCGCCGGCTCCCCCTTTGGCTGCGTCTATTCCGGTATCGCTTCTCGGCCTTTTGGCTAAGATCAAGTGTAGTATCTGTTCTTATCAGTTTAATGTCTGATACGTCTCCTATCCGGAGACTATATGTTAAATGGATTTTTGACCTTCGGAAATGGAAGCGGAGCTTGCTCCTTCCACTCCATGCATCAACATGGTATTGCAGTGTTTCCATGAATGGTGCGCTCCCCTTCTCGGGGACAAATAAGTCAAATACAAAAAAAGAATTTGCTTCTTTTGTGCGTGAATGACGGTGTTTTTTCTAATACGTGTGTTTTAAAATTGCTGTGTTTTCGTTGGCTTTATTGGTTTAACGAAAAGCTTGCGTGGAAATGAACACGCTGATAAAGAAATGTTTTTGTAATGTATTTAATTATTTTCTTTACAAGTTTGTGGTGGTGATCCGAGGACGAATTAAACATCCTCGACACAGCTGAAGGTGCAACAAAAGCGAAAGAGGCCGATTGGAATGTTAAAAACACCTGAAAACTTTTTTCACTACCCTTCATACTACAGCTGTCGAAAATCCACAGCAACGTCGACAGACCTGGAAGCATAGCTGTACTTGTTTAACTCACAACGACAACGGGTAAGTCATTGAGCCCTGTGTTTTTATTTATCCACGTTCTAAAATTGCTATGCTTTCGTTGTTTCTTGATTGCTCTGTACATTTCTTTGTTTCTATTCCACGTAAAGTTACTTTGTAATAACGAAACCATATATTTGAATGCGCAATTTAAATCCATTTGATTTAAATTGTTTCACATATTTCACTCTACACGGTTCAACCGGGCTGGAAACGGAATAAAAATAGGGTAGATCTCGAAGAATGTTTGGTCTCAGACGTGGCTTCGTGCGCTTTCCACCTGGTCACACACAGTAATGAAATGTTAGTCGGACGGCCTTCGGGGGCGCCGTTGATGTGATCGGTCACAGGAAGATGCGGCCGTCTGGCCTCAAAGGGTGTCGCTCATACTTACCTGGCAGGGGAGACACCATGATCATGAAGGTGGTTCACCCAGGGCGAGGCTCAGCCATTGCACTCCGGTTGTGCTGACCCTTTGCGAATTCCCCAAATGTGGGAATCTCGACTGCAAAATTTCTGATAGTGGGGGACTGCGTTCGCGCTCTCCCCTGACCTATGTGTTAAAAATAGATTCTTTTGTCGGTGTACGTAAAATCCAAGAGACGTATAACCACGGCCCAAGAATACATTAGTCATCAAAAAAGCGGCTATTCAACGACTACATAATTTCTAATAGACAGCGAATATGTGTCTAGGCTAAAACAAGGCTTAATTTGGGCTGTCAGTGAAAATCTAATAGACGTTTGACCATTCCAAAAGAATAGACTAGCCATTAAATAGAACCACAATCAAACGGCTACATGTCTAAGAGACAGTCAACAAAATAATGCTTAGATGATTCTTTTATTTCCAATATAAGAGGTTCTCGGGAATGGCAATCATCCAAACTAATAAATTATAAAGGCTTTTATAAGAAAATGACAACAGTTAAACAACATAGACAGCGTTGGGCAATACAAAATGCTAATAAATACAAGACAAATTGAAATATTGTACATGCATGTACATTAAACAAGCCAACAAATCTGCCAATGGGCTACGACAATTTTTCTTGAATTAAGTGTTTATATCTAGATTTGTTTCTTACCCCTTTGGCAGATTTATTTGCTTGTTTTAAGCCCAAATTCGCTTAAATTTTGAGTTTTTTTCTCCCTAAAGGCTAGGCTTATTTTCTTAGGGCATTTTGCTCATCAAAAAATGCATCTTATTTTAAGACTTTCTAGATATTTGTACAGTGAAAACAGTTCGAAATAACAAGTAAGAAATGATTTTTTGCAATGTATTCATTCATTCGCTACCCTTCATAATACAGCTGTCGAAAAACCACAGCAACGTCGACAGACCTGGAAGCGTAGCTGTATTTGTTTAACTCACAAAGACAACGGGTAAAGTATTTTCTTGATTACCTAAATGACTTGCCGTAAGAAAATAAGTTTAGGTTTAAGAGGGGGAAATACAGTTTAAAGGGATATTTCAATTTATGATGATAATTCTGTCATCATTTACTCATGCATACAGGCTTACAACAACACGAGGATTAGTATTTTTCTGAGTAACACAAAAGAAGGTATTTTGAGGAATGATGGTAAACCCACAGCAGATAGTCACCATTGACTTCCATAGTAGGAATAAAAAAAATATGATGGAATTTATTAGGTACCATCAACCGTGTGCTAACCATCACTTTGCAAAATATTTTCTTCATCATTTATCACGATACTTCCAAAATATTTTTTCCTACTAAGTCAATGTTTCATTATTTGCTTTACAAGCTTAAAAATGATGGTGACATGATTCCATGGTAATCACAAACAGTTAAACAAGTAAGATAATCACCATTACTTTTAAAAGCATTTTGAAAATTGCTTGCTTATGCTGGGAGTAAAGGTATTTCACGCAGTGCGCATCCTCTTTAAAAGGTAATGTATGCTTCTTTTAAAGCTGACACATTTGCCACATTAAAATAACAGAAATGTGTACTTTTTAAACTTTTTGGAGCCGGTGTGTCTGTGTTCTTGGGGCACACATCTACATGTAAAAGCAGAATTGCTTATTATTCTTCTCTATTTCTTGTATAGGTCAATTATGAGTGAAGAACCGTTCACCAAATGAAGACCGCAGCCAGGTGACGGGATTCTGTGGTAATCGCAAACAGGTAAACCAGTAAAATAATCATCATTTATTGTTAAAATAATTTTGAAAATTGAAGTTCTGTGTGTTCTTATTGTACTTTATTTATTTCTGCAGGTAAGCACCATACCGTAAGCTTCATTCCCTTTATAACAGGTAAGGTTCATACTGTTTTATTCTTTTGTACTGTTTTATTCGTACTGTTTTAAATCATTCAGTAAATGCAAAGTTAAACTGATGTGTTTTTAATCTAGATTTAAAAGTGTCTACTGTTGAAGCACATCTGATCTCTTCTGAAAGCTGATAATAACTAAATGCTGATGCACCTTGTTTTGAGTGAACCCCTGTTTTTTCTAAATGACCTGATCCTATTGCTCCGAGTAATCGGTTTCATATTCGATTAGCATATCTGTCATGTATTTCGGCCTGTAGCCATGAAGTGGTTTTTAAACAAGTAACTGTACTTTTTTAATCCATTGTCCATTGCAATAATCGGCCCTGCTGGTGATGAAAGCATGAACAAGTTTCTCTAAGTCCTGTCTTGAGACAAAACCTCCAAATCTGGCAATATTTCTGAGATGGTAGTAAAAGCAGAATTCCTTATTATTTTTCTCTATCTCAGGCTCTATGGCATATATGTCATGATTTTATTTGTCTATTTATATGTCTATTTACAAGGACTGCCTTGGCCAAACGTTATTGTTAATTAATATTGAAGCAGTTATTTAACATATTTCCTTTGAGTAGTGATTTGTGTAATGATCCATATATCTATTTTTATGTATATTTTTAACTTAGGAATGTGATTTTAAAGCACATATTTGTTATTGTATGACACCTCTCATGTTATGAAAGTAAAAAATAAATGTATTTTCTGATGTCTTGCATTTCTGTTTTTAAACTGTTAATCCTTATCAAGTGCTATACATTAGAAAGTGGATAAATAACAAAAATGTCACTCCTGACAGCTGATAAATTAATCGTTCTTTATAGCACCACTGAGGTGAGCATTTTTCAAGGCAAGATTCTTTATAGAACCGTATAAAAAGGTTCTATATAGTACCAAAAAAACGGGTTCTGCTATGGTTACAAGCTGAAGAACCCTTATTTGGTACTATTTAGGAGCATTTGTCTTTAGAGTGTTGCGTAGGTTCGAAACTTTCAATCTTTAAACCAAAAAAAAGGGTCACACGGTTTTATTTGTGGTGTGGACATGAACACGCTGCAGGCATTGAAATGTAATTTGTAATTTATTGTCTCATTTCATATTTAACAAATAGAAAGCAAAGTGCTATTCAATCAGTTTAACTAAACAACTGGTGTTCCTCAATTTTGGGGCCTATTTTGTTCAGTATATCAGTTTTGTTCAGTTTTGTATGTGCATGCAAAAAGCATTCAGCGAGCAAATTAACTGAAGCTTTACCTTCGTGTTTCTTTTTGTATGAGTGATAACTGTTTCTGTATGTATTTGTATGGTTTTTTTACAAGTATAGAGTGAAATGCACACGGTGAGTAATGAACGCAGACCTTCAGTGCCGGATCTCTGACCCGCTAACCTCCATCCCGACAGCCAGCGCCTTCTCCGGATGCCATTGCGGTATCGCTCCTCGGCTTTTTGGGTAAAATCGAGTGGACACCGGGGACTACACGTTTGAATGGATTTTTGACCTTCGGCTATGGAAGCGAGGCTTGCTCCGTCCACTCCGTGCATCGACTCTGGCGCTTTCCGGGGACAAAAAAGGTGAGTTTAAAACCAAAGTTTGCTTCTTTTGTGCGTGGTTGCCAGTTTGTTTGCCAATCCGTGGTCATAATATGTTCCGCTTCGTGGTTTCTCCATCGCTCAGTACTTTTCTGTGTTTCTATTTTACGTAAAGCTAACACCAAAACGATTGTGGAAAGCGCTATATAGATTGTTCTCAAAGAAAAAACGAGAAACAAACCCATGTGAATATGGGTCAAATTATCTAGGCGGAGCACTTCGTTCAAAGAAAAACGCAACAGAATTGTTTGCGTTGAACAAAGACAATGGTGCGTGCAGACATCGAATGTGTATTGTGGATAAAAAAATGGCCAGTGGGGTGGGACAATTTTTCTTGAATTAAGTGTTTATGGGAAAAGTTAACGAATTTTTTCTTACCCTGTAGGCAGATTTATTTGCTTGTTTTAAGCATAAAATAACAGGAGAAGAAATTGTGTAGGGGGAGCAGAGGGTTTTTTTTTTCGTTCAAAGAAAAGCAGCGTGGCACGAATGAATGTTTGGCTGAAATGCTATCGTAATTTCCCCCTTAATTTTCCTTACAAACATGAAACCAGAGAGAAGGGCCAGTTGGCATCGAATTGCACCTTGTATTCGGTGATTGATTGAGGAAAAATATGCGTATGTGTATATATACACTTGTTTTGTTGAACAGAGACAATGGCCGCGTGCTCCAGCGTCACCTATATGCCTATTTCACAAAATGGCGCCTTTGACCGGAAGTAAGGAAGACATCGTTCAGGTTGCACCACTACGATGGCCACTCAATATAGTATGGACTGACAGCTGCTTTGTTTTCTCCTACACATGAATTTACTTGTAAAAATAACAATAACATATATTGTCGATTGGTGTTATATTATTTTTTTAGCATTTCGTCTTATCAAAATATATCATATGTTAGACAGCTGTCAATTTTAAATAAAATAACGAGACATACATAACTATTCGTGTCTGCTCCCGTTTATTGTAATGAGTCTGCACATTTGGAGAAATACTTAGACATTTTACTTCTTATTTCTTTAGACTGAATAATTATTTCTTATTAATTCCAAAGTATGAGACCCGATGATCTAATCGTGGTGTATGTGCTATTCCTCGTTTGTTTGCCTGCATCCATTGCTTTACGGCTTGCTTGTTGCGTTGAAATGCACATTTGATTTCTTTACCAGCATTGGATTTAGACCATTCAATGAGAAGAGTTAACAGCGTTTATTATGATTGATAAGCCCTCAACGGAGAATGAAGTCTGCATACATTAAAAGCCTTATTTTGTTTTTATCGTGTGCCTTCCAAAATGTATGCGACGAAACTTAAATCACGCAAAAAATGAATGGTAACTAGACGTGCTTGTTGTGTGCAGGGAGTGCATTTATTTGTAAACTTTTGCTAAATCAAAATGGTTTATTTGTATTTGCTTTTTACCTGGGTTTTATCAGGTTCGCAGTCGGGACATTTTTAATCCATAGTGTATGGAGTTATCTAGTAGAAAATGATCTGCTGTTTTTTGGTAGAATGTTGTGTGAGCTAAAGAAACGAGGAATAAAACAAACACCGCGATTAAAAAAAATCAGATCGCATACTTTGTAATTGAAAATAAATAATAATTAATTCCAAAGAAATAAGAAGTAAAATGTGTAAGTATTCCTCAAAATGTGCTTTGGACTAAGTCCCCGTCATCACAGCAAACGGGAGCAGACCCAGATAGGTATGTCTAGTTATTTTATTTAAAATTTTCAGCCGTCTGTAAATTCATGTTTGAAAGAAAAAAGTAAATGAATATCTTACTTACTGTTTTTGTCTTGTTTTCTTGTGAATATCTGACAATTCTTAAATGGAGATACATTTACTTGGTAAGCAAAGTGGCTTAAGATATTATGTATTGTAATAGAAAATTGTTATAAAAGCGTTTTGTGTTTGCTGGGAATTCACAGCCATATAATTAATTATAATAACGCACTTTTTGTTTATAAACATGTTAAAAAATACATTAACACAGAATAATGTGGCAACAAATCAAACGTGCATTTAAATGCAACAAGCAAAAATAAATAAATAAAGCAAATGCACGGAAAAGAAACGAGGAATAAAACAAACACCGCGATTAAAAAATCAGATCGTATACTTTGTAATAATTGAAATAAATTATAAAAATCAACAGGTTTATATTTAAAACAAGTAAAAAATATCTGCCAGCGGGGTAAGAAAAATAAACTTAATTCTAGTTTCAACTTAATTCAATAATAAACTCAATTTAGGTTTATTTTTCTTACCCCACTGGCAGATATTTTTACTTGTTTTAAGCCTTAACCTATTACATTTTAGAATTTATTTCAGTAAACAAGACTTAAATTCTAAGCCACTTTGCTTATTAAGTAAATGTATCTTGATTTAAGAATTATTTTTTAACTCGAAAACATGAATAAAATACTAAGTAAACGAACAGATTGGGATGTTCAAAACACTTAAACATTTTTTTTTCACTCTACCCTTCATATTACAGCTGTCGAAAAACCACAGCAACGTTGACAGACCTGGAAGCCATGATATATTAGCAGTTTTTAAAATAAGTTAAATCTAGAATCCTTATTGGTTTTAGATACTTAAAAGCAATGAATGATCTTCTTTCTTTTGAATTGATTTGGTATTATGGAGGAGCTCTGTGTCTGGTTATTGAAGATGATTTGGTCTTTGCTCCTATGTTGGCTTATTTTTTGTTATTTCCGTTACTATATATATATATATATATATTTTTCCCCTTTGTTTTTTCTGATTTGAGGTTATGAAAATGTTTTAATTTGTAATAAAGGTTTTTTGAAAATTCTAAATTCTCTCTCTCTCTCTCTCTCTCTCTCTCATGAGCGTGGATCAGTTCCTGCATCAAGGAAAAAATGCGCATCCTGGTAAATTTCAGAAGTTAGACGACTGAGCTGCAGCGGACAGCGTAAGATTTATGAAAACACATTTGAGAAGAAAGGCAAAGCATGTTTCACAGTTAATCCAAGACCATAATGACAATTTTGCGCTCTGTTTCCCGAAGCTCGTGGAGGCGTGGAGCAGCATACACAGTTAAGGTATGTGCGATCTACCGGCATTACCTTTACGATCGACGTATTGGATCTGCAAGCTGCAAGCAAATTAACTGAAGCTTTACTTCATGTTTCTGTTTGGTTAAGCGATGACTGCTTTTTCCCAACAGTTTGTGTGTGTTTTCTGCATGGGTTTAGAAAACATGAACTTCTGATCTGCTAGCTCAACGTTCTACCTCTGTAACGTATAGAGTTAAATGCCCGCTAGCCTCCACCCCAAAAGCCAGCGCCTTCGCCGGCTCCCCCTTTGGCTGCGTCTATTCCGGTATCGCTTCTCGGCCTTTTGGCTAAGATCAAGTGTAGTATCTGTTCTTATCAGTTTAATGTCTGATACGTCTCCTATCCGGAGACTATATGTTAAATGGATTTTTGACCTTCGGAAATGGAAGCGGAGCTTGCTCCTTCCACTCCATGCATCAACATGGTATTGCAGTGTTTCCATGAATGGTGCGCTCCCCTTCTCGGGGACAAATAAGTCAAATACAAAAAAAGAATTTGCTTCTTTTGTGCGTGAATGACGGTGTTTTTTCTAATACGTGTGTTTTAAAATTGCTGTGTTTTCGTTGGCTTTATTGGTTTAACGAAAAGCTTGCGTGGAAATGAACACGCTGATAAAGAAATGTTTTTGTAATGTATTTAATTATTTTCTTTACAAGTTTGTGGTGGTGATCCGAGGACGAATTAAACATCCTCGACACAGCTGAAGGTGCAACAAAAGCGAAAGAGGCCGATTGGAATGTTAAAAACACCTGAAAACTTTTTTCACTACCCTTCATACTACAGCTGTCGAAAATCCACAGCAACTACAGCTGTCGAAAATCCACAGCAACGTCGACAGACCTGGAAGCATAGCTGTACTTGTTTAACTCACAACGACAACGGGTAAGTCATTGAGCCCTGTGTTTTTATTTATCCACGTTCTAAAATTGCTATGCTTTCGTTGTTTCTTGATTGCTCTGTACATTTCTTTGTTTCTATTCCACGTAAAGTTACTTTGTAATAACGAAACCATATATTTGAATGCGCAATTTAAATCCATTTGATTTAAATTGTTTCACATATTTCACTCTACACGGTTCAACCGGGCTGGAAACGGAATAAAAATAGGGTAGATCTCGAAGAATGTTTGGTCTCAGACGTGGCTTCGTGCGCTTTCCACCTGGTCACACACAGTAATGAAATGTTAGTCGGACGGCCTTCGGGGGCGCCGTTGATGTGATCGGTCACAGGAAGATGCGGCCGTCTGGCCTCAAAGGGTGTCGCTCATACTTACCTGGCAGGGGAGACACCATGATCATGAAGGTGGTTCACCCAGGGCGAGGCTCAGCCATTGCACTCCGGTTGTGCTGACCCTTTGCGAATTCCCCAAATGTGGGAATCTCGACTGCAAAATTTCTGATAGTGGGGGACTGCGTTCGCGCTCTCCCCTGACCTATGTGTTAAAAATAGATTCTTTTGTCGTTTTACGTAAAATCCAAGAGACGTCTAACCACGGCCCAAGAATACATTAGTCATCAAAAAAGCGGCTATTCAACGACTACATAATTTCTAATAGACAGCGAATATGTGTCTAGGCTAAAACAAGGCTTAATTTGGGCTGTCAGTGAAAATCTAATAGACGTTTGACCATTCCAAAAGAATAGACTAGCCATTAAATAGAACCACAATCAAACGGCTACATGTCTAAGAGACAGTCAACAAAATAATGCTTAGATGATTCTTTTATTTCCAATATAAGAGGTTCTCGGGAATGGCAATCATCCAAACTAATACATTATAAAGGCTTTTATAAGAAAATGACAACAGTTAAACAACATAGACAGCGTTGGGCAATACAAAATGCTAATAAATACAAGACAAATTGAAATATTGTACATGCATGTACATTAAACAAGCCAACAAATCTGCCAATGGGCTACGACAATTTTTCTTGAATTAAGTGTTTATATCTAGATTTGTTTCTTACCCCTTTGGCAGATTTATTTGCTTGTTTTAAGCCCAAATTCGCTTAAATTTTGAGTTTTTTTCTCCCTAAAGGCTAGGCTTATTTTCTTAGGGCATTTTGCTCATCAAAAAATGCATCTTATTTTAAGACTTTCTAGATATTTGTACAGTGAAAACAGTTCGAAATAACAAGTAAGAAATGATTTTTTGCAATGTATTCATTCATTCGCTACCCTTCATAATACAGCTGTCGAAAAACCACAGCAACGTCGACAGACCTGGAAGCGTAGCTGTATTTGTTTAACTCACAAAGACAACGGGTAAAGTATTTTCTTGATTACCTAAATGACTTGCCGTAAGAAAATAAGTTTAGGTTTAAGGGGGGGAAATACAGTTTAAAGGGATATTTCAATTTATGATGATAATTCTGTCATCATTTACTCATGCATACAGGCTTACAACAACACGAGGATTAGTTTTTTTCTGAGTAACACAAAAGAAGGTATTTTGAGGAATGATGGTAAACCCACAGCAGATAGTCACCATTGACTTCCATAGTAGGAATAAAAAAAATATGATGGAATTTATTAGGTACCATCAACCGTGTGCTAACCATCACTTTGCAAAATATTTTCTTCATCATTTATCACGATACTTCCAAAATATTTTTTCCTACTAAGTCAATGTTTCATTATTTGCTTTACAAGCTTAAAAATGATGGTGACATGATTCCATGGTAATCACAAACAGTTAAACAAGTAAGATAATCACCATTACTTTTAAAAGCATTTTGAAAATTGCTTGCTTATGCTGGGAGTAAAGGTATTTCACGCAGTGCGCATCCTCTTTAAAAGGTAATGTATGCTTCTTTTAAAGCTGACACATTTGCCACATTAAAATAACAGAAATGTGTACTTTTTAAACTTTTTGGAGCCGGTGTGTCTGTGTTCTTGGGGCACACATCTACATGTAAAAGCAGAATTGCTTATTATTCTTCTCTATTTCTTGTATAGGTCAATTATGAGTGAAGAACCGTTCACCAAATGAAGACCGCAGCCAGGTGACGGGATTCTGTGGTAATCGCAAACAGGTAAACCAGTAAAATAATCATCATTTATTGTTAAAATAATTTTGAAAATTGAAGTTCTGTGTGTTCTTATTGTACTTTATTTATTTCTGCAGGTAAGCACCATACCGTAAGCTTCATTCCCTTTATAACAGGTAAGGTTCATACTGTTTTATTCTTTTGTACTGTTTTATTCGTACTGTTTTAAATCATTCAGTAAATGCAAAGTTAAACTGATGTGTTTTTAATCTAGATTTAAAAGTGTCTACTGTTGAAGCACATCTGATCTCTTCTGAAAGCTGATAATAACTAAATGCTGATGCACCTTGTTTTGAGTGAACCCCTGTTTTTTCTAAATGACCTGATCCTATTGCTCCGAGTAATCGGTTTCATATTCGATTAGCATATCTGTCATGTATTTCGGCCTGTAGCCATGAAGTGGTTTTTAAACAAGTAACAGTACTTTTTTAATCCATTGTCCATTGCAATAATCGGCCCTGCTGGTGATGAAAGCATGAACAAGTTTCTCTAAGTCCTGTCTTGAGACAAAACCTCCAATTCTGGCAATATTTCTGAGATGGTAGTAAAAGCAGAATTCCTTATTATTTTTCTCTATCTCAGGCTCTATGGCATATATGTCATGATTTTATTTGTCTATTTATATGTCTATTTACAAGGACTGCCTTGGCCAAACGTTATTGTTAATTAATATTGAAGCAGTTATTTAACATATTTCCTTTGAGTAGTGATTTGTGTAATGATCCATATATCTATTTTTATGTATATTTTTAACTTAGGAATGTGATTTTAAAGCACATATTTGTTATTGTATGACACCTCTCATGTTATGAAAGTAAAAAATAAATGTATTTTCTGATGTCTTGCATTTCTGTTTTTAAACTGTTAATCCTTATCAAGTGCTATACATTAGAAAGTGGATAAATAACAAAAATGTCACTCCTGACAGCTGATAAATTAATCGTTCTTTATAGCACCACTGAGGTGAGCATTTTTCAAGGCAAGATTCTTTATAGAACCGTATAAAAAGGTTCTATATAGTACCAAAAAAACGGGTTCTGCTATGGTTACAAGCTGAAGAACCCTTATTTGGTACTATTTAGGAGCATTTGTCTTTAGAGTGTTGCGTAGGTTCGAAACTTTCAATCTTTAAACCAAAAAAAAGGGTCACACGGTTTTATTTGTGGTGTGGACATGAACACGCTGCAGGCATTGAAATGTAATTTGTAATTTATTCTCTCATTTCATATTTAACAAATAGAAAGCAAAGTGCTATTCAATCAGTTTAACTAAACAACTGGTGTTCCTCAATTTTGGGGCCTATTTTGTTCAGTATATCAGTTTTGTTCAGTTTTGTATGTGCATGCAAAAAGCATTCAGCGAGCAAATTAACTGAAGCTTTACCTTCGTGTTTCTTTTTGTATGAGTGATAACTGTTTCTGTATGTATTTGTATGGTTTTTTTACAAGTATAGAGTGAAATGCACACGGTGAGTAATGAACGCAGACCTTCAGTGCCGGATCTCTGACCCGCTAACCTCCATCCCGACAGCCAGCGCCTTCTCCGGATGCCATTGCGGTATCGCTCCTCGGCTTTTTGGGTAAAATCGAGTGGACACCGGGGACTACACGTTTGAATGGATTTTTGACCTTCGGCTATGGAAGCGAGGCTTGCTCCGTCCACTCCGTGCATCGACTCTGGCGCTTTCCGGGGACAAATAAGGTGAGTTTAAAACCAGAGTTTGCTTCTTTTGTGCGTGGTTGCCAGTTTGTTTGCCAATCCGTGGTCATAATATGTTCCGCTTCGTGGTTTCTCCATCGCTCAGTACTTTCCTGTGTTTCTATTTTACGTAAAGCTAACACCAAAACGATTGTGGAAAGCGCTATATAGATTGTTCTCAAAGAAAAAACGAGAAACAAACCCATGTGAATATGGGTCAAATTATCTAGGCGGAGCACTTCGTTCAAAGAAAAACGCAACAGAATTGTTTGCGTTGAACAAAGACAATGGTGCGTGCAGACATCGAATGTGTATTGTGGATAAAAAATGGCCAGTGGGGTGGGACAATTTTTCTTGAATTAAGTGTTTATGGGAAAAGTTAACGAATTTTTTCTTACCCTGTAGGCAGATTTATTTGCTTGTTTTAAGCATAAAATAACAGGAGAAGAAATTGTGTAGGGGGAGCAGAGGGTTTTTTTTTTCGTTCAAAGAAAAGCAGCGTGGCACGAATGAATGTTTGGCTGAAATGCTATCGTAATTTCCCCCTTAATTTTCCTTACAAACATGAAACCAGAGAGAAGGGCCAGTTGGCATCGAATTGCACCTTGTATTCGGTGATTGATTGAGGAAAAATATGCGTATGTGTATATATACACTTGTTTTGTTGAACAGAGACAATGGCCGCGTGCTCCAGCGTCACCTATATGCCTATTTCACAAAATGGCGCCTTTGACCGGAAGTAAGGAAGACATCGTTCAGGTTGCACCACTACGATGGCCACTCAATATAGTATGGACTGACAGCTGCTTTGTTTTCTCCTACACATGAATTTACTTGTAAAAATAACAATAACATATATTGTCGATTGGTGTTATATTATTTTTTTAGCATTTCGTCTTATCAAAATATATCATATGTTAGACAGCTGTCAATTTTAAATAAAATAACGAGACATACATAACTATTCGTGTCTGCTCCCGTTTATTGTAATGAGTCTGCACATTTGGAGAAATACTTAGACATTTTACTTCTTATTTCTTTAGACTGAATAATTATTTCTTATTAATTCCAAAGTATGAGACCCGATGATCTAATCGTGGTGTATGTGCTATTCCTCGTTTGTTTGCCTGCATCCATTGCTTTACGGCTTGCTTGTTGCGTTGAAATGCACATTTGATTTCTTTACCAGCATTGGATTTAGACCATTCAATGAGAAGAGTTAACAGCGTTTATTATGATTGATAAGCCCTCAACGGAGAATGAAGTCTGCATACATTAAAAGCCTTATTTTGTTTTTATCGTGTGCCTTCCAAAATGTATGCGACGAAACTTAAATCACGCAAAAAATGAATGGTAACTAGACGTGCTTGTTGTGTGCAGGGAGTGCATTTATTTGTAAACTTTTGCTAAATCAAAATGGTTTATTTGTATTTTCTTTTTACCTGGGTTTTATCAGGTTCGGGACATTTTTAATCCATAGTGTATGGAGTTATCTAGTAGAAAATGATCTGCTGTTTTTTGGTAGAATGTTGTGTGAGTTAAAGAAACGAGGAATAAAACACACACCGCGATTAAAAAAATCAGATCGCATACTTTGTAATTAAAAATAAATAATAATTAATTTCAAAGAAATAAGAAGTAAAATGTGTAAGTATTCCTCAAAATGTGCTTTGGACTAAGTCCCCCGTCATCACAGCAAACGGGAGAAGACCCGAATAGGTATGTCTAGTTATTTTATTAAAAATTTCCAGCCGTCTGTAAATTCATGTTTGAAAGAAAAAAGTAAATGAATATCTTACTTACTGTTTTTGTCTTGTTTTCTAGTGAATATCTGACAATTCTTAAATGGAGATACATTTACTTGGTAAGCAAAGTGGCTTAAGATATTATGTATTGTAATAGAAAATTGATATAAAAACGTTTTGTTTTTGCTGGGAATTCTTGTATATATTTCACAGCTATATAATTAATTATAATAACGCACTTTTTGTTGATAAACATGTTAAAAAATACATTAACACAGAATAATGTGGCAACAAATCAAATGTGCATTTAAATGCAACAAGCAGAAAATAAATAAATAAAGCAAATGCATGGAAAAGAAACGAGGAATAAAACAAACACCGCGATTAAAAAAATCAGATCGCATACTTTGTAATTAAAAATAAATAATAATTAATTTCAAAGAAATAAGAAGTAAAATGTGTAAGTATTCCTCAAAATGTGCTTTGGACTAAGTCCCCCGTCATCACAGCAACCGGGAGCAGACCCGAATAGGTATGTCTAGTTATTTTATTAAAAATTTCCAGCCGTCTGTAAATTCATGTTTGAAAGAAAAAAGTAAATGAATATCTTACTTACTGTTTTTGTCTTGTTTTCTTGTGAATATCTGACAATTCTTAAATGGAGATACATTTACTTGGTAAGCAAAGTGGCTTAAGATATTATGTATTGTAATAGAAAATTGTTATAAAAGCGTTTTGTTTTTGCTGGGAATTCACAGCCATATAATTAATTATAATAACGCACTTTTTGTTTATAAACATGTTAAAAAATACATTAACACAGAATAATGTGGCAACAAATCAAACGTGCATTTAAATGCAACAAGCAAAAATAAATAAATAAAGCAAATGCACGGAAAAGAAACGAGGAATAAACCAAACACCGCGATTAAAAAATCAGATCGTATACTTTGTAATAATTGAAATAAATTATAAAAATCAACAGGTTTATATTTAAAACAAGTAAAAAATATCTGCCAGCGGGGTAAGAAAAATAAACTTAATTCTAGTTTCAACTTAGTTCAATAATAAACTCAATTTAGGTTTATTTTTCTTACCCCACTGGCAGATATTTTTACTTGTTTTAAGCCTTAACCTATTACATTTTAGAATTTATTTCAGTAAACAAGACTTAAATTCTAAGCCACTTTGCTTATTAAGTAAATGTATCTTGATTTAAGAATTATTTTTTAACTCGAAAACATGAATAAAATACTAAGTAAACGAACAGATTGGGATGTTCAAAACACTTAAACATTTTTTTTTCACTCTACCCTTCATATTACAGCTGTCGAAAAACCACAGCAACGTTGACAGACCTGGAAGCCATGATATATTAGCAGTTTTTAAAATAAGTTAAATCTAGAATCCTTATTGGTTTTAGATACTTAAAAGCAATGAATGATCTTCTTTCTTTTGAATTGATTTGGTATTATGGAGGAGCTCTGTGTCTGGTTATTGAAGATGATTTGGTCTTTGCTCCTATGTTGGCTTATTTTTTGTTATTTCCGTTACTATATATATATATTTTTTTTCCCCTTTGTTTTTTCTGATTTGAGGTTATGAAAATGTTTTAATTTGTAATAAAGGTTTTTTGAAAATTCTAAATTCTCTCTCTCTCTCTCTCTCTCTCTCATGAGTGTGGATCAGTTCCTGCATCAAGGAAAAAATGCGCATCCTGGTAAATTTCAGAAGTTAGACGACTGAGCTGCAGCGGACAGCGTAAGATTTATGAAAACACATTTGAGAAGAAAGGCAAAGCATGTTTCACAGTTAATCCAAGACCATAATGACGATTTTGCGCTCTGTTTCCCGAAGCTCGTGGAGGCGTGGAGCAGCATGCACAGTTAAGGTATGTGCGATCTACCGGCATTACCTTTACGATCGACGTATTGGATCTGCAAGCTGCAAGCAAATTAACTGAAGTTTTACTTCATGTTTCTGTTTGGTTAAGCGATGACTGCTTTTTCCCAACAGTTTGTGTGTGTTTTCTGCATGGGTTTAGAAAACATGAACTTCTGATCTGCTAGCTCAACGTTCTACCTCTGTAACGTATAGAGTTAAATGCCCGCTAGCCTCCACCCCAAAAGCCAGCGCCTTCGCCGGCTCCCCCTTTGGCTGCGTCTATTCCGGTATCGCTTCTCGGCCTTTTGGCTAAGATCAAGTGTAGTATCTGTTCTTATCAGTTTAATGTCTGATACGTCTCCTATCCGGAGACTATATGTTAAATGGATTTTTGACCTTCGGAAATGGAAGCGGAGCTTGCTCCTTCCACTCCATGCATCAACATGGTATTGCAGTGTTTCCATGAATGGTGCGCTCCCCTTCTCGGGGACAAATAAGTCAAATACAAAAAAAGAATTTGCTTCTTTTGTGCGTGAATGACGGTGTTTTTTCTAATACGTGTGTTTTAAAATTGCTGTGTTTTCGTTGGCTTTATTGGTTTAACGAAAAGCTTGCGTGGAAATGAACACGCTGATAAAGAAATGTTTTTGTAATGTATTTAATTATTTTCTTTACAAGTTTGTGGTGGTGATCCGAGGACGAATTAAACATCCTCGACACAGCTGAAGGTGCAACAAAAGCGAAAGAGGCCGATTGGAATGTTAAAAACACCTGAAAACTTTTTTCACTACCCTTCATACTACAGCTGTCGAAAATCCACAGCAACGTCGACAGACCTGGAAGCATAGCTGTACTTGTTTAACTCACAACGACAACGGGTAAGTCATTGAGCCCTGTGTTTTTATTTATCCACGTTCTAAAATTGCTATGCTTTCGTTGTTTCTTGATTGCTCTGTACATTTCTTTGTTTCTATTCCACGTAAAGTTACTTTGTAATAACGAAACCATATATTTGAATGCGCAATTTAAATCCATTTGATTTAAATTGTTTCACATATTTCACTCTACACGGTTCAACCGGGCTGGAAACGGAATAAAAATAGGGTAGATCTCGAAGAATGTTTGGTCTCAGACGTGGCTTCGTGCGCTTTCCACCTGGTCACACACAGTAATGAAATGTTAGTCGGACGGCCTTCGGGGGCGCCGTTGATGTGATCGGTCACAGGAAGATGCGGCCGTCTGGCCTCAAAGGGTGTCGCTCATACTTACCTGGCAGGGGAGACACCATGATCATGAAGGTGGTTCACCCAGGGCGAGGCTCAGCCATTGAACTCCGGTTGTGCTGACCCTTTGCGAATTCCCCAAATGTGGGAATCTCGACTGCAAAATTTCTGATAGTGGGGGACTGCGTTCGCGCTCTCCCCTGACCTATGTGTTAAAAATAGATTCTTTTGTCGTTTTACGTAAAATCCAAGAGACGTCTAACCACGGCCCAAGAATACATTAGTCATCAAAAAAGCGGCTATTCAACGACTACATAATTTCTAATAGACAGCGAATATGTGTCTAGGCTAAAACAAGGCTTAATTTGGGCTGTCAGTGAAAATCTAATAGACGTTTGACCATTCCAAAAGAATAGACTAGCCATTAAATAGAACCACAATCAAACGGCTACATGTCTAAGAGACAGTCAACAAAATAATGCTTAGATGATTCTTTTATTTCCAATATAAGAGGTTCTCGGGAATGGCAATCATCCAAACTAATAAATTATAAAGGCTTTTATAAGAAAATGACAACAGTTAAACAACATAGACAGCGTTGGGCAATACAAAATGCTAATAAATACAAGACAAATTGAAATATTGTACATGCATGTACATTAAACAAGCCAACAAATCTGCCAATGGGCTACGACAATTTTTCTTGAATTAAGTGTTTATATCTAGATTTGTTTCTTACCCCTTTGGCAGATTTATTTGCTTGTTTTAAGCCCAAATTCGCTTAAATTTTGAGTTTTTTTCTCCCTAAAGGCTAGGCTTATTTTCTTAGGGCATTTTGCTCATCAAAAAATGCATCTTATTTTAAGACTTTCTAGATATTTGTACAGTGAAAACAGTTCGAAATAACAAGTAAGAAATGATTTTTTGCAATGTATTCATTCATTCGCTACCCTTCATAATACAGCTGTCGAAAAACCACAGCAACGTCGACAGACCTGGAAGCGTAGCTGTATTTGTTTAACTCACAAAGACAACGGGTAAAGTATTTTCTTGATTACCTAAATGACTTGCCGTAAGAAAATAAGTTTAGGTTTAAGGGGGGGAAATACAGTTTAAAGGGATATTTCAATTCATGATGATAATTCTGTCATCATTTACTCATGCATACAGGCTTACAACAACACGAGGATTAGTTTTTTTCTGAGTAACACAAAAGAAGGTATTTTGAGGAATGATGGTAAACCCACAGCAGATAGTCACCATTGACTTCCATAGTAGGAATAAAAAAAATATGATGGAATTTATTAGGTACCATCAACCGTGTGCTAACCATCACTTTGCAAAATATTTTCTTCATCATTTATCACGATACTTCCAAAATATTTTTTCCTACTAAGTCAATGTTTCATTATTTGCTTTACAAGCTTAAAAATGATGGTGACATGATTCCATGGTAATCACAAACATTTAAACAAGTAAGATAATCACCATTACTTTTAAAAGCATTTTGAAAATTGCTTGCTTATGCTGGGAGTAAAGGTATTTCACGCAGTGCGCATCCTCTTTAAAAGGTAATGTATGCTTCTTTTAAAGCTGACACATTTGTCACATTAAAATAACAGAAATGTGTACTTTTTAAACTTTTTGGAGCCGGTGTGTCTGTGTTCTTGGGGCACACATCTACATGTAAAAGCAGAATTGCTTATTATTCTTCTCTATTTCTTGTATAGGTCAATTATGAGTGAAGAACCGTTCACCAAATGAAGACCGCAGCCATGTGACGGGATTCTGTGGTAATCGCAAACAGGTAAACCAGTAAAATAATCATCATTTATTGTTAAAATAATTTTGAAAATTGAAGTTCTGTGTGTTCTTATTGTACTTTATTTATTTCTGCAGGTAAGCACCATACCGTAAGCTTCATTCCCTTTATAACAGGTAAGGTTCATACTGTTTTATTCTTTTGTACTGTTTTATTCGTACTGTTTTAAATCATTCAGTAAATGCAAAGTTAAACTGATGTGTTTTTAATCTAGATTTAAAAGTGTCTACTGTTGAAGCACATCTGATCTCTTCTGAAAGCTGATAATAACTAAATGCTGATGCACCTTGTTTTGAGTGAACCCCTGTTTTTTCTAAATGACCTGATCCTATTGCTCCGAGTAATCGGTTTCATATTCGATTAGCATATCTGTCATGTATTTCGGCCTGTAGCCATGAAGTGGTTTTTAAACAAGTAACAGTACTTTTTTAATCCATTGTCCATTGCAATAATCGGCCCTGCTGGTGATGAAAGCATGAACAAGTTTCTCTAAGTCCTGTCTTGAGACAAAACCTCCAATTCTGGCAATATTTCTGAGATGGTAGTAAAAGCAGAATTCCTTATTATTTTTCTCTATCTCAGGCTCTATGGCATATATGTCATGATTTTATTTGTCTATTTATATGTCTATTTACAAGGACTGCCTTGGCCAAACGTTATTGTTAATTAATATTGAAGCAGTTATTTAACATATTTCCTTTGAGTAGTGATTTGTGTAATGATCCATATATCTATTTTTATGTATATTTTTAACTTAGGAATGTGATTTTAAAGCACATATTTGTTATTGTATGACACCTCTCATGTTATGAAAGTAAAAAATAAATGTATTTTCTGATGTCTTGCATTTCTGTTTTTAACACTGTTCCTGTAGAGGAACACCTAGGTTTACTTCAATATTTTGGATGTAAATGTTTATTGAATCATGACAAACTATATATTTTTGGAAAGGTCTAAGCCTCTAGAATACATATTTCAGCAGTGTTTTATAAAATAAATTATGTAGGGAGAGTAATTGATTCAATTTTAAAGAGAGTGCGCCTCAAAACATTTATGTACTGCTAAATGGCATTGTCCCACCGGTGGGATGCCTACAATTACTTCAGTGTTTTGCATATGAATTTTTATCCAATCATGACAAACTGTATATCAATGGAAAGCTCTAAGAGTGTAGTTTTCATTTGTCAGCATCATTTTGGGAAAATATTGACATAGTGTGAGTCATTTTCTAAAAGGTCACGGGCCCTCAAGCGGGCCCACATTGTTTTTGCAAATTTATAACACTAATACCCTATCCTAAACCTAAAAATCTTGACAAACTATGTATCTTTGGAAAGCTCTAAGAGTGTAGTTTTCATATTTCATCACAATTTTTGGAAAATTATGACGTAGTCAGAGTCAGTTTCTAAAATGTCACGGGCCACAGGTGGACCCAATTTGTTTTTACATATGTATAGCACTAATACCCTGTTCTAAACCTAAAATATCTTGACAAACTATATATCTTTGGAAAGCTCTTAGAGTGTAGTTTTCATATTTCATCAAAATTTTGGGAGAGAAATGACGTAGTGAGAGTCAATTTCTAAAAGGTCACAGGCCTACATGTAGGCCCAATTTGTTTTTACATATGTCTAGCACTAAACCCCTACTCTAAACCTAAAAAATCTTGATAAACTATATATCACTGGAAAGCTCTCAGAATGTAGTTTTTATATTTCAAGGTCATCTGATGATAGACATAATGTAGTGACAGATTTTAGATACATGACCCCACCCCCCATAGGAATGCATATTAATTTTATATTTTCATAATTCTAATATCATATTATAAATCTTCAAAAATGTTGACAAACTATATATCATTGGAAAGCTCTAAGAATGTAGTTTTCATATTTCAAAACGTTTTAGCAGTTATAATAATGCAGTGATAGTATTTCATCAATTTGTGACAAGAGAATGCAGCAAACCGTTGACATCTAGTGGCCGTTGTTGGTAAAACCACTAAAAGTGTTACACAAACCTCATTTTTTGTGATTTTAACTTAAAATTTGGATCACAACTGCTTGAGACATATGGCCTCATGTTTACATTATAACTTTTGTGAAACATTTTCATTTTTATAATTTTATTTATCAAATTAATATGTTTTTGCATTATTTTTAATTATTATTATAAATTTAAACTGCTATAACAATTTTTCTGTTAAATATTTTCACATCCAGAAACATCAGTGAAAAACCTTACATTGTCTTCTTTAAAACAAGACCAAGATTAGTCTTTTAGACCAAAAAATGCCAAAGTTATATTAATTTGAAGCTACACATCAACTTTTCACCCCCCACTCAAAAGGGTGGAGTGACAGGCTTACAAATTACTGTTTTAAATGCTATTTTAACACTGTTTTTTATCCTGGTTCTTAAAACACACTGGAAGCACTTGCAAATAGCTAATGTTATTCTAAAAAATTAAGTATATTGAACTGTAGTTATTTTTAATGGTTTTAAAGATAACATAAATTGTATAGAGGTGCTTTTAAATAGCATGTGGATATCTTATATTTTGTGTTTTAGAGTTTCAGGATTTAAATTGCGTTTTTAATCCTCATTAAAATTATGTTTTATTTCAGATCTATTTTTTGTTTTTAGACCTGCATGTGCAGGGGTATAAAATGTTTTATGTAACCTGACTTGTTTACAGCATGTGCTGTTATTTATATGATGATCTTGTTTCAATAAACAAAAATAGAAAAAAAAAAAAAAAAAATCTGTTCTTATCAGTTTAATGTCTGATACGTCTCCTATCCGGAGACTATATGTTAAATGGATTTTTGACCTTCGGAAATGGAAGCGGAGCTTGCTCCTTCCACTCCATGCATCAACATGGTATTGCAGTGTTTCCATGAATGGTGCGCTCCCCTTCTCGGGGACAAATAAGTCAAATACAAAAAAAGAATTTGCTTCTTTTGTGCGTGAATGACGGTGTTTTTTCTAATACGTGTGTTTTAAAATTGCTGTGTTTTCGTTGGCTTTATTGGTTTAACGAAAAGCTTGCGTGGAAATGAACACGCTGATAAAGAAATGTTTTTGTAATGTATTTAATTATTTTCTTTACAAGTTTGTGGTGGTGATCCGAGGACGAATTAAACATCCTCGACACAGCTGAAGGTGCAACAAAAGCGAAAGAGGCCGATTGGAATGTTAAAAACACCTGAAAACTTTTTTCACTACCCTTCATACTACAGCTGTCGAAAATCCACAGCAACTACAGCTGTCGAAAATCCACAGCAACGTCGACAGACCTGGAAGCATAGCTGTACTTGTTTAACTCACAACGACAACGGGTAAGTCATTGAGCCCTGTGTTTTTATTTATCCACGTTCTAAAATTGCTATGCTTTCGTTGTTTCTTGATTGCTCTGTACATTTCTTTGTTTCTATTCCACGTAAAGTTACTTTGTAATAACGAAACCATATATTTGAATGCGCAATTTAAATCCATTTGATTTAAATTGTTTCACATATTTCACTCTACACGGTTCAACCGGGCTGGAAACGGAATAAAAATAGGGTAGATCTCGAAGAATGTTTGGTCTCAGACGTGGCTTCGTGCGCTTTCCACCTGGTCACACACAGTAATGAAATGTTAGTCGGACGGCCTTCGGGGGCGCCGTTGATGTGATCGGTCACAGGAAGATGCGGCCGTCTGGCCTCAAAGGGTGTCGCTCATACTTACCTGGCAGGGGAGACACCATGATCATGAAGGTGGTTCACCCAGGGCGAGGCTCAGCCATTGCACTCCGGTTGTGCTGACCCTTTGCGAATTCCCCAAATGTGGGAATCTCGACTGCAAAATTTCTGATAGTGGGGGACTGCGTTCGCGCTCTCCCCTGACCTATGTGTTAAAAATAGATTCTTTTGTCGTTTTACGTAAAATCCAAGAGACGTCTAACCACGGCCCAAGAATACATTAGTCATCAAAAAAGCGGCTATTCAACGACTACATAATTTCTAATAGACAGCGAATATGTGTCTAGGCTAAAACAAGGCTTAATTTGGGCTGTCAGTGAAAATCTAATAGACGTTTGACCATTCCAAAAGAATAGACTAGCCATTAAATAGAACCACAATCAAACGGCTACATGTCTAAGAGACAGTCAACAAAATAATGCTTAGATGATTCTTTTATTTCCAATATAAGAGGTTCTCGGGAATGGCAATCATCCAAACTAATAAATTATAAAGGCTTTTATAAGAAAATGACAACAGTTAAACAACATAGACAGCGTTGGGCAATACAAAATGCTAATAAATACAAGACAAATTGAAATATTGTACATGCATGTACATTAAACAAGCCAACAAATCTGCCAATGGGCTACGACAATTTTTCTTGAATTAAGTGTTTATATCTAGATTTGTTTCTTACCCCTTTGGCAGATTTATTTGCTTGTTTTAAGCCCAAATTCGCTTAAATTTTGAGTTTTTTTCTCCCTAAAGGCTAGGCTTATTTTCTTAGGGCATTTTGCTCATCAAAAAATGCATCTTATTTTAAGACTTTCTAGATATTTGTACAGTGAAAACAGTTCGAAATAACAAGTAAGAAATGATTTTTTGCAATGTATTCATTCATTCGCTACCCTTCATAATACAGCTGTCGAAAAACCACAGCAACGTCGACAGACCTGGAAGCGTAGCTGTATTTGTTTAACTCACAAAGACAACGGGTAAAGTATTTTCTTGATTACCTAAATGACTTGCCGTAAGAAAATAAGTTTAGGTTTAAGGGGGGGAAATACAGTTTAAAGGGATATTTCAATTCATGATGATAATTCTGTCATCATTTACTCATGCATACAGGCTTACAACAACACGAGGATTAGTTTTTTTCTGAGTAACACAAAAGAAGGTATTTTGAGGAATGATGGTAAACCCACAGCAGATAGTCACCATTGACTTCCATAGTAGGAATAAAAAAAATATGATGGAATTTATTAGGTACCATCAACCGTGTGCTAACCATCACTTTGCAAAATATTTTCTTCATCATTTATCACGATACTTCCAAAATATTTTTTCCTACTAAGTCAATGTTTCATTATTTGCTTTACAAGCTTAAAAATGATGGTGACATGATTCCATGGTAATCACAAACAGTTAAACAAGTAAGATAATCACCATTACTTTTAAAAGCATTTTGAAAATTGCTTGCTTATGCTGGGAGTAAAGGTATTTCACGCAGTGCGCATCCTCTTTAAAAGGTAATGTATGCTTCTTTTAAAGCTGACACATTTGCCACATTAAAATAACAGAAATGTGTACTTTTTAAACTTTTTGGAGCCGGTGTGTCTGTGTTCTTGGGGCACACATCTACATGTAAAAGCAGAATTGCTTATTATTCTTCTCTATTTCTTGTATAGGTCAATTATGAGTGAAGAACCGTTCACCAAATGAAGACCGCAGCCAGGTGACGGGATTCTGTGGTAATCGCAAACAGGTAAACCAGTAAAATAATCATCATTTATTGTTAAAATAATTTTGAAAATTGAAGTTCTGTGTGTTCTTATTGTACTTTATTTATTTCTGCAGGTAAGCACCATACCGTAAGCTTCATTCCCTTTATAACAGGTAAGGTTCATACTGTTTTATTCTTTTGTACTGTTTTATTCGTACTGTTTTAAATCATTCAGTAAATGCAAAGTTAAACTGATGTGTTTTTAATCTAGATTTAAAAGTGTCTACTGTTGAAGCACATCTGATCTCTTCTGAAAGCTGATAATAACTAAATGCTGATGCACCTTGTTTTGAGTGAACCCCTGTTTTTTCTAAATGACCTGATCCTATTGCTCCGAGTAATCGGTTTCATATTCGATTAGCATATCTGTCATGTATTTCGGCCTGTAGCCATGAAGTGGTTTTTAAACAAGTAACAGTACTTTTTTAATCCATTGTCCATTGCAATAATCGGCCCTGCTGGTGATGAAAGCATGAACAAGTTTCTCTAAGTCCTGTCTTGAGACAAAACCTCCAATTCTGGCAATATTTCTGAGATGGTAGTAAAAGCAGAATTCCTTATTATTTTTCTCTATCTCAGGCTCTATGGCATATATGTCATGATTTTATTTGTCTATTTATATGTCTATTTACAAGGACTGCCTTGGCCAAACGTTATTGTTAATTAATATTGAAGCAGTTATTTAACATATTTCCTTTGAGTAGTGATTTGTGTAATGATCCATATATCTATTTTTATGTATATTTTTAACTTAGGAATGTGATTTTAAAGCACATATTTGTTATTGTATGACACCTCTCATGTTATGAAAGTAAAAAATAAATGTATTTTCTGATGTCTTGCATTTCTGTTTTTAAACTGTTAATCCTTATCAAGTGCTATACATTAGAAAGTGGATAAATAACAAAAATGTCACTCCTGACAGCTGATAAATTAATCGTTCTTTATAGCACCACTGAGGTGAGCATTTTTCAAGGCAAGATTCTTTATAGAACCGTATAAAAAGGTTCTATATAGTACCAAAAAAACGGGTTCTGCTATGGTTACAAGCTGAAGAACCCTTATTTGGTACTATTTAGGAGCATTTGTCTTTAGAGTGTTGCGTAGGTTCGAAACTTTCAATCTTTAAACCAAAAAAAAGGGTCACACGGTTTTATTTGTGGTGTGGACATGAACACGCTGCAGGCATTGAAATGTAATTTGTAATTTATTGTCTCATTTCATATTTAACAAATAGAAAGCAAAGTGCTATTCAATCAGTTTAACTAAACAACTGGTGTTCCTCAATTTTGGGGCCTATTTTGTTCAGTATATCAGTTTTGTTCAGTTTTGTATGTGCATGCAAAAAGCATTCAGCGAGCAAATTAACTGAAGCTTTACCTTCGTGTTTCTTTTTGTATGAGTGATAACTGTTTCTGTATGTATTTGTATGGTTTTTTTACAAGTATAGAGTGAAATGCACACGGTGAGTAATGAACGCAGACCTTCAGTGCCGGATCTCTGACCCGCTAACCTCCATCCCGACAGCCAGCGCCTTCTCCGGATGCCATTGCGGTATCGCTCCTCGGCTTTTTGGGTAAAATCGAGTGGACACCGGGGACTACACGTTTGAATGGATTTTTGACCTTCGGCTATGGAAGCGAGGCTTGCTCCGTCCACTCCGTGCATCGACTCTGGCGCTTTCCGGGGACAAATAAGGTGAGTTTAAAACCAGAGTTTGCTTCTTTTGTGCGTGGTTGCCAGTTTGTTTGCCAATCCGTGGTCATAATATGTTCTGCTTCGTGGTTTCTCCATCGCTCAGTACTTTTCTGTGTTTCTATTTTACGTAAAGCTAACACCAAAACGATTGTGGAAAGCGCTATATAGATTGTTCTCAAAGAAAAAACGAGAAACAAACCCATGTGAATATGGGTCAAATTATCTAGGCGGAGCACTTCGTTCAAAGAAAAACGCAACAGAATTGTTTGCGTTGAACAAAGACAATGGTGCGTGCAGACATCGAATGTGTATTGTGGATAAAAAATGGCCAGTGGGGTGGGACAATTTTTCTTGAATTAAGTGTTTATGGGAAAAGTTAACGAATTTTTTCTTACCCTGTAGGCAGATTTATTTGCTTGTTTTAAGCATAAAATAACAGGAGAAGAAATTGTGTAGGGGGAGCAGAGGGTTTTTTTTTCGTTCAAAGAAAAGCAGCGTGGCACGAATGAATGTTTGGCTGAAATGCTATCGTAATTTCCCCCTTAATTTTCCTTACAAACATGAAACCAGAGAGAAGGGCCAGTTGGCATCGAATTGCACCTTGTATTCGGTGATTGATTGAGGAAAAATATGCGTATGTGTATATATACACTTGTTTTGTTGAACAGAGACAATGGCCGCGTGCTCCAGCGTCACCTATATGCCTATTTCACAAAATGGCGCCTTTGACCGGAAGTAAGGAAAACATCGTTCAGGTTGCACCACTACGATGGCCACTCAATATAGTATGGACTGACAGCTGCTTTGTTTTCTCCTACACATGAATTTACTTGTAAAAATAACAATAACATATATTGTCGATTGGTGTTATATTATTTTTTTAGCATTTCGTCTTATCAAAATATATCATATGTTAGACAGCTGTCAATTTTAAATAAAATAACGAGACATACATAACTATTCGTGTCTGCTCCCGTTTATTGTAATGAGTCTGCACATTTGGAGAAATACTTAGACATTTTACTTCTTATTTCTTTAGACTGAATAATTATTTCTTATTAATTCCAAAGTATGAGACCCGATGATCTAATCGTGGTGTATGTGCTATTCCTCGTTTGTTTGCCTGCATCCATTGCTTTACGGCTTGCTTGTTGCGTTGAAATGCACATTTGATTTCTTTACCAGCATTGGATTTAGACCATTCAATGAGAAGAGTTAACAGCGTTTATTATGATTGATAAGCCCTCAACGGAGAATGAAGTCTGCATACATTAAAAGCCTTATTTTGTTTTTATCGTGTGCCTTCCAAAATGTATGCGACGAAACTTAAATCACGCAAAAAATGAATGGTAACTAGACGTGCTTGTTGTGTGCAGGGAGTGCATTTATTTGTAAACTTTTGCTAAATCAAAATGGTTTATTTGTATTTGCTTTTTACCTGGGTTTTATCAGGTTCGCAGTCGGGACATTTTTAATCCATAGTGTATGGAGTTATCTAGTAGAAAATGATCTGCTGTTTTTTGGTAGAATGTTGTGTGAGCTAAAGAAACGAGGAATAAAACACACACCGCGATTAAAAAAATCAGATCGCATACTTTGTAATTGAAAATAAATAATAATTAATTTCAAAGAAATAAGAAGTAAAATGTGTAAGTATTCCTCAAAATGTGCTTTGGACTAAGTCCCCCGTCATCACAGCAAACGGGAGCAGACCCGAATAGGTATGTCTAGTTATTTTATTAAAAATTCCCAGCCGTCTGTAAATTCATGTTTGAAAGAAAAAAGTAAATGAATATCTTACTTACTGTTTTTGTCTTGTTTTCTAGTGAATATCTGACAATTCTTAAATGGAGATACATTTACTTGGTAAGCAAAGTGGCTTAAGATATTATGTATTGTAATAGAAAATTGTTATAAAAACGTTTTGTTTTTGCTGGGAATTCTTGTATATATTTCACAGCTATATAATTAATTATAATAACGCACTTTTTGTTGATAAACATGTTAAAAAATACATTAACACAGAATAATGTGGCAACAAATCAAACGTGCATTTAAATGCAACAAGCAGAAAATAAATAAATAAAGCAAATGCATGGAAAAGAAACGAGGAATAAAACAAACACCGCGATTAAAAAAAATCAGATCGCATACTTTGTAATTGAAAATAAATAATAATTAATTCCAAAGAAATAAGAAGTAAAATGTGTAAGTATTCCTCAAAATGTGCTTTGGACTAAGTCCCCGTCATCACAGCAAACGGGAGCAGACCCGAATAGGTATGTCTAGTTATTTTATTTAAAATTTCCAGCCGTCTGTAAATTCATGTTTGAAAGAAAAAAGTAAATGAATATCTTACTTACTGTTTTTGTCTTGTTTTCTTGTGAATATCTGACAATTCTTAAATGGAGATACATTTACTTGGTAAGCAAAGTGGCTTAAGATATTATGTATTGTAATAGAAAATTGTTATAAAAGCGTTTTGTGTTTGCTGGGAATTCACAGCCATATAATTAATTATAATAACGCACTTTTTGTTTATAAACATGTTAAAAAATACATTAACACAGAATAATGTGGCAACAAATCAAACGTGCATTTAAATGCAACAAGCAAAAATAAATAAATAAAGCAAATGCACGGAAAAGAAACGAGGAATAAAACAAACACCGCGATTAAAAAATCAGATCGTATACTTTGTAATAATTGAAATAAATTATAAAAATCAACAGGTTTATATTTAAAACAAGTAAAAAATATCTGCCAGCGGGGTAAGAAAAATAAACTTAATTCTAGTTTCAACTTAATTCAATAATAAACTCAATTTAGGTTTATTTTTCTTACCCCACTGGCAGATATTTTTACTTGTTTTAAGCCTTAACCTATTACATTTTAGAATTTATTTCAGTAAACAAGACTTAAATTCTAAGCCACTTTGCTTATTAAGTAAATGTATCTTGATTTAAGAATTATTTTTTAACTCGAAAACATGAATAAAATACTAAGTAAACGAACAGATTGGGATGTTCAAAACACTTAAACATTTTTTTTTTCACTCTACCCTTCATATTACAGCTGTCGAAAAACCACAGCAACGTTGACAGACCTGGAAGCCATGATATATTAGCAGTTTTTAAAATAAGTTAAATCTAGAATCCTTATTGGTTTTAGATACTTAAAAGCAATGAATGATCTTCTTTCTTTTGAATTGATTTGGTATTATGGAGGAGCTCTGTGTCTGGTTATTGAAGATGATTTGGTCTTTGCTCCTATGTTGGCTTATTTTTTGTTATTTCCGTTACTATATATATATATTTTTTTTTTTTCCCCTTTGTTTTTTCTGATTTGAGGTTATGAAAATGTTTTAATTTGTAATAAAGGTTTTTTGAAAATTCTAAATTCTCTCTCTCTCTCTCTCTCTCTCTCTCTCTCTCTCTCTCTCTCTCTCTCTCTCATGAGCGTGGATCAGTTCCTGCATCAAGGAAAAAATGCGCATCCTGGTAAATTTCAGAAGTTAGACGACTGAGCTGCAGCGGACAGCGTAAGATTTATGAAAACACATTTGAGAAGAAAGGCAAAGCATGTTTCACAGTTAATCCAAGACCATAATGACAATTTTGCGCTCTGTTTCCCGAAGCTCGTGGAGGCGTGGAGCAGCATACACAGTTAAGGTATGTGCGATCTACCGGCATTACCTTTACGATCGACGTATTGGATCTGCAAGCTGCAAGCAAATTAACTGAAGCTTTACTTCATGTTTCTGTTTGGTTAAGCGATGACTGCTTTTTCCCAACAGTTTGTGTGTGTTTTCTGCATGGGTTTAGAAAACATGAACTTCTGATCTGCTAGCTCAACGTTCTACCTCTGTAACGTATAGAGTTAAATGCCCGCTAGCCTCCACCCCAAAAGCCAGCGCCTTCGCCGGCTCCCCCTTTGGCTGCGTCTATTCCGGTATCGCTTCTCGGCCTTTTGGCTAAGATCAAGTGTAGTATCTGTTCTTATCAGTTTAATGTCTGATACGTCTCCTATCCGGAGACTATATGTTAAATGGATTTTTGACCTTCGGAAACGGAAGCGGAGCTTGCTCCTTCCACTCCATGCATCAACATGGTATTGCAGTGTTTCCATGAATGGTGCGCTCCCCTTCTCGGGGACAAATAAGTCAAATACAAAAAAAGAATTTGCTTCTTTTGTGCGTGAATGACGGTGTTTTTTCTAATACGTGTGTTTCTTTAAATTGCTGTGTTTTCGTTGGCTTTATTGGTTTAACGAAAAGCTTGCGTGGAAATGAACACGCTGATAAAGAAATGTTTTTGTAATGTATTTAATTATTTTCTTTACAAGTTTGTGGTGGTGATCCGAGGACGAATTAAACATCCTCGACACAGCTGAAGGTGCAACAAAAGCGAAAGAGGCCGATTGGAATGTTAAAAACACCTGAAAACTTTTTTCACTACCCTTCATACTACAGCTGTCGAAAATCCACAGCAACTACAGCTGTCGAAAATCCACAGCAACGTCGACAGACCTGGAAGCATAGCTGTACTTGTTTAACTCACAACGACAACGGGTAAGTCATTGAGCCCTGTGTTTTTATTTATCCACGTTCTAAAATTGCTATGCTTTCGTTGTTTCTTGATTGCTCTGTACATTTCTTTGTTTCTATTCCACGTAAAGTTACTTTGTAATAACGAAACCATATATTTGAATGCGCAATTTAAATCCATTTGATTTAAATTGTTTCACATATTTCACTCTACACGGTTCAACCGGGCTGGAAACGGAATAAAAATAGGGTAGATCTCGAAGAATGTTTGGTCTCAGACGTGGCTTCGTGCGCTTTCCACCTGGTCACACACAGTAATGAAATGTTAGTCGGACGGCCTTCGGGGGCGCCGTTGATGTGATCGGTCACAGGAAGATGCGGCCGTCTGGCCTCAAAGGTAGTGATGGGCAGAGCGAGGCTTCGTGAAACACTGAAACAGTTGAATCAATTGTGTCGAGGCTTCGAAACATGGATCGAAACCGCCTCCACAGTGACACCTAGTGGTCATTTGCACGTATTGCCATAGAGCAGCCTTGACAAGGTTTTAGACGAGCACTGACAAATTGTATCCCACATGTTGTGTAATTGATATAAGTGATCAGGTAGGAGAGTGGATAGTGTCCTAGACTCTCATGCAAAAGCCCTTTGGATCGAACCCCGGGAAACGCATTGTTATTACCGTCGTCACAATTAAGTTACATATTTTTTGTTGTTGTTTTAACATCTGTTTGACAACTACATGAGCTTTTAGGCTCATCTTTGTCAATAACTATAAGCTGGTCTATTTAATAAATAAATAGAATAGAGATAAATACCACATAAACAATAAAAAATTAATAAAATATATCAAGCCACCATGTCACATCTGCTGTGTGTGGAAGGACTTAGCCTACTTCTTTTTTACAGATAATTTCTCCAGCCTTTGAAAAACTCCTCTCACAAAAACCCACAAGGTCAATATGCGTTTATTTCACTTTTATACAGATGTGCGATTGTGTTGTCTGTTCCCGACCGTGCCAATCAAACGCTGATTCGGCAGAACACACCTGATGAAACATTTAATGAAACACTTCGAGGCTTCGTTTGGTCATAGTCACGTGACATGGGTGTTTTGAATCACGCTTCGGATCAGTGTTTCGACACATCTGCGCTTCGGGATCTCGCAAAGCTTCGGAACGACTGTTTCGCGTCAGCCATCCCTACTCAAAGGGTGTCGCTCATACTTACCTGGCAGGGGAGACACCATGATCATGAAGGTGGTTCACCCAGGGCGAGGCTCAGCCATTGCACTCCGGTTGTGCTGACCCTTTGCGAATTCCCCAAATGTGGGAATCTCGACTGCAAAATTTCTGATAGTGGGGGACTGCGTTCGCGCTCTCCCCTGACCTATGTGTTAAAAATAGATTCTTTTGTCGTTTTACGTAAAATCCAAGAGACGTCTAACCACGGCCCAAGAATACATTAGTCATCAAAAAAGCGGCTATTCAACGACTACATAATTTCTAATAGACAGCGAATATGTGTCTAGGCTAAAACAAGGCTTAATTTGGGCTGTCAGTGAAAATCTAATAGACGTTTGACCATTCCAAAAGAATAGACTAGCCATTAAATAGAACCACAATCAAACGGCTACATGTCTAAGAGACAGTCAACAAAATAATGCTTAGATGATTCTTTTATTTCCAATATAAGAGGTTCTCGGGAATGGCAATCATCCAAACTAATAAATTATAAAGGCTTTTATAAGAAAATGACAACAGTTAAACAACATAGACAGCGTTGGGCAATACAAAATGCTAATAAATACAAGACAAATTGAAATATTGTACATGCATGTACATTAAACAAGCCAACAAATCTGCCAATGGGCTACGACAATTTTTCTTGAATTAAGTGTTTATATCTAGATTTGTTTCTTACCCCTTTGGCAGATTTATTTGCTTGTTTTAAGCCCAAATTCGCTTAAATTTTGAGTTTTTTTCTCCCTAAAGGCTAGGCTTATTTTCTTAGGGCATTTTGCTCATCAAAAAATGCATCTTATTTTAAGACTTTCTAGATATTTGTACAGTGAAAACAGTTCGAAATAACAAGTAAGAAATGATTTTTTGCAATGTATTCATTCATTCGCTACCCTTCATAATACAGCTGTCGAAAAACCACAGCAACGTCGACAGACCTGGAAGCGTAGCTGTATTTGTTTAACTCACAAAGACAACGGGTAAAGTATTTTCTTGATTACCTAAATGACTTGCCGTAAGAAAATAAGTTTAGGTTTAAGGGGGGGAAATACAGTTTAAAGGGATATTTCAATTTATGATGATAATTCTGTCATCATTTACTCATGCATACAGGCTTACAACAACACGAGGATTAGTTTTTTTCTGAGTAACACAAAAGAAGGTATTTTGAGGAATGATGGTAAACCCACAGCAGATAGTCACCATTGACTTCCATAGTAGGAATAAAAAAAATATGATGGAATTTATTAGGTACCATCAACCGTGTGCTAACCATCACTTTGCAAAATATTTTCTTCATCATTTATCACGATACTTCCAAAATATTTTTTCCTACTAAGTCAATGTTTCATTATTTGCTTTACAAGCTTAAAAATGATGGTGACATGATTCCATGGTAATCACAAACAGTTAAACAAGTAAGATAATCACCATTACTTTTAAAAGCATTTTGAAAATTGCTTGCTTATGCTGGGAGTAAAGGTATTTCACGCAGTGCGCATCCTCTTTAAAAGGTAATGTATGCTTCTTTTAAAGCTGACACATTTGCCACATTAAAATAACAGAAATGTGTACTTTTTAAACTTTTTGGAGCCGGTGTGTCTGTGTTCTTGGGGCACACATCTACATGTAAAAGCAGAATTGCTTATTATTCTTCTCTATTTCTTGTATAGGTCAATTATGAGTGAAGAACCGTTCACCAAATGAAGACCGCAGCCAGGTGACGGGATTCTGTGGTAATCGCAAACAGGTAAACCAGTAAAATAATCATCATTTATTGTTAAAATAATTTTGAAAATTGAAGTTCTGTGTGTTCTTATTGTACTTTATTTATTTCTGCAGGTAAGCACCATACCGTAAGCTTCATTCCCTTTATAACAGGTAAGGTTCATACTGTTTTATTCTTTTGTACTGTTTTATTCGTACTGTTTTAAATCATTCAGTAAATGCAAAGTTAAACTGATGTGTTTTTAATCTAGATTTAAAAGTGTCTACTGTTGAAGCACATCTGATCTCTTCTGAAAGCTGATAATAACTAAATGCTGATGCACCTTGTTTTGAGTGAACCCCTGTTTTTTCTAAATGACCTGATCCTATTGCTCCGAGTAATCGGTTTCATATTCGATTAGCATATCTGTCATGTATTTCGGCCTGTAGCCATGAAGTGGTTTTTAAACAAGTAACAGTACTTTTTTAATCCATTGTCCATTGCAATAATCGGCCCTGCTGGTGATGAAAGCATGAACAAGTTTCTCTAAGTCCTGTCTTGAGACAAAACCTCCAATTCTGGCAATATTTCTGAGATGGTAGTAAAAGCAGAATTCCTTATTATTTTTCTCTATCTCAGGCTCTATGGCATATATGTCATGATTTTATTTGTCTATTTATATGTCTATTTACAAGGACTGCCTTGGCCAAACGTTATTGTTAATTAATATTGAAGCAGTTATTTAACATATTTCCTTTGAGTAGTGATTTGTGTAATGATCCATATATCTATTTTTATGTATATTTTTAACTTAGGAATGTGATTTTAAAGCACATATTTGTTATTGTATGACACCTCTCATGTTATGAAAGTAAAAAATAAATGTATTTTCTGATGTCTTGCATTTCTGTTTTTAAACTGTTAATCCTTATCAAGTGCTATACATTAGAAAGTGGATAAATAACAAAAATGTCACTCCTGACAGCTGATAAATTAATCGTTCTTTATAGCACCACTGAGGTGAGCATTTTTCAAGGCAAGATTCTTTATAGAACCGTATAAAAAGGTTCTATATAGTACCAAAAAAACGGGTTCTGCTATGGTTACAAGCTGAAGAACCCTTATTTGGTACTATTTAGGAGCATTTGTCTTTAGAGTGTTGCGTAGGTTCGAAACTTTCAATCTTTAAACCAAAAAAAAGGGTCACACGGTTTTATTTGTGGTGTGGACATGAACACGCTGCAGGCATTGAAATGTAATTTGTAATTTATTGTCTCATTTCATATTTAACAAATAGAAAGCAAAGTGCTATTCAATCAGTTTAACTAAACAACTGGTGTTCCTCAATTTTGGGGCCTATTTTGTTCAGTATATCAGTTTTGTTCAGTTTTGTATGTGCATGCAAAAAGCATTCAGCGAGCAAATTAACTGAAGCTTTACCTTCGTGTTTCTTTTTGTATGAGTGATAACTGTTTCTGTATGTATTTGTATGGTTTTTTTACAAGTATAGAGTGAAATGCACACGGTGAGTAATGAACGCAGACCTTCAGTGCCGGATCTCTGACCCGCTAACCTCCATCCCGACAGCCAGCGCCTTCTCCGGATGCCATTGCGGTATCGCTCCTCAGCTTTTTGGGTAAAATCGAGTGGACACCGGGGACTACACGTTTGAATGGATTTTTGACCTTCGGCTATGGAAGCGAGGCTTGCTCCGTCCACTCCGTGCATCGACTCTGGCGCTTTCCGGGGACAAATAAGGTGAGTTTAAAACCAGAGTTTGCTTCTTTTGTGCGTGGTTGCCAGTTTGTTTGCCAATCCGTGGTCATAATATGTTCCGCTTCGTGGTTTCTCCATCGCTCAGTACTTTTCTGTGTTTCTATTTTACGTAAAGCTAACACCAAAACGATTGTGGAAAGCGCTATATAGATTGTTCTCAAAGAAAAAACGAGAAACAAACCCATGTGAATATGGGTCAAATTATCTAGGCGGAGCACTTCGTTCAAAGAAAAACGCAACAGAATTGTTTGCGTTGAACAAAGACAATGGTGCGTGCAGACATCGAATGTGTATTGTGGATAAAAAATGGCCAGTGGGGTGGGACAATTTTTCTTGAATTAAGTGTTTATGGGAAAAGTTAACGAATTTTTTCTTACCCTGTAGGCAGATTTATTTGCTTGTTTTAAGCATAAAATAACAGGAGAAGAAATTGTGTAGGGGGAGCAGAGGGTTTTTTTTTTCGTTCAAAGAAAAGCAGCGTGGCACGAATGAATGTTTGGCTGAAATGCTATCGTAATTTCCCCCTTAATTTTCCTTACAAACATGAAACCAGAGAGAAGGGCCAGTTGGCATCGAATTGCACCTTGTATTCGGTGATTGATTGAGGAAAAATATGCGTATGTGTATATATACACTTGTTTTGTTGAACAGAGACAATGGCCGCGTGCTCCAGCGTCACCTATATGCCTATTTCACAAAATGGCGCCTTTGACCGGAAGTAAGGAAAACATCGTTCAGGTTGCACCACTACGATGGCCACTCAATATAGTATGGACTGACAGCTGCTTTGTTTTCTCCTACACATGAATTTACTTGTAAAAATAACAATAACATATATTGTCGATTGGTGTTATATTATTTTTTTAGCATTTCGTCTTATCAAAATATATCATATGTTAGACAGCTGTCAATTTTAAATAAAATAACGAGACATACATAACTATTCGTGTCTGCTCCCGTTTATTGTAATGAGTCTGCACATTTGGAGAAATACTTAGACATTTTACTTCTTATTTCTTTAGACTGAATAATTATTTCTTATTAATTCCAAAGTATGAGACCCGATGATCTAATCGTGGTGTATGTGCTATTCCTCGTTTGTTTGCCTGCATCCATTGCTTTACGGCTTGCTTGTTGCGTTGAAATGCACATTTGATTTCTTTACCAGCATTGGATTTAGACCATTCAATGAGAAGAGTTAACAGCGTTTATTATGATTGATAAGCCCTCAACGGAGAATGAAGTCTGCATACATTAAAAGCCTTATTTTGTTTTTATCGTGTGCCTTCCAAAATGTATGCGACGAAACTTAAATCACGCAAAAAATGAATGGTAACTAGACGTGCTTGTTGTGTGCAGGGAGTGCATTTATTTGTAAACTTTTGCTAAATCAAAATGGTTTATTTGTATTTGCTTTTTACCTGGGTTTTATCAGGTTCGCAGTCGGGACATTTTTAATCCATAGTGTATGGAGTTATCTAGTAGAAAATGATCTGCTGTTTTTTGGTAGAATGTTGTGTGAGCTAAAGAAACGAGGAATAAAACACACACCGCGATTAAAAAAATCAGATCGCATACTTTTTAATTGAAAATAAATAATAATTAATTTCAAAGAAATAAGAAGTAAAATGTGTAAGTATTCCTCAAAATGTGCTTTGGACTAAGTCCCCCGTCATCACAGCAAACGGGAGCAGACCCGAATAGGTATGTCTAGTTATTTTATTAACAATTCCCAGCCGTCTGTAAATTCATGTTTGAAAGAAAAAAGTAAATGAATATCTTACTTACTGTTTTTGTCTTGTTTTCTAGTGAATATCTGACAATTCTTAAATGGAGATACATTTACTTGGTAAGCAAAGTGGCTTAAGATATTATGTATTGTAATAGAAAATTGTTATAAAAACGTTTTGTTTTTGCTGGGAATTCTTGTATATATTTCACAGCTATATAATTAATTATAATAACGCACTTTTTGTTGATAAACATGTTAAAAAATACATTAACACAGAATAATGTGGCAACAAATCAAACGTGCATTTAAATGCAACAAGCAGAAAATAAATAAATAAAGCAAATGCATGGAAAAGAAACGAGGAATAAAACAAACACCGCGATTAAAAAAAATCAGATTGCATACTTTGTAATTGAAAATAAATAATAATTAATTCCAAAGAAATAAGAAGTAAAATGTGTAAGTATTCCTCAAAATGTGCTTTGGACTAAGTCCCCGTCATCACAGCAAACGGGAGCAGACCCGAATAGGTATGTCTAGTTATTTTATTTAAAATTTCCAGCCGTCTGTAAATTCATGTTTGAAAGAAAAAAGTAAATGAATATCTTACTTACTGTTTTTGTCTTGTTTTCTTGTGAATATCTGACAATTCCTAAATGGAGATACATTTACTTGGTAAGCAAAGTGGCTTAAGATATTATGTATTGTAATAGAAAATTGTTATAAAAGCGTTTTGTGTTTGCTGGGAATTCACAGCCATATAATTAATTATAATAACGCACTTTTTGTTTATAAACATGTTAAAAAATACATTAACACAGAATAATGTGGCAACAAATCAAACGTGCATTTAAATGCAACAAGCAAAAATAAATAAATAAAGCAAATGCACGGAAAAGAAACGAGGAATAAAACAAACACCGCGATTAAAAAATCAGATCGTATACTTTGTAATAATTGAAATAAATTATAAAAATCAACAGGTTTATATTTAAAACAAGTAAAAAATATCTGCCAGCGGGGTAAGAAAAATAAACTTAATTCTAGTTTCAACTTAATTCAATAATAAACTCAATTTAGGTTTATTTTTCTTACCCCACTGGCAGATATTTTTACTTGTTTTAAGCCTTAACCTATTACATTTTAGAATTTATTTCAGTAAACAAGACTTAAATTCTAAGCCACTTTGCTTATTAAGTAAATGTATCTTGATTTAAGAATTATTTTTTAACTCGAAAACATGAATAAAATACTAAGTAAACGAACAGATTGGGATGTTCAAAACACTTAAACATTTTTTTTTTCACTCTACCCTTCATATTACAGCTGTCGAAAAACCACAGCAACGTTGACAGACCTGGAAGCCATGATATATTAGCAGTTTTTAAAATAAGTTAAATCTAGAATCCTTATTGGCTTTAGATACTTAAAAGCAATGAATGATCTTCTTTCTTTTGAATTGATTTGGTATTATGGAGGAGCTCTGTGTCTGGTTATTGAAGATGATTTGGTCTTTGCTCCTATGTTGGCTTATTTTTTGTTATTTCCGTTACTATATATATATATATTTTTTTTTTCCCCTTTGTTTTTTCTGATTTGAGGTTATGAAAATGTTTTAATTTGTAATAAAGGTTTTTTGAAAATTCTAAATTCTCTCTCTCTCTCTCTCTCATGAGCGTGGATCAGTTCCTGCATCAAGGAAAAAATGCGCATCCTGGTAAATTTCAGAAGTTAGACGACTGAGCTGCAGCGGACAGCGTAAGATTTATGAAAACACATTTGAGAAGAAAGGCAAAGCATGTTTCACAGTTAATCCAAGACCATAATGACAATTTTGCGCTCTGTTTCCCGAAGCTCGTGGAGGTGTGGAGCAGCATACACAGTTAAGGTATGTGCGATCTACCGGCATTACCTTTACGATCGACGTATTGGATCTGCAAGCTGCAAGCAAATTAACTGAAGCTTTACTTCATGTTTCTGTTTGGTTAAGCGATGACTGCTTTTTCCCAACAGTTTGTGTGTGTTTTCTGCATGGGTTTAGAAAACATGAACTTCTGATCTGCTAGCTCAACGTTCTACCTCTGTAACGTATAGAGTTAAATGCCCGCTAGCCTCCACCCCAAAAGCCAGCGCCTTCGCCGGCTCCCCCTTTGGCTGCGTCTATTCCGGTATCGCTTCTCGGCCTTTTGGCTAAGATCAAGTGTAGTATCTGTTCTTATCAGTTTAATGTCTGATACGTCTCCTATCCGGAGACTATATGTTAAATGGATTTTTGACCTTCGGAAATGGAAGCGGAGCTTGCTCCTTCCACTCCATGCATCAACATGGTATTGCAGTGTTTCCATGAATGGTGCGCTCCCCTTCTCGGGGACAAATAAGTCAAATACAAAAAAAGAATTTGCTTCTTTTGTGCGTGAATGACGGTGTTTTTTCTAATACGTGTGTTTTAAAATTGCTGTGTTTTCGTTGGCTTTATTGGTTTAACGAAAAGCTTGCGTGGAAATGAACACGCTGATAAAGAAATGTTTTTGTAATGTATTTAATTATTTTCTTTACAAGTTTGTGGTGGTGATCCGAGGACGAATTAAACATCCTCGACACAGCTGAAGGTGCAACAAAAGCGAAAGAGGCCGATTGGAATGTTAAAAACACCTGAAAACTTTTTTCACTACCCTTCATACTACAGCTGTCGAAAATCCACAGCAACTACAGCTGTCGAAAATCCACAGCAACGTCGACAGACCTGGAAGCATAGCTGTACTTGTTTAACTCACAACGACAACGGGTAAGTCATTGAGCCCTGTGTTTTTATTTATCCACGTTCTAAAATTGCTATGCTTTCGTTGTTTCTTGATTGCTCTGTACATTTCTTTGTTTCTATTCCACGTAAAGTTACTTTGTAATAACGAAACCATATATTTGAATGCGCAATTTAAATCCATTTGATTTAAATTGTTTCACATATTTCACTCTACACGGTTCAACCGGGCTGGAAACGGAATAAAAATAGGGTAGATCTCGAAGAATGTTTGGTCTCAGACGTGGCTTCGTGCGCTTTCCACCTGGTCACACACAGTAATGAAATGTTAGTCGGACGGCCTTCGGGGGCGCCGTTGATGTGATCGGTCACAGGAAGATGCGGCCGTCTGGCCTCAAAGGGTGTCGCTCATACTTACCTGGCAGGGGAGACACCATGATCATGAAGGTGGTTCACCCAGGGCGAGGCTCAGCCATTGCACTCCGGTTGTGCTGACCCTTTGCGAATTCCCCAAATGTGGGAATCTCGACTGCAAAATTTCTGATAGTGGGGGACTGCGTTCGCGCTCTCCCCTGACCTATGTGTTAAAAATAGATTCTTTTGTCGTTTTACGTAAAATCCAAGAGACGTCTAACCACGGCCCAAGAATACATTAGTCATCAAAAAAGCGGCTATTCAACGACTACATAATTTCTAATAGACAGCGAATATGTGTCTAGGCTAAAACAAGGCTTAATTTGGGCTGTCAGTGAAAATCTAATAGACGTTTGACCATTCCAAAAGAATAGACTAGCCATTAAATAGAACCACAATCAAACGGCTACATGTCTAAGAGACAGTCAACAAAATAATGCTTAGATGATTCTTTTATTTCCAATATAAGAGGTTCTCGGGAATGGCAATCATCCAAACTAATAAATTATAAAGGCTTTTATAAGAAAATGACAACAGTTAAACAACATAGACAGCGTTGGGCAATACAAAATGCTAATAAATACAAGACAAATTGAAATATTGTACATGCATGTACATTAAACAAGCCAACAAATCTGCCAATGGGCTACGACAATTTTTCTTGAATTAAGTGTTTATATCTAGATTTGTTTCTTACCCCTTTGGCAGATTTATTTGCTTGTTTTAAGCCCAAATTCGCTTAAATTTTGAGTTTTTTTCTCCCTAAAGGCTAGGCTTATTTTCTTAGGGCATTTTGCTCATCAAAAAATGCATCTTATTTTAAGACTTTCTAGATATTTGTACAGTGAAAACAGTTCGAAATAACAAGTAAGAAATGATTTTTTGCAATGTATTCATTCATTCGCTACCCTTCATAATACAGCTGTCGAAAAACCACAGCAACGTCGACAGACCTGGAAGCGTAGCTGTATTTGTTTAACTCACAAAGACAACGGGTAAAGTATTTTCTTGATTACCTAAATGACTTGCCGTAAGAAAATAAGTTTAGGTTTAAGGGGGGGAAATACAGTTTAAAGGGATATTTCAATTTATGATGATAATTCTGTCATCATTTACTCATGCATACAGGCTTACAACAACACGAGGATTAGTTTTTTTCTGAGTAACACAAAAGAAGGTATTTTGAGGAATGATGGTAAACCCACAGCAGATAGTCACCATTGACTTCCATAGTAGGAATAAAAAAAATATGATGGAATTTATTAGGTACCATCAACCGTGTGCTAACCATCACTTTGCAAAATATTTTCTTCATCATTTATCACGATACTTCCAAAATATTTTTTCCTACTAAGTCAATGTTTCATTATTTGCTTTACAAGCTTAAAAATGATGGTGACATGATTCCATGGTAATCACAAACAGTTAAACAAGTAAGATAATCACCATTACTTTTAAAAGCATTTTGAAAATTGCTTGCTTATGCTGGGAGTAAAGGTATTTCACGCAGTGCGCATCCTCTTTAAAAGGTAATGTATGCTTCTTTTAAAGCTGACACATTTGCCACATTAAAATAACAGAAATGTGTACTTTTTAAACTTTTTGGAGCCGGTGTGTCTGTGTTCTTGGGGCACACATCTACATGTAAAAGCAGAATTGCTTATTATTCTTCTCTATTTCTTGTATAGGTCAATTATGAGTGAAGAACCGTTCACCAAATGAAGACCGCAGCCAGGTGACGGGATTCTGTGGTAATCGCAAACAGGTAAACCAGTAAAATAATCATCATTTATTGTTAAAATAATTTTGAAAATTGAAGTTCTGTGTGTTCTTATTGTACTTTATTTATTTCTGCAGGTAAGCACCATACCGTAAGCTTCATTCCCTTTATAACAGGTAAGGTTCATACTGTTTTATTCTTTTGTACTGTTTTATTCGTACTGTTTTAAATCATTCAGTAAATGCAAAGTTAAACTGATGTGTTTTTAATCTAGATTTAAAAGTGTCTACTGTTGAAGCACATCTGATCTCTTCTGAAAGCTGATAATAACTAAATGCTGATGCACCTTGTTTTGAGTGAACCCCTGTTTTTTCTAAATGACCTGATCCTATTGCTCCGAGTAATCGGTTTCATATTCGATTAGCATATCTGTCATGTATTTCGGCCTGTAGCCATGAAGTGGTTTTTAAACAAGTAACAGTACTTTTTTAATCCATTGTCCATTGCAATAATCGGCCCTGCTGGTGATGAAAGCATGAACAAGTTTCTCTAAGTCCTGTCTTGAGACAAAACCTCCAATTCTGGCAATATTTCTGAGATGGTAGTAAAAGCAGAATTCCTTATTATTTTTCTCTATCTCAGGCTCTATGGCATATATGTCATGATTTTATTTGTCTATTTATATGTCTATTTACAAGGACTGCCTTGGCCAAACGTTATTGTTAATTAATATTGAAGCAGTTATTTAACATATTTCCTTTGAGTAGTGATTTGTGTAATGATCCATATATCTATTTTTATGTATATTTTTAACTTAGGAATGTGATTTTAAAGCACATATTTGTTATTGTATGACACCTCTCATGTTATGAAAGTAAAAAATAAATGTATTTTCTGATGTCTTGCATTTCTGTTTTTAAACTGTTAATCCTTATCAAGTGCTATACATTAGAAAGTGGATAAATAACAAAAATGTCACTCCTGACAGCTGATAAATTAATCGTTCTTTATAGCACCACTGAGGTGAGCATTTTTCAAGGCAAGATTCTTTATAGAACCGTATAAAAAGGTTCTATATAGTACCAAAAAAACGGGTTCTGCTATGGTTACAAGCTGAAGAACCCTTATTTGGTACTATTTAGGAGCATTTGTCTTTAGAGTGTTGCGTAGGTTCGAAACTTTCAATCTTTAAACCAAAAAAAAGGGTCACACGGTTTTATTTGTGGTGTGGACATGAACACGCTGCAGGCATTGAAATGTAATTTGTAATTTATTGTCTCATTTCATATTTAACAAATAGAAAGCAAAGTGCTATTCAATCAGTTTAACTAAACAACTGGTGTTCCTCAATTTTGGGGCCTATTTTGTTCAGTATATCAGTTTTGTTCAGTTTTGTATGTGCATGCAAAAAGCATTCAGCGAGCAAATTAACTGAAGCTTTACCTTCGTGTTTCTTTTTGTATGAGTGATAACTGTTTCTGTATGTATTTGTATGGTTTTTTTACAAGTATAGAGTGAAATGCACACGGTGAGTAATGAACGCAGACCTTCAGTGCCGGATCTCTGACCCGCTAACCTCCATCCCGACAGCCAGCGCCTTCTCCGGATGCCATTGCGGTATCGCTCCTCGGCTTTTTGGGTAAAATCGAGTGGACACCGGGGACTACACGTTTGAATGGATTTTTGACCTTCGGCTATGGAAGCGAGGCTTGCTCCGTCCACTCCGTGCATCGACTCTGGCGCTTTCCGGGGACAAATAAGGTGAGTTTAAAACCAGAGTTTGCTTCTTTTGTGCGTGGTTGCCAGTTTGTTTGCCAATCCGTGGTCATAATATGTTCCGCTTCGTGGTTTCTCCATCGCTCAGTACTTTTCTGTGTTTCTATTTTACGTAAAGCTAACACCAAAACGATTGTGGAAAGCGCTATATAGATTGTTCTCAAAGAAAAAACGAGAAACAAACCCATGTGAATATGGGTCAAATTATCTAGGCGGAGCACTTCGTTCAAAGAAAAACGCAACAGAATTGTTTGCGTTGAACAAAGACAATGGTGCGTGCAGACATCGAATGTGTATTGTGGATAAAAAATGGCCAGTGGGGTGGGACAATTTTTCTTGAATTAAGTGTTTATGGGAAAAGTTAACGAATTTTTTCTTACCCTGTAGGCAGATTTATTTGCTTGTTTTAAGCATAAAATAACAGGAGAAGAAATTGTGTAGGGGGAGCAGAGGGTTTTTTTTTTCGTTCAAAGAAAAGCAGCGTGGCACGAATGAATGTTTGGCTGAAATGCTATCGTAATTTCCCCCTTAATTTTCCTTACAAACATGAAACCAGAAAGAAGGGCCAGTTGGCATCGAATTGCACCTTGTATTCGGTGATTGATTGAGGAAAAATATGCGTATGTGTATATATACACTTGTTTTGTTGAACAGAGACAATGGTCGCGTGCTCCAGCGTCACCTATATGCCTATTTCACAAAATGGCGCCTTTGACCGGAAGTAAGGAAAACATCGTTCAGGTTGCACCACTACGATGGCCACTCAATATAGTATGGACTGACAGCTGCTTTGTTTTCTCCTACACATGAATTTACTTGTAAAAATAACAATAACATATATTGTCGATTGGTGTTATATTATTTTTTTAGCATTTCGTCTTATCAAAATATATCATATGTTAGACAGCTGTCAATTTTAAATAAAATAACGAGACATACATAACTATTCGTGTCTGCTCCCGTTTATTGTAATGAGTCTGCACATTTGGAGAAATACTTAGACATTTTACTTCTTATTTCTTTAGACTGAATAATTATTTCTTATTAATTCCAAAGTATGAGACCCGATGATCTAATCGTGGTGTATGTGCTATTCCTCGTTTGTTTGCCTGCATCCATTGCTTTACGGCTTGCTTGTTGCGTTGAAATGCACATTTGATTTCTTTACCAGCATTGGATTTAGACCATTCAATGAGAAGAGTTAACAGCGTTTATTATGATTGATAAGCCCTCAACGGAGAATGAAGTCTGCATACATTAAAAGCCTTATTTTGTTTTTATCGTGTGCCTTCCAAAATGTATGCGACGAAACTTAAATCACGCAAAAAATGAATGGTAACTAGACGTGCTTGTTGTGTGCAGGGAGTGCATTTATTTGTAAACTTTTGCTAAATCAAAATGGTTTATTTGTATTTGCTTTTTACCTGGGTTTTATCAGGTTCGCAGTCGGGACATTTTTAATCCATAGTGTATGGAGTTATCTAGTAGAAAATGATCTGCTGTTTTTTGGTAGAATGTTGTGTGAGCTAAAGAAACGAGGAATAAAACACACACCGCGATTAAAAAAATCAGATCGCATACTTTGTAATTGAAAATAAATAATAATTAATTTCAAAGAAATAAGAAGTAAAATGTGTAAGTATTCCTCAAAATGTGCTTTGGACTAAGTCCCCCGTCATCACAGCAAACGGGAGCAGACCCGAATAGGTATGTCTAGTTATTTTATTAAAAATTCCCAGCCGTCTGTAAATTCATGTTTGAAAGAAAAAAGTAAATGAATATCTTACTTACTGTTTTTGTCTTGTTTTCTAGTGAATATCTGACAATTCTTAAATGGAGATACATTTACTTGGTAAGCAAAGTGGCTTAAGATATTATGTATTGTAATAGAAAATTGTTATAAAAACGTTTTGTTTTTGCTGGGAATTCTTGTATATATTTCACAGCTATATAATTAATTATAATAACGCACTTTTTGTTGATAAACATGTTAAAAAATACATTAACACAGAATAATGTGGCAACAAATCAAACGTGCATTTAAATGCAACAAGCAGAAAATAAATAAATAAAGCAAATGCATGGAAAAGAAACGAGGAATAAAACAAACACCGCGATTAAAAAAAATCAGATCGCATACTTTGTAATTGAAAATAAATAATAATTAATTCCAAAGAAATAAGAAGTAAAATGTGTAAGTATTCCTCAAAATGTGCTTTGGACTAAGTCCCCGTCATCACAGCAAACGGGAGCAGACCCGAATAGGTATGTCTAGTTATTTTATTTAAAATTTCCAGCCGTCTGTAAATTCATGTTTGAAAGAAAAAAGTAAATGAATATCTTACTTACTGTTTTTGTCTTGTTTTCTTGTGAATATCTGACAATTCTTAAATGGAGATACATTTACTTGGTAAGCAAAGTGGCTTAAGATATTATGTATTGTAATAGAAAATTGTTATAAAAGCGTTTTGTGTTTGCTGGGAATTCACAGCCATATAATTAATTATAATAACGCACTTTTTGTTTATAAACATGTTAAAAAATACATTAACACAGAATAATGTGGCAACAAATCAAACGTGCATTTAAATGCAACAAGCAAAAATAAATAAATAAAGCAAATGCACGGAAAAGAAACGAGGAATAAAACAAACACCGCGATTAAAAAATCAGATCGTATACTTTGTAATAATTGAAATAAATTATAAAAATCAACAGGTTTATATTTAAAACAAGTAAAAAATATCTGCCAGCGGGGTAAGAAAAATAAACTTAATTCTAGTTTCAACTTAATTCAATAATAAACTCAATTTAGGTTTATTTTTCTTACCCCACTGGCAGATATTTTTACTTGTTTTAAGCCTTAACCTATTACATTTTAGAATTTATTTCAGTAAACAAGACTTAAATTCTAAGCCACTTTGCTTATTAAGTAAATGTATCTTGATTTAAGAATTATTTTTTAACTCGAAAACATGAATAAAATACTAAGTAAACGAACAGATTGGGATGTTCAAAACACTTAAACATTTTTTTTTCACTCTACCCTTCATATTACAGCTGTCGAAAAACCACAGCAACGTTGACAGACCTGGAAGCCATGATATATTAGCAGTTTTTAAAATAAGTTAAATCTAGAATCCTTATTGGTTTTAGATACTTAAAAGCAATGAATGATCTTCTTTCTTTTGAATTGATTTGGTATTATGGAGGAGCTCTGTGTCTGGTTATTGAAGATGATTTGGTCTTTGCTCCTATGTTGGCTTATTTTTTGTTATTTCCGTTACTATATATATATATATATATTTTTTTTTCCCCTTTGTTTTTTCTGATTTGAGGTTATGAAAATGTTTTAATTTGTAATAAAGGTTTTTTGAAAATTCTAAATTCTCTCTCTCTCTCTCTCTCTCTCTCTCTCATGAGCGTGGATCAGTTCCTGCATCAAGGAAAAAATGCGCATCCTGGTAAATTTCAGAAGTTAGACGACTGAGCTGCAGCGGACAGCGTAAGATTTATGAAAACACATTTGAGAAGAAAGGCAAAGCATGTTTCACAGTTAATCCAAGACCATAATGACAATTTTGCGCTCTGTTTCCCGAAGCTCGTGGAGGCGTGGAGCAGCATACACAGTTAAGGTATGTGCGATCTACCGGCATTACCTTTACGATCGACGTATTGGATCTGCAAGCTGCAAGCAAATTAACTGAAGCTTTACTTCATGTTTCTGTTTGGTTAAGCGATGACTGCTTTTTCCCAACAGTTTGTGTGTGTTTTCTGCATGGGTTTAGAAAACATGAACTTCTGATCTGCTAGCTCAACGTTCTACCTCTGTAACGTATAGAGTTAAATGCCCGCTAGCCTCCACCCCAAAAGCCAGCGCCTTCGCCGGCTCCCCCTTTGGCTGCGTCTATTCCGGTATCGCTTCTCGGCCTTTTGGCTAAGATCAAGTGTAGTATCTGTTCTTATCAGTTTAATGTCTGATACGTCTCCTATCCGGAGACTATATGTTAAATGGATTTTTGACCTTCGGAAATGGAAGCGGAGCTTGCTCCTTCCACTCCATGCATCAACATGGTATTGCAGTGTTTCCATGAATGGTGCGCTCCCCTTCTCGGGGACAAATAAGTCAAATACAAAAAAAGAATTTGCTTCTTTTGTGCGTGAATGACGGTGTTTTTTCTAATACGTGTGTTTTAAAATTGCTGTGTTTTCGTTGGCTTTATTGGTTTAACGAAAAGCTTGCGTGGAAATGAACACGCTGATAAAGAAATGTTTTTGTAATGTATTTAATTATTTTCTTTACAAGTTTGTGGTGGTGATCCGAGGACGAATTAAACATCCTCGACACAGCTGAAGGTGCAACAAAAGCGAAAGAGGCCGATTGGAATGTTAAAAACACCTGAAAACTTTTTTCACTACCCTTCATACTACAGCTGTCGAAAATCCACAGCAACTACAGCTGTCGAAAATCCACAGCAACGTCGACAGACCTGGAAGCATAGCTGTACTTGTTTAACTCACAACGACAACGGGTAAGTCATTGAGCCCTGTGTTTTTATTTATCCACGTTCTAAAATTGCTATGCTTTCGTTGTTTCTTGATTGCTCTGTACATTTCTTTGTTTCTATTCCACGTAAAGTTACTTTGTAATAACGAAACCATATATTTGAATGCGCAATTTAAATCCATTTGATTTAAATTGTTTCACATATTTCACTCTACACGGTTCAACCGGGCTGGAAACGGAATAAAAATAGGGTAGATCTCGAAGAATGTTTGGTCTCAGACGTGGCTTCGTGCGCTTTCCACCTGGTCACACACAGTAATGAAATGTTAGTCGGACGGCCTTCGGGGGCGCCGTTGATGTGATCGGTCACAGGAAGATGCGGCCGTCTGGCCTCAAAGGGTGTCGCTCATACTTACCTGGCAGGGGAGACACCATGATCATGAAGGTGGTTCACCCAGGGCGAGGCTCAGCCATTGCACTCCGGTTGTGCTGACCCTTTGCGAATTCCCCAAATGTGGGAATCTCGACTGCAAAATTTCTGATAGTGGGGGACTGCGTTCGCGCTCTCCCCTGACCTATGTGTTAAAAATAGATTCTTTTGTCGTTTTACGTAAAATCCAAGAGACGTCTAACCACGGCCCAAGAATACATTAGTCATCAAAAAAGCGGCTATTCAACGACTACATAATTTCTAATAGACAGCGAATATGTGTCTAGGCTAAAACAAGGCTTAATTTGGGCTGTCAGTGAAAATCTAATAGACGTTTGACCATTCCAAAAGAATAGACTAGCCATTAAATAGAACCACAATCAAACGGCTACATGTCTAAGAGACAGTCAACAAAATAATGCTTAGATGATTCTTTTATTTCCAATATAAGAGGTTCTCGGGAATGGCAATCATCCAAACTAATAAATTATAAAGGCTTTTATAAGAAAATGACAACAGTTAAACAACATAGACAGCGTTGGGCAATACAAAATGCTAATAAATACAAGACAAATTGAAATATTGTACATGCATGTACATTAAACAAGCCAACAAATCTGCCAATGGGCTACGACAATTTTTCTTGAATTAAGTGTTTATATCTAGATTTGTTTCTTACCCCTTTGGCAGATTTATTTGCTTGTTTTAAGCCCAAATTCGCTTAAATTTTGAGTTTTTTTCTCCCTAAAGGCTAGGCTTATTTTCTTAGGGCATTTTGCTCATCAAAAAATGCATCTTATTTTAAGACTTTCTAGATATTTGTACAGTGAAAACAGTTCGAAATAACAAGTAAGAAATGATTTTTTGCAATGTATTCATTCATTCGCTACCCTTCATAATACAGCTGTCGAAAAACCACAGCAACGTCGACAGACCTGGAAGCGTAGCTGTATTTGTTTAACTCACAAAGACAACGGGTAAAGTATTTTCTTGATTACCTAAATGACTTGCCGTAAGAAAATAAGTTTAGGTTTAAGGGGGGGAAATACAGTTTAAAGGGATATTTCAATTCATGATGATAATTCTGTCATCATTTACTCATGCATACAGGCTTACAACAACACGAGGATTAGTTTTTTTCTGAGTAACACAAAAGAAGGTATTTTGAGGAATGATGGTAAACCCACAGCAGATAGTCACCATTGACTTCCATAGTAGGAATAAAAAAAATATGATGGAATTTATTAGGTACCATCAACCGTGTGCTAACCATCACTTTGCAAAATATTTTCTTCATCATTTATCACGATACTTCCAAAATATTTTTTCCTACTAAGTCAATGTTTCATTATTTGCTTTACAAGCTTAAAAATGATGGTGACATGATTCCATGGTAATCACAAACAGTTAAACAAGTAAGATAATCACCATTACTTTTAAAAGCATTTTGAAAATTGCTTGCTTATGCTGGGAGTAAAGGTATTTCACGCAGTGCGCATCCTCTTTAAAAGGTAATGTATGCTTCTTTTAAAGCTGACACATTTGCCACATTAAAATAACAGAAATGTGTACTTTTTAAACTTTTTGGAGCCGGTGTGTCTGTGTTCTTGGGGCACACATCTACATGTAAAAGCAGAATTGCTTATTATTCTTCTCTATTTCTTGTATAGGTCAATTATGAGTGAAGAACCGTTCACCAAATGAAGACCGCAGCCAGGTGACGGGATTCTGTGGTAATCGCAAACAGGTAAACCAGTAAAATAATCATCATTTATTGTTAAAATAATTTTGAAAATTGAAGTTCTGTGTGTTCTTATTGTACTTTATTTATTTCTGCAGGTAAGCACCATACCGTAAGCCTCATTCCCTTTATAACAGGTAAGGTTCATACTGTTTTATTCTTTTGTACTGTTTTATTCGTACTGTTTTAAATCATTCAGTAAATGCAAAGTTAAACTGATGTTAAACTGATGTGTTTTTAATCTAGATTTAAAAGTGTCTACTGTTGAAGCACATCTGATCTCTTCTGAAAGCTGATAATAACTAAATGCTGATGCACCTTGTTTTGAGTGAACCCCTGTTTTTTCTAAATGACCTGATCCTATTGCTCCGAGTAATCGGTTTCATATTCGATTAGCATATCTGTCATGTATTTCGGCCTGTAGCCATGAAGTGGTTTTTAAACAAGTAACAGTACTTTTTTAATCCATTGTCCATTGCAATAATCGGCCCTGCTGGTGATGAAAGCATGAACAAGTTTCTCTAAGTCCTGTCTTGAGACAAAACCTCCAATTCTGGCAATATTTCTGAGATGGTAGTAAAAGCAGAATTCCTTATTATTTTTCTCTATCTCAGGCTCTATGGCATATATGTCATGATTTTATTTGTCTATTTATATGTCTATTTACAAGGACTGCCTTGGCCAAACGTTATTGTTAATTAATATTGAAGCAGTTATTTAACATATTTCCTTTGAGTAGTGATTTGTGTAATGATCCATATATCTATTTTTATGTATATTTTTAACTTAGGAATGTGATTTTAAAGCACATATTTGTTATTGTATGACACCTCTCATGTTATGAAAGTAAAAAATAAATGTATTTTCTGATGTCTTGCATTTCTGTTTTTAAACTGTTAATCCTTATCAAGTGCTATACATTAGAAAGTGGATAAATAACAAAAATGTCACTCCTGACAGCTGATAAATTAATCGTTCTTTATAGCACCACTGAGGTGAGCATTTTTCAAGGCAAGATTCTTTATAGAACCGTATAAAAAGGTTCTATATAGTACCAAAAAAACGGGTTCTGCTATGGTTACAAGCTGAAGAACCCTTATTTGGTACTATTTAGGAGCATTTGTCTTTAGAGTGTTGCGTAGGTTCGAAACTTTCAATCTTTAAACCAAAAAAAAGGGTCACACGGTTTTATTTGTGGTGTGGACATGAACACGCTGCAGGCATTGAAATGTAATTTGTAATTTATTGTCTCATTTCATATTTAACAAATAGAAAGCAAAGTGCTATTCAATCAGTTTAACTAAACAACTGGTGTTCCTCAATTTTGGGGCCTATTTTGTTCAGTATATCAGTTTTGTTCAGTTTTGTATGTGCATGCAAAAAGCATTCAGCGAGCAAATTAACTGAAGCTTTACCTTCGTGTTTCTTTTTGTATGAGTGATAACTGTTTCTGTATGTATTTGTATGGTTTTTTTACAAGTATAGAGTGAAATGCACACGGTGAGTAATGAACGCAGACCTTCAGTGCCGGATCTCTGACCCGCTAACCTCCATCCCGACAGCCAGCGCCTTCTCCGGATGCCATTGCGGTATCGCTCCTCGGCTTTTTGGGTAAAATCGAGTGGACACCGGGGACTACACGTTTGAATGGATTTTTGACCTTCGGCTATGGAAGCGAGGCTTGCTCCGTCCACTCCGTGCATCGACTCTGGCGCTTTCCGGGGACAAATAAGGTGAGTTTAAAACCAGAGTTTGCTTCTTTTGTGCGTGGTTGCCAGTTTGTTTGCCAATCCGTGGTCATAATATGTTCTGCTTCGTGGTTTCTCCATCGCTCAGTACTTTTCTGTGTTTCTATTTTACGTAAAGCTAACACCAAAACGATTGTGGAAAACGCTATATAGATTGTTCTCAAAGAAAAAACGAGAAACAAACCCATGTGAATATGGGTCAAATTATCTAGGCGGAGCACTTCGTTCAAAGAAAAACGCAACAGAATTGTTTGCGTTGAACAAAGACAATGGTGCGTGCAGACATCGAATGTGTATTGTGGATAAAAAATGGCCAGTGGGGTGGGACAATTTTTCTTGAATTAAGTGTTTATGGGAAAAGTTAACGAATTTTTTCTTACCCTGTAGGCAGATTTATTTGCTTGTTTTAAGCATAAAATAACAGGAGAAGAAATTGTGTAGGGGAAGCAGAGGGTTTTTTTTTTCGTTCAAAGAAAAGCAGCGTGGCACGAATGAATGTTTGGCTGAAATGCTATCGTAATTTCCCCCTTAATTTTCCTTACAAACATGAAACCAGAGAGAAGGGCCAGTTGGCATCGAATTGCACCTTGTATTCGGTGATTGATTGAGGAAAAATATGCGTATGTGTATATATACACTTGTTTTGTTGAACAGAGACAATGGCCGCGTGCTCCAGCGTCACCTATATGCCTATTTCACAAAATGGCGCCTTTGACCGGAAGTAAGGAAAACATCGTTCAGGTTGCACCACTACGATGGCCACTCAATATAGTATGGACTGACAGCTGCTTTGTTTTCTCCTACACATGAATTTACTTGTAAAAATAACAATAACATATATTGTCGATTGGTGTTATATTATTTTTTTAGCATTTCGTCTTATCAAAATATATCATATGTTAGACAGCTGTCAATTTTAAATAAAATAACGAGACATACATAACTATTCGTGTCTGCTCCCGTTTATTGTAATGAGTCTGCACATTTGGAGAAATACTTAGACATTTTACTTCTTATTTCTTTAGACTGAATAATTATTTCTTATTAATTCCAAAGTATGAGACCCGATGATCTAATCGTGGTGTATGTGCTATTCCTCGTTTGTTTGCCTGCATCCATTGCTTTACGGCTTGCTTGTTGCGTTGAAATGCACATTTGATTTCTTTACCAGCATTGGATTTAGACCATTCAATGAGAAGAGTTAACAGCGTTTATTATGATTGATAAGCCCTCAACGGAGAATGAAGTCTGCATACATTAAAAGCCTTATTTTGTTTTTATCGTGTGCCTTCCAAAATGTATGCGACGAAACTTAAATCACGCAAAAAATGAATGGTAACTAGACGTGCTTGTTGTGTGCAGGGAGTGCATTTATTTGTAAACTTTTGCTAAATCAAAATGGTTTATTTGTATTTGCTTTTTACCTGGGTTTTATCAGGTTCGCAGTCGGGACATTTTTAATCCATAGTGTATGGAGTTATCTAGTAGAAAATGATCTGCTGTTTTTTGGTAGAATGTTGTGTGAGCTAAAGAAACGAGGAATAAAACACACACCGCGATTAAAAAAATCAGATCGCATACTTTGTAATTGAAAATAAATAATAATTAATTTCAAAGAAATAAGAAGTAAAATGTGTAAGTATTCCTCAAAATGTGCTTTGGACTAAGTCCCCCGTCATCACAGCAAACGGGAGCAGACCCGAATAGGTATGTCTAGTTATTTTATTAAAAATTCCCAGCCGTCTGTAAATTCATGTTTGAAAGAAAAAAGTAAATGAATATCTTACTTACTGTTTTTGTCTTGTTTTCTAGTGAATATCTGACAATTCTTAAATGGAGATACATTTACTTGGTAAGCAAAGTGGCTTAAGATATTATGTATTGTAATAGAAAATTGTTATAAAAACGTTTTGTTTTTGCTGGGAATTCTTGTATATATTTCACAGCTATATAATTAATTATAATAACGCACTTTTTGTTGATAAACATGTTAAAAAATACATTAACACAGAATAATGTGGCAACAAATCAAACGTGCATTTAAATGCAACAAGCAGAAAATAAATAAATAAAGCAAATGCATGGAAAAGAAACGAGGAATAAAACAAACACCGCGATTAAAAAAAATCAGATCGCATACTTTGTAATTGAAAATAAATAATAATTAATTCCAAAGAAATAAGAAGTAAAATGTGTAAGTATTCCTCAAAATGTGCTTTGGACTAAGTCCCCGTCATCACAGCAAACGGGAGCAGACCCGAATAGGTATGTCTAGTTATTTTATTTAAAATTTCCAGCCGTCTGTAAATTCATGTTTGAAAGAAAAAAGTAAATGAATATCTTACTTACTGTTTTTGTCTTGTTTTCTTGTGAATATCTGACAATTCTTAAATGGAGATACATTTACTTGGTAAGCAAAGTGGCTTAAGATATTATGTATTGTAATAGAAAATTGTTATAAAAGCGTTTTGTGTTTGCTGGGAATTCACAGCCATATAATTAATTATAATAACGCACTTTTTGTTTATAAACATGTTAAAAAATACATTAACACAGAATAATGTGGCAACAAATCAAACGTGCATTTAAATGCAACAAGCAAAAATAAATAAATAAAGCAAATGCACGGAAAAGAAACGAGGAATAAAACAAACACCGCGATTAAAAAATCAGATCGTATACTTTGTAATAATTGAAATAAATTATAAAAATCAACAGGTTTATATTTAAAACAAGTAAAAAATATCTGCCAGCGGGGTAAGAAAAATAAACTTAATTCTAGTTTCAACTTAATTCAATAATAAACTCAATTTAGGTTTATTTTTCTTACCCCACTGGCAGATATTTTTACTTGTTTTAAGCCTTAACCTATTACATTTTAGAATTTATTTCAGTAAACAAGACTTAAATTCTAAGCCACTTTGCTTATTAAGTAAATGTATCTTGATTTAAGAATTATTTTTTAACTCGAAAACATGAATAAAATACTAAGTAAACGAACAGATTGGGATGTTCAAAACACTTAAACATTTTTTTTTTCACTCTACCCTTCATATTACAGCTGTCGAAAAACCACAGCAACGTTGACAGACCTGGAAGCCATGATATATTAGCAGTTTTTAAAATAAGTTAAATCTAGAATCCTTATTGGTTTTAGATACTTAAAAGCAATGAATGATCTTCTTTCTTTTGAATTGATTTGGTATTATGGAGGAGCTCTGTGTCTGGTTATTGAAGATGATTTGGTCTTTGCTCCTATGTTGGCTTATTTTTTGTTATTTCCGTTACTATATATATATATATATTTTTTTTTCCCCTTTGTTTTTTCTGATTTGAGGTTATGAAAATGTTTTAATTTGTAATAAAGGTTTTTTGAAAATTCTAAATTCTCTCTCTCTCTCTCTCTCTCTCTCTCTCTCTCTCTCTCATGAGCGTGGATCAGTTCCTGCATCAAGGAAAAAATGCGCATCCTGGTAAATTTCAGAAGTTAGACGACTGAGCTGCAGCGGACAGCGTAAGATTTATGAAAACACATTTGAGAAGAAAGGCAAAGCATGTTTCACAGTTAATCCAAGACCATAATGACAATTTTGCGCTCTGTTTCCCGAAGCTCGTGGAGGCGTGGAGCAGCATACACAGTTAAGGTATGTGCGATCTACCGGCATTACCTTTACGATCGACGTATTGGATCTGCAAGCTGCAAGCAAATTAACTGAAGCTTTACTTCATGTTTCTGTTTGGTTAAGCGATGACTGCTTTTTCCCAACAGTTTGTGTGTGTTTTCTGCATGGGTTTAGAAAACATGAACTTCTGATCTGCTAGCTCAACGTTCTACCTCTGTAAAGTATAGAGTTAAATGCCCGCTAGCCTCCACCCCAAAAGCCAGCGCCTTCGCCGGCTCCCCCTTTGGCTGCGTCTATTCCGGTATCGCTTCTCGGCCTTTTGGCTAAGATCAAGTGTAGTATCTGTTCTTATCAGTTTAATGTCTGATACGTCTCCTATCCGGAGACTATATGTTAAATGGATTTTTGACCTTCGGAAATGGAAGCGGAGCTTGCTCCTTCCACTCCATGCATCAACATGGTATTGCAGTGTTTCCATGAATGGTGCGCTCCCCTTCTCGGGGACAAATAAGTCAAATACAAAAAAATAATTTGCTTCTTTTGTGCGTGAATGACGGTGTTTTTTCTAATACGTGTGTTTTAAAATTGCTGTGTTTTCGTTGGCTTTATTGGTTTAACGAAAAGCTTGCGTGGAAATGAACACGCTGATAAAGAAATGTTTTTGTAATGTATTTAATTATTTTCTTTACAAGTTTGTGGTGGTGATCCGAGGACGAATTAAACATCCTCGACACAGCTGAAGGTGCAACAAAAGCGAAAGAGGCCGATTGGAATGTTAAAAACACCTGAAAACTTTTTTCACTACCCTTCATACTACAGCTGTCGAAAATCCACAGCAACTACAGCTGTCGAAAATCCACAGCAACGTCGACAGACCTGGAAGCATAGCTGTACTTGTTTAACTCACAACGACAACGGGTAAGTCATTGAGCCCTGTGTTTTTATTTATCCACGTTCTAAAATTGCTATGCTTTCGTTGTTTCTTGATTGCTCTGTACATTTCTTTGTTTCTATTCCACGTAAAGTTACTTTGTAATAACGAAACCATATATTTGAATGCGCAATTTAAATCCATTTGATTTAAATTGTTTCACATATTTCACTCTACACGGTTCAACCGGGCTGGAAACGGAATAAAAATAGGGTAGATCTCGAAGAATGTTTGGTCTCAGACGTGGCTTCGTGCGCTTTCCACCTGGTCACACACAGTAATGAAATGTTAGTCGGACGGCCTTCGGGGGCGCCGTTGATGTGATCGGTCACAGGAAGATGCGGCCGTCTGGCCTCAAAGGTAGTGATGGGCAGAGCGAGGCTTCGTGAAACACTGAAACAGTTGAATCAATTGTGTCGAGGCTTCGAAACATGGATCGAAACCGCCTCCACAGTGACACCTAGTGGTCATTTGCACGTATTGCCATAGAGCAGCCTTGACAAGGTTTTAGACGAGCACTGACAAATTGTATCCCACATGTTGTGTAATTGATATAAGTGATCAGGTAGGAGAGTGGATAGTGTCCTAGACTCTCATGCAAAAGCCCTTTGGATCGAACCCCGGGAAACGCATTGTTATTACCGTCGTCACAATTAAGTTACATATTTTTTGTTGTTGTTTTAACATCTGTTTGACAACTACATGAGCTTTTAGGCTCATCTTTGTCAATAACTATAAGCTGGTCTATTTAATAAATAAATAGAATAGAGATAAATACCACATAAACAATAAAAAATTAATAAAATATATTAAGCCACCATGTCACATCTGCTGTGTGTGGAAGGACTTAGCCTACTTCTTTTTTACAGATAATTTCTCCAGCCTTTGAAAAACTCCTCTCACAAAAACCCACAAGGTCAATATGCGTTTATTTCACTTTTATACAGATGTGCGATTGTGTTGTCTGTTCCCGACCGTGCCAATCAAACGCTGATTCGGCAGAACACACCTGATGAAACATTTAATGAAACACTTCGAGGCTTCGTTTGGTCATAGTCACGTGACATGGGTGTTTTGAATCACGCTTCGGATCAGTGTTTCGACACATCTGCGCTTCGGGATCTCGCAAAGCTTCGGAACGACTGTTTCGCGTCAGCCATCCCTACTCAAAGGGTGTCGCTCATACTTACCTGGCAGGGGAGACACCATGATCATGAAGGTGGTTCACCCAGGGCGAGGCTCAGCCATTGCACTCGCGTGATTTTTTTTCCCAAACCAGTTCAGATAGGAGTTTTACTTAAACATGAGCTCAGGGGCAGAAAGAAATTTGATTGGTTCACAAAAATGACCAATGAAAGTCCTCAACCGGAGCCTTCAAGGCAGCTTCTGCAGTGAAGCAGTTCGAGCTCACCGTTGGTCAGGTGAGTAGCGCAGATGGTTAGATAGGAATGTGACTGGTTTGGAATTCAGCTCGAAATGTTTCGAGCGTTTAAGTTACGTGTAACCACGTTTTCACGTGTCCGTGGCACGACTTTCTTTTTCGTGCCAGTTTCACGTAATGGTTACTCAATTTTTTTTCCTTTTTTCAAACCATTGTCGTTTGGGATTGGGGTTAGATTTGTGGGTTTTTTTCATTTTTAAACTGTTTTCGCGTGAGGATGAAGTTGGGTTTGGGTTAGAATGGCAGTGGTTTATACATTTATTTGTCAGCAATTTAAACTGCTTTCACTTGATGTTGGGGTTAGAGTTGGGTTTGGGTTAGGATGTCATTTTACGTAAAAGAAAGTTGTTCTAACCCCAATCCCAAACGACAATGGTAAGAAAATAGGAAAAACAATTGAGTAAACATTACGTGAAACTGGCACGAAAAAGAAAGTCGTGCCACGGACACGTGAAAACGTGGTAACACGTAACTTAAACGCTCGAAACATTTCGAGCTGAATTCAAAACAGTCACATTCCTATCTAACCATCTGCGCTACTCACCTGACCAACGGTGAGCTCGAACTGCTTCACTGCAGAAGCTGCCTTGAAGGCTCCGGTTGAGGACTTTCATTGGTCATTTTTGTGAACCAATCAAATTTCTTTCTGCCCCTGAGCTCATGTTTAAGTAAAACTCCTATCTGAACTGGTTTGGGAAAAAAAATCACGCCATTGCACTCCGGTTGTGCTGACCCTTTGCGAATTCCCCAAATGTGGGAATCTCGACTGCAAAATTTCTGATAGTGGGGGACTGCGTTCGCGCTCTCCCCTGACCTATGTGTTAAAAATAGATTCTTTTGTCGTTTTACGTAAAATCCAAGAGACGTCTAACCACGGCCCAAGAATACATTAGTCATCAAAAAAGCGGCTATTCAACGACTACATAATTTCTAATAGACAGCGAATATGTGTCTAGGCTAAAACAAGGCTTAATTTGGGCTGTCAGTGAAAATCTAATAGACGTTTGACCATTCCAAAAGAATAGACTAGCCATTAAATAGAACCACAATCAAACGGCTACATGTCTAAGAGACAGTCAACAAAATAATGCTTAGATGATTCTTTTATTTCCAATATAAGAGGTTCTCGGGAATGGCAATCATCCAAACTAATAAATTATAAAGGCTTTTATAAGAAAATGACAACAGTTAAACAACATAGACAGCGTTGGGCAATACAAAATGCTAATAAATACAAGACAAATTGAAATATTGTACATGCATGTACATTAAACAAGCCAACAAATCTGCCAATGGGCTACGACAATTTTTCTTGAATTAAGTGTTTATATCTAGATTTGTTTCTTACCCCTTTGGCAGATTTATTTGCTTGTTTTAAGCCCAAATTCGCTTAAATTTTGAGTTTTTTTCTCCCTAAAGGCTAGGCTTATTTTCTTAGGGCATTTTGCTCATCAAAAAATGCATCTTATTTTAAGACTTTCTAGATATTTGTACAGTGAAAACAGTTCGAAATAACAAGTAAGAAATGATTTTTTGCAATGTATTCATTCATTCGCTACCCTTCATAATACAGCTGTCGAAAAACCACAGCAACGTCGACAGACCTGGAAGCGTAGCTGTATTTGTTTAACTCACAAAGACAACGGGTAAAGTATTTTCTTGATTACCTAAATGACTTGCCGTAAGAAAATAAGTTTAGGTTTAAGGGGGGGAAATACAGTTTAAAGGGATATTTCAATTCATGATGATAATTCTGTCATCATTTACTCATGCATACAGGCTTACAACAACACGAGGATTAGTTTTTTTCTGAGTAACACAAAAGAAGGTATTTTGAGGAATGATGGTAAACCCACAGCAGATAGTCACCATTGACTTCCATAGTAGGAATAAAAAAAATATGATGGAATTTATTAGGTACCATCAACCGTGTGCTAACCATCACTTTGCAAAATATTTTCTTCATCATTTATCACGATACTTCCAAAATATTTTTTCCTACTAAGTCAATGTTTCATTATTTGCTTTACAAGCTTAAAAATGATGGTGACATGATTCCATGGTAATCACAAACAGTTAAACAAGTAAGATAATCACCATTACTTTTAAAAGCATTTTGAAAATTGCTTGCTTATGCTGGGAGTAAAGGTATTTCACGCAGTGCGCATCCTCTTTAAAAGGTAATGTATGCTTCTTTTAAAGCTGACACATTTGCCACATTAAAATAACAGAAATGTGTACTTTTTAAACTTTTTGGAGCCGGTGTGTCTGTGTTCTTGGGGCACACATCTACATGTAAAAGCAGAATTGCTTATTATTCTTCTCTATTTCTTGTATAGGTCAATTATGAGTGAAGAACCGTTCACCAAATGAAGACCGCAGCCAGGTGACGGGATTCTGTGGTAATCGCAAACAGGTAAACCAGTAAAATAATCATCATTTATTGTTAAAATAATTTTGAAAATTGAAGTTCTGTGTGTTCTTATTGTACTTTATTTATTTCTGCAGGTAAGCACCATACCGTAAGCTTCATTCCCTTTATAACAGGTAAGGTTCATACTGTTTTATTCTTTTGTACTGTTTTATTCGTACTGTTTTAAATCATTCAGTAAATGCAAAGTTAAACTGATGTGTTTTTAATCTAGATTTAAAAGTGTCTACTGTTGAAGCACATCTGATCTCTTCTGAAAGCTGATAATAACTAAATGCTGATGCACCTTGTTTTGAGTGAACCCCTGTTTTTTCTAAATGACCTGATCCTATTGCTCCGAGTAATCGGTTTCATATTCGATTAGCATATCTGTCATGTATTTCGGCCTGTAGCCATGAAGTGGTTTTTAAACAAGTAACAGTACTTTTTTAATCCATTGTCCATTGCAATAATCGGCCCTGCTGGTGATGAAAGCATGAACAAGTTTCTCTAAGTCCTGTCTTGAGACAAAACCTCCAATTCTGGCAATATTTCTGAGATGGTAGTAAAAGCAGAATTCCTTATTATTTTTCTCTATCTCAGGCTCTATGGCATATATGTCATGATTTTATTTGTCTATTTATATGTCTATTTACAAGGACTGCCTTGGCCAAACGTTATTGTTAATTAATATTGAAGCAGTTATTTAACATATTTCCTTTGAGTAGTGATTTGTGTAATGATCCATATATCTATTTTTATGTATATTTTTAACTTAGGAATGTGATTTTAAAGCACATATTTGTTATTGTATGACACCTCTCATGTTATGAAAGTAAAAAATAAATGTATTTTCTGATGTCTTGCATTTCTGTTTTTAAACTGTTAATCCTTATCAAGTGCTATACATTAGAAAGTGGATAAATAACAAAAATGTCACTCCTGACAGCTGATAAATTAATCGTTCTTTATAGCACCACTGAGGTGAGCATTTTTCAAGGCAAGATTCTTTATAGAACCGTATAAAAAGGTTCTATATAGTACCAAAAAAACGGGTTCTGCTATGGTTACAAGCTGAAGAACCCTTATTTGGTACTATTTAGGAGCATTTGTCTTTAGAGTGTTGCGTAGGTTCGAAACTTTCAATCTTTAAACCAAAAAAAAGGGTCACACGGTTTTATTTGTGGTGTGGACATGAACACGCTGCAGGCATTGAAATGTAATTTGTAATTTATTGTCTCATTTCATATTTAACAAATAGAAAGCAAAGTGCTATTCAATCAGTTTAACTAAACAACTGGTGTTCCTCAATTTTGGGGCCTATTTTGTTCAGTATATCAGTTTTGTTCAGTTTTGTATGTGCATGCAAAAAGCATTCAGCGAGCAAATTAACTGAAGCTTTACCTTCGTGTTTCTTTTTGTATGAGTGATAACTGTTTCTGTATGTATTTGTATGGTTTTTTTACAAGTATAGAGTGAAATGCACACGGTGAGTAATGAACGCAGACCTTCAGTGCCGGATCTCTGACCCGCTAACCTCCATCCCGACAGCCAGCGCCTTCTCCGGATGCCATTGCGGTATCGCTCCTCGGCTTTTTGGGTAAAATCGAGTGGACACCGGGGACTACACGTTTGAATGGATTTTTGACCTTCGGCTATGGAAGCGAGGCTTGCTCCGTCCACTCCGTGCATCGACTCTGGCGCTTTCCGGGGACAAATAAGGTGAGTTTAAAACCAGAGTTTGCTTCTTTTGTGCGTGGTTGCCAGTTTGTTTGCCAATCCGTGGTCATAATATGTTCCGCTTCGTGGTTTCTCCATCGCTCAGTACTTTTCTGTGTTTCTATTTTACGTAAAGCTAACACCAAAACGATTGTGGAAAGCGCTATATAGATTGTTCTCAAAGAAAAAACGAGAAACAAACCCATGTGAATATGGGTCAAATTATCTAGGCGGAGCACTTCGTTCAAAGAAAAACGCAACAGAATTGTTTGCGTTGAACAAAGACAATGGTGCGTGCAGACATCGAATGTGTATTGTGGATAAAAAATGGCCAGTGGGGTGGGACAATTTTTCTTGAATTAAGTGTTTATGGGAAAAGTTAACGAATTTTTTCTTACCCTGTAGGCAGATTTATTTGCTTGTTTTAAGCATAAAATAACAGGAGAAGAAATTGTGTAGGGGGAGCAGAGGGTTTTTTTTTTCGTTCAAAGAAAAGCAGCGTGGCACGAATGAATGTTTGGCTGAAATGCTATCGTAATTTCCCCCTTAATTTTCCTTACAAACATGAAACCAGAGAGAAGGGCCAGTTGGCATCGAATTGCACCTTGTATTCGGTGATTGATTGAGGAAAAATATGCGTATGTGTATATATACACTTGTTTTGTTGAACAGAGACAATGGCCGCGTGCTCCAGCGTCACCTATATGCCTATTTCACAAAATGGCGCCTTTGACCGGAAGTAAGGAAAACATCGTTCAGGTTGCACCACTACGATGGCCACTCAATATAGTATGGACTGACAGCTGCTTTGTTTTCTCCTACACATGAATTTACTTGTAAAAATAACAATAACATATATTGTCGATTGGTGTTATATTATTTTTTTAGCATTTCGTCTTATCAAAATATATCATATGTTAGACAGCTGTCAATTTTAAATAAAATAACGAGACATACATAACTATTCGTGTCTGCTCCCGTTTATTGTAATGAGTCTGCACATTTGGAGAAATACTTAGACATTTTACTTCTTATTTCTTTAGACTGAATAATTATTTCTTATTAATTCCAAATTATGAGACCCGATGATCTAATCGTGGTGTATGTGCTATTCCTCGTTTGTTTGCCTGCATCCATTGCTTTACGGCTTGCTTGTTGCGTTGAAATGCACATTTGATTTCTTTACCAGCATTGGATTTAGACCATTCAATGAGAAGAGTTAACAGCGTTTATTAAGATTGATAAGCCCTCAACGGAGAATGAAGTCTGCATACATTAAAAGCCTTATTTTGTTTTTATCGTGTGCCTTCCAAAATGTATGCGACGAAACTTAAATCACGCAAAAAATGAATGGTAACTAGACGTGCTTGTTGTGTGCAGGGAGTGCATTTATTTGTAAACTTTTGCTAAATCAAAATGGTTTATTTGTATTTGCTTTTTACCTGGGTTTTATCAGGTTCGCAGTCGGGACATTTTTAATCCATAGTGTATGGAGTTATCTAGTAGAAAATGATCTGCTGTTTTTTGGTAGAATGTTGTGTGAGCTAAAGAAACGAGGAATAAAACACACACCGCGATTAAAAAAATCAGATCGCATACTTTGTAATTGAAAATAAATAATAATTAATTTCAAAGAAATAAGAAGTAAAATGTGTAAGTATTCCTCAAAATGTGCTTTGGACTAAGTCCCCCGTCATCACAGCAAACGGGAGCAGACCCGAATAGGTATGTCTAGTTATTTTATTAAAAATTCCCAGCCGTCTGTAAATTCATGTTTGAAAGAAAAAAGTAAATGAATATCTTACTTACTGTTTTTGTCTTGTTTTCTAGTGAATATCTGACAATTCTTAAATGGAGATACATTTACTTGGTAAGCAAAGTGGCTTAAGATATTATGTATTGTAATAGAAAATTGTTATAAAAACGTTTTGTTTTTGCTGGGAATTCTTGTATATATTTCACAGCTATATAATTAATTATAATAACGCACTTTTTGTTGATAAACATGTTAAAAAATACATTAACACAGAATAATGTGGCAACAAATCAAACGTGCATTTAAATGCAACAAGCAGAAAATAAATAAATAAAGCAAATGCATGGAAAAGAAACGAGGAATAAAACAAACACCGCGATTAAAAAAAATCAGATCGCATACTTTGTAATTGAAAATAAATAATAATTAATTCCAAAGAAATAAGAAGTAAAATGTGTAAGTATTCCTCAAAATGTGCTTTGGACTAAGTCCCCGTCATCACAGCAAACGGGAGCAGACCCGAATAGGTATGTCTAGTTATTTTATTTAAAATTTCCAGCCGTCTGTAAATTCATGTTTGAAAGAAAAAAGTAAATGAATATCTTACTTACTGTTTTTGTCTTGTTTTCTTGTGAATATCTGACAATTCTTAAATGGAGATACATTTACTTGGTAAGCAAAGTGGCTTAAGATATTATGTATTGTAATAGAAAATTGTTATAAAAGCGTTTTGTGTTTGCTGGGAATTCACAGCCATATAATTAATTATAATAACGCACTTTTTGTTTATAAACATGTTAAAAAATACATTAACACAGAATAATGTGGCAACAAATCAAACGTGCATTTAAATGCAACAAGCAAAAATAAATAAATAAAGCAAATGCACGGAAAAGAAACGAGGAATAAAACAAACACCGCGATTAAAAAATCAGATCGTATACTTTGTAATAATTGAAATAAATTATAAAAATCAACAGGTTTATATTTAAAACAAGTAAAAAATATCTGCCAGCGGGGTAAGAAAAATAAACTTAATTCTAGTTTCAACTTAATTCAATAATAAACTCAATTTAGGTTTATTTTTCTTACCCCACTGGCAGATATTTTTACTTGTTTTAAGCCTTAACCTATTACATTTTAGAATTTATTTCAGTAAACAAGACTTAAATTCTAAGCCACTTTGCTTATTAAGTAAATGTATCTTGATTTAAGAATTATTTTTTAACTCGAAAACATGAATAAAATACTAAGTAAACGAACAGATTGGGATGTTCAAAACACTTAAACATTTTTTTTTCACTCTACCCTTCATATTACAGCTGTCGAAAAACCACAGCAACGTTGACAGACCTGGAAGCCATGATATATTAGCAGTTTTTAAAATAAGTTAAATCTAGAATCCTTATTGGTTTTAGATACTTAAAAGCAATGAATGATCTTCTTTCTTTTGAATTGATTTGGTATTATGGAGGAGCTCTGTGTCTGGTTATTGAAGATGATTTGGTCTTTGCTCCTATGTTGGCTTATTTTTTGTTATTTCCGTTACTATATATATATATATATTTTTTTTTCCCCTTTGTTTTTTCTGATTTGAGGTTATGAAAATGTTTTAATTTGTAATAAAGGTTTTTTGAAAATTCTAAATTCTCTCTCTCTCTCTCTCTCTCTCTCTCTCTCTCTCATGAGCGTGGATCAGTTCCTGCATCAAGGAAAAAATGCGCATCCTGGTAAATTTCAGAAGTTAGACGACTGAGCTGCAGCGGACAGCGTAAGATTTATGAAAACACATTTGAGAAGAAAGGCAAAGCATGTTTCACAGTTAATCCAAGACCATAATGACAATTTTGCGCTCTGTTTCCCGAAGCTCGTGGAGGCGTGGAGCAGCATACACAGTTAAGGTATGTGCGATCTACCGGCATTACCTTTACGATCGACGTATTGGATCTGCAAGCTGCAAGCAAATTAACTGAAGCTTTACTTCATGTTTCTGTTTGGTTAAGCGATGACTGCTTTTTCCCAACAGTTTGTGTGTGTTTTCTGCATGGGTTTAGAAAACATGAACTTCTGATCTGCTAGCTCAACGTTCTACCTCTGTAACGTATAGAGTTAAATGCCCGCTAGCCTCCACCCCAAAAGCCAGCGCCTTCGCCGGCTCCCCCTTTGGCTGCGTCTATTCCGGTATCGCTTCTCGGCCTTTTGGCTAAGATCAAGTGTAGTATCTGTTCTTATCTTATCAGTGTGGCCCTCAGTATCCCCGAATGAGGTATCTTTTCTGCAAATACAGCTGAGAACATCATCGCCAAAGGAGCCGCAAGAGAATTTCTCTGCGGATCCCAAGGTGATAGGCACTCCTCCTCCTGAACCTAAAACTATTAGTATTAAAGAGGAGCAAGTGTCACAAGAGATTTCATGACCTCAACGAAATGCGTAGTCTTTTAAATAATATGTTTTAATTTCCTTTAAGCTCATGCCTTTTTTACTTAATTTTATCATGGCACTCACAATTTCCACTATTAATGTAAGAAGTGTAAAGTCTATGATAAAAGCACAAATGGTTTTATCATTTTTAAAATCTCAAAAGTCTGATATCTTTTTATTACAAGAATGTGGCTTACCTTTTTTATCTAGTTACAGGATGTGGGAGGAGAAATGGACGCCGGGACCCTCCATATGGAGCGGGTCAAATTTTAACAAAAACGACGGAGTGGCGATTTTACTAAATAACCCTCATATCTTGGTGAAGGGGAGCACGGTGGTGAGAGATGGACGGGCCATTTTAGCAAACTTGACTTTTTTAGATAGAGATTTTAAAGTGTTAAATGTGTATGGTTTTACAGGTAAAAATGATAGGTATGAGCTTTTAGAGGAACTGCAGTCCCACATGCTTGGGAGGGCACCTTTAGTGGTTGGGGGGGATTTTAATTGTGTCTTAGCTAAGACAGACAGGAAGAGGGCAGGGGAAGATTTTAAGGTTGACAAGACGTCAGTTTTAATGCAAAGTTTGGTTAAGGATTTTAAATTAGTTGACTGTTTTAAGACTTGGCATCCAAGAGAGCCGGGCTACACCTGGGTCAGTGGTGATGGCACCAATGCCTCGCGCATCGACTACATCTTCGTGCGCGACTGTCCGCCAACTGATGCTAGATTAACACCCTTGTTTTTTACTGATCACGCTATGTTGTCTTGCACACTTTCCCTCACCAGCAACCTGACGATAGGGAGAGGGATCTGGAAACTGAATTGCTCCCTGTTGCAGAACGAGGAGATAGTTAGAGAATACAGGGAGCAATTCAGTCAATGGCAGACCCTCCAGGACTTTTTTGATTCACATGCACAGTGGTGGGAAATGGTGAAGCATCGGACAAAACTGTTTTTTAGACAGAAAGGGACGGAAAAAAAGAACAAAGAAAAGCGATGCATGTTGGGACTGCAAAAAAGACTACAAAAGTATTTTAAGTTAGTAAATGAGGGCTTTGATTTTAATGAAGAATTAAAAGAGGTTAAGAAGAAAATGGCTGAGATCGAAAAAGAAAGAAATAAAGGGGTGATTTTAAGGAGTCAAGAAAAAGATATAGAAGAAGGTGAAAAATGTACACGATACTTTTTTAAGAAAATTATAACAAACAAGGGGCTAATAGCTAAACTTAAAAATGGCGACAAGGAAGTCAGTAACACTGAAGGAATTTTAGAGGAAGTGGAAACATTTTATAAGGATTTATACAAAAAGAAAGAAGTAACTGATGAAGCAATAAGTAAAGTTCTGGAAAACTTAAATAAGAAAATTGATAATGAGTGTGATGTTTTAACCCAAGATTTTACTATTTTAGAGCTCACTAAAGGCATGAAGGATTTCAAAACAGGTAAGTCACCGGGAAGTGATGGCCTTCCGGTGGAGTTTTATGCAAAATTTTGGGACATTTTAGCACCAGAACTTTTAAAGACCGACTCCCTGACAGTTTTAGAATAGGTATTGTTTCACTTCTACACAAAAAAGGGGATAAGACCGATTTGAAAACGTGGAGACCAATCAGCCTTTTAAACCTTGACTGTAAACTTTTTAGTAAGCTTTTAGCATCACGAATGTCTATGTTTTTAAAAGATGTGATCCACCCGGATCAAGCATGCGCTGTGCCCGGGAAGAGGATCACAGACAGCCTGATATTGATTAGAGACGTCATCTGTTTTGCGAGAGACAGAAACATTGGCCTAATAGTGTTAAATTTAGACTTTGAAAAAGCTTTTGACCGTGTCTCGCACCAGTACCTTTTGCAGGTACTGTGTAAAATGGGGTTCCCAGGGAGGTTCTTAGCATGGGTGGGATTGCTGTATAACGATATAACCAGCAAAATCCTTGTTAACGGGCATCTAACAAATGCTGTCAATATACACAGCGGCGTCCGTCAGGGCTGCCCGTTATCTCCGCTCCTGTATGTGGCTTGCATAGAGCCACTGGCACAGCTCTTGAGAAGGGACCAACGGATCGAAGGTTTTAAAGTACCAGGAATGGGAGGAGTGACAACAAAATGTGTGTTATATATGGATGACGTGACAATTTTAACTACTGACTTTTTATCTGTCCGGAGAGCTTTGGAGTTAACAGACTTTTATGGACAGGCCTCAGGCTCAATATTAAACAGGAACAAGTCTGAGGCCCAGCTCTTTGGACAGTTGGGTGATATAGACTTGGGAGGACTGGACGTGACACTCAGAAAAACGGACATAAAAATTTTAGGTGTAAAATTTGACAGTGAGGGTGGGGGAAGTGGTAACTGGAGTGGAATTTTAGGCAAAGTGAGACAGCGACTAGGACTGTGGGGACTGAGGACTTTGACTATGGAGGGAAAGATTTTAGTTTTTAAAGCTGTGATTTTACCCCTGTTTTTATTATTGTGTTCTGTTTTTAGCCCCCCCAGGTTCTTCATTTTAGCTGTAGAAAGAGCAGTTTTTTATTTCCTTTGGGGTTCTAAGTGGGAGAGGACACGAAGAGAAATCATCAAAAAGAGAAAGGAAAACGGAGGGAAAGGTCTTCCGGACCTCAGCTTGTTTTTAGGGAGTAATTTCACAGCATTACACATCAAGTACGCTACGGCCCCATCAAGTAGTGCGACCACAGCAATGGTTAAGTTTTGGATGGGGTCGTATTTACGCACTTTAAAAGTTTTAAAAGTAGATCTCAGAGCCCCAGTGTCTTTTAACTTGCCAAAAGAATATGGTTTTATTAAGAAATTTTTAAAGAAATATGATTGTGAAAACCAAAATTTGAACGTTTTAACTAATCATAAAAAAATAATCTCTGTTGTGCAGGATCGGGAGAAGGTGAGCCCAGTGTCAGGCCTAATGGAGAACGAGGCAAAGACTGCGTGGAGGAACGCAGCCCACCCTGCCCTCCAGAACCGGCATAAGGACCTTTCGTGGATGGCGGCCCATGAGATCCTCCCGACCAGGGCGGTTATGCACTCCAGGGGCATGTCCACCAACGCAAAATGCCCACGGCCTGGGTGTGATCAACAGGAGACCGTGCGGCATGTCCTCTGGGAGTGCGGCGCTGCACAGGACCAGTGGACCGCGACCGGCCCCCTAGTTTTCCCGTGCCTGCCAGCGGGTGGAGTCCAGATGGACTACAAACTCGCCGTCCTAGGGGTGGGCTGGAGCATGAAGGACTTAACAAAAAAACAGTTTACACAGCTCTGGCTCACCCTGAACGCTATAAAGCATGCAATCTGGACTGCCAGAAACCTGCTGGTGGGGAAACGGGTGACGGTGCCCCTCCACGCCACTGTAAGGACGGTCGAGTACATGCTGCAGGGGCACCGCACCTAATCATTCGGATGGGGGGGCCGGGGTTGCCACAGAGAGGGTCCTGGCCGCCACCGACCCTGGTCGCCCGTAGATGCACCCTCACCACCATTGGCTACGGGAACAGCGGGCCAGCGGGTGGGGATCTCCTCTGGGTCCCTGAAGCAGGGTCTGATGGCTTGAAACTGAGGGCCAGGGGTGGGCCGGAAGGGAAGGCTCACCTCCCCGGTCCAGTATAATAGAACACTGTTTTCACCCCATTTTATCTTGCTTTTACTGATTAGAGGCTTACAAATTACTGTTTTAAATGCTATTTTAACACTGTTTTTTATCCTGGTTCTTAAAACACACTGGAAGCACTTGCAAATAGCTAATGTTATTCTAAAAAATTAAGTATATTGAACTGTAGTTATTTTTAATGGTTTTAAAGATAACATAAATTGTATAGAGGTGCTTTTAAATAGCATGTGGATATCTTATATTTTGTGTTTTAGAGTTTCAGGATTTAAATTGCGTTTTTAATCCTCATTAAAATTATGTTTTATTTCAGATCTATTTTTTGTTTTTAGACCTGCATGTGCAGGGGTATAAAATGTTTTATGTAACCTGACTTGTTTACAGCATGTGCTGTTATTTATATGATGATCTTGTTTCAATAAACAAAAATAGAAAAAAAAAAAATCTGTTCTTATCAGTTTAATGTCTGATACGTCTCCTATCCGGAGACTATATGTTAAATGGATTTTTGACCTTCGGAAATGGAAGCGGAGCTTGCTCCTTCCACTCCATGCATCAACATGGTATTGCAGTGTTTCCATGAATGGTGCGCTCCCCTTCTCGGGGACAAATAAGTCAAATACAAAAAAAGAATTTGCTTCTTTTGTGCGTGAATGACGGTGTTTTTTCTAATACGTGTGTTTTAAAATTGCTGTGTTTTCGTTGGCTTTATTGGTTTAACGAAAAGCTTGCGTGGAAATGAACACGCTGATAAAGAAATGTTTTTGTAATGTATTTCATTATTTTCTTTACAAGTTTGTGGTGGTGATCCGAGGACGAATTAAACATCCTCGACACAGCTGAAGGTGCAACAAAAGCGAAAGAGGCCGATTGGAATGTTAAAAACACCTGAAAACTTTTTTCACTACCCTTCATACTACAGCTGTCGAAAATCCACAGCAACTACAGCTGTCGAAAATCCACAGCAACGTCGACAGACCTGGAAGCATAGCTGTACTTGTTTAACTCACAACGACAACGGGTAAGTCATTGAGCCCTGTGTTTTTATTTATCCACGTTCTAAAATTGCTATGCTTTCGTTGTTTCTTGATTGCTCTGTACATTTCTTTGTTTCTATTCCACGTAAAGTTACTTTGTAATAACGAAACCATATATTTGAATGCGCAATTTAAATCCATTTGATTTAAATTGTTTCACATATTTCACTCTACACGGTTCAACCGGGCTGGAAACGGAATAAAAATAGGGTAGATCTCGAAGAATGTTTGGTCTCAGACGTGGCTTCGTGCGCTTTCCACCTGGTCACACACAGTAATGAAATGTTAGTCGGACGGCCTTCGGGGGCGCCGTTGATGTGATCGGTCACAGGAAGATGCGGCCGTCTGGCCTCAAAGGTAGTGATGGGCAGAGCGAGGCTTCGTGAAACACTGAAACAGTTGAATCAATTGTGTCGAGGCTTCGAAACATGGATCGAAACCGCCTCCACAGTGACACCTAGTGGTCATTTGCACGTATTGCCATAGAGCAGCCTTGACAAGGTTTTAGACGAGCACTGACAAATTGTATCCCACATGTTGTGTAATTGATATAAGTGATCAGGTAGGAGAGTGGATAGTGTCCTAGACTCTCATGCAAAAGCCCTTTGGATCGAACCCCGGGAAACGCATTGTTATTACCGTCGTCACAATTAAGTTACATATTTTTTGTTGTTGTTTTAACATCTGTTTGACAACTACATGAGCTTTTAGGCTCATCTTTGTCAATAACTATAAGCTGGTCTATTTAATAAATAAATAGAATAGAGATAAATACCACATAAACAATAAAAAATTAATAAAATATATCAAGCCACCATGTCACATCTGCTGTGTGTGGAAGGACTTAGCCTACTTCTTTTTTACAGATAATTTCTCCAGCCTTTGAAAAACTCCTCTCACAAAAACCCACAAGGTCAATATGCGTTTATTTCACTTTTATACAGATGTGCGATTGTGTTGTCTGTTCCCGACCGTGCCAATCAAACGCTGATTCGGCAGAACACACCTGATGAAACATTTAATGAAACACTTCGAGGCTTCGTTTGGTCATAGTCACGTGACATGGGTGTTTTGAATCACGCTTCGGATCAGTGTTTCGACACATCTGCGCTTCGGGATCTCGCAAAGCTTCGGAACGACTGTTTCGCGTCAGCCATCCCTACTCAAAGGGTGTCGCTCATACTTACCTGGCAGGGGAGACACCATGATCATGAAGGTGGTTCACCCAGGGCGAGGCTCAGCCATTGCACTCCGGTTGTGCTGACCCTTTGCGAATTCCCCAAATGTGGGAATCTCGACTGCAAAATTTCTGATAGTGGGGGACTGCGTTCGCGCTCTCCCCTGACCTATGTGTTAAAAATAGATTCTTTTGTCGTTTTACGTAAAATCCAAGAGACGTCTAACCACGGTCCAAGAATACATTAGTCATCAAAAAAGCGGCTATTCAACGACTACATAATTTCTAATAGACAGCGAATATGTGTCTAGGCTAAAACAAGTCTTAATTTGGGCTGTCAGTGAAAATCTAATAGACGTTTGACCATTCCAAAAGAATAGACTAGCCATTAAATAGAACCACAATCAAACGGCTACATGTCTAAGAGACAGTCAACAAAATAATGCTTAGATGATTCTTTTATTTCCAATATAAGAGGTTCTCGGGAATGGCAATCATCCAAACTAATAAATTATAAAGGCTTTTATAAGAAAATGACAACAGTTAAACAACATAGACAGCGTTGGGCAATACAAAATGCTAATAAATACAAGACAAATTGAAATATTGTACATGCATGTACATTAAACAAGCCAACAAATCTGCCAATGGGCTACGACAATTTTTCTTGAATTAAGTGTTTATATCTAGATTTGTTTCTTACCCCTTTGGCAGATTTATTTGCTTGTTTTAAGCCCAAATTCGCTTAAATTTTGAGTTTTTTTCTCCCTAAAGGCTAGGCTTATTTTCTTAGGGCATTTTGCTCATCAAAAAATGCATCTTATTTTAAGACTTTCTAGATATTTGTACAGTGAAAACAGTTCGAAATAACAAGTAAGAAATGATTTTTTGCAATGTATTCATTCATTCGCTACCCTTCATAATACAGCTGTCGAAAAACCACAGCAACGTCGACAGACCTGGAAGCGTAGCTGTATTTGTTTAACTCACAAAGACAACGGGTAAAGTATTTTCTTGATTACCTAAATGACTTGCCGTAAGAAAATAAGTTTAGGTTTAAGGGGGGGAAATACAGTTTAAAGGGATATTTCAATTCATGATGATAATTCTGTCATCATTTACTCATGCATACAGGCTTACAACAACACGAGGATTAGTTTTTTTCTGAGTAACACAAAAGAAGGTATTTTGAGGAATGATGGTAAACCCACAGCAGATAGTCACCATTGACTTCCATAGTAGGAATAAAAAAAATATGATGGAATTTATTAGGTACCATCAACCGTGTGCTAACCATCACTTTGCAAAATATTTTCTTCATCATTTATCACGATACTTCCAAAATATTTTTTCCTACTAAGTCAATGTTTCATTATTTGCTTTACAAGCTTAAAAATGATGGTGACATGATTCCATGGTAATCACAAACAGTTAAACAAGTAAGATAATCACCATTACTTTTAAAAGCATTTTGAAAATTGCTTGCTTATGCTGGGAGTAAAGGTATTTCACGCAGTGCGCATCCTCTTTAAAAGGTAATGTATGCTTCTTTTAAAGCTGACACATTTGCCACATTAAAATAACAGAAATGTGTACTTTTTAAACTTTTTGGAGCCGGTGTGTCTGTGTTCTTGGGGCACACATCTACATGTAAAAGCAGAATTGCTTATTATTCTTCTCTATTTCTTGTTATAGGTCAATTATGAGTGAAGAACCGTTCACCAAATGAAGACCGCAGCCAGGTGACGGGATTCTGTGGTAATCGCAAACAGGTAAACCAGTAAAATAATCATCATTTATTGTTAAAATAATTTTGAAAATTGAAGTTCTGTGTGTTCTTATTGTACTTTATTTATTTCTGCAGGTAAGCACCATACCGTAAGCTTCATTCCCTTTATAACAGGTAAGGTTCATACTGTTTTATTCTTTTGTACTGTTTTATTCGTACTGTTTTAAATCATTCAGTAAATGCAAAGTTAAACTGATGTGTTTTTAATCTAGATTTAAAAGTGTCTACTGTTGAAGCACATCTGATCTCTTCTGAAAGCTGATAATAACTAAATGCTGATGCACCTTGTTTTGAGTGAACCCCTGTTTTTTCTAAATGACCTGATCCTATTGCTCCGAGTAATCGGTTTCATATTCGATTAGCATGTCTGTCATGTATTTCGGCCTGTAGCCATGAAGTGGTTTTTAAACAAGTAACAGTACTTTTTTAATCCATTGTCCATTGCAATAATCGGCCCTGCTGGTGATGAAAGCATGAACAAGTTTCTCTAAGTCCTGTCTTGAGACAAAACCTCCAATTCTGGCAATATTTCTGAGATGGTAGTAAAAGCAGAATTCCTTATTATTTTTCTCTATCTCAGGCTCTATGGCATATATGTCATGATTTTATTTGTCTATTTATATGTCTATTTACAAGGACTGCCTTGGCCAAACGTTATTGTTAATTAATATTGAAGCAGTTATTTAACATATTTCCTTTGAGTAGTGATTTGTGTAATGATCCATATATCTATTTTTATGTATATTTTTAACTTAGGAATGTGATTTTAAAGCACATATTTGTTATTGTATGACACCTCTCATGTTATGAAAGTAAAAAATAAATGTATTTTCTGATGTCTTGCATTTCTGTTTTTAAACTGTTAATCCTTATCAAGTGCTATACATTAGAAAGTGGATAAATAACAAAAATGTCACTCCTGACAGCTGATAAATTAATCGTTCTTTATAGCACCACTGAGGTGAGCATTTTTCAAGGCAAGATTCTTTATAGAACCGTATAAAAAGGTTCTATATAGTACCAAAAAAACGGGTTCTGCTATGGTTACAAGCTGAAGAACCCTTATTTGGTACTATTTAGGAGCATTTGTCTTTAGAGTGTTGCGTAGGTTCGAAACTTTCAATCTTTAAACCAAAAAAAAGGGTCACACGGTTTTATTTGTGGTGTGGACATGAACACGCTGCAGGCATTGAAATGTAATTTGTAATTTATTGTCTCATTTCATATTTAACAAATAGAAAGCAAAGTGCTATTCAATCAGTTTAACTAAACAACTGGTGTTCCTCAATTTTGGGGCCTATTTTGTTCAGTATATCAGTTTTGTTCAGTTTTGTATGTGCATGCAAAAAGCATTCAGCGAGCAAATTAACTGAAGCTTTACCTTCGTGTTTCTTTTTGTATGAGTGATAACTGTTTCTGTATGTATTTGTATGGTTTTTTTACAAGTATAGAGTGAAATGCACACGGTGAGTAATGAACGCAGACCTTCAGTGCCGGATCTCTGACCCGCTAACCTCCATCCCGACAGCCAGCGCCTTCTCCGGATGCCATTGCGGTATCGCTCCTCAGCTTTTTGGGTAAAATCGAGTGGACACCGGGGACTACACGTTTGAATGGATTTTTGACCTTCGGCTATGGAAGCGAGGCTTGCTCCGTCCACTCCGTGCATCGACTCTGGCGCTTTCCGGGGACAAATAAGGTGAGTTTAAAACCAGAGTTTGCTTCTTTTGTGCGTGGTTGCCAGTTTGTTTGCCAATCCGTGGTCATAATATGTTCCGCTTCGTGGTTTCTCCATCGCTCAGTACTTTTCTGTGTTTCTATTTTACGTAAAGCTAACACCAAAACGATTGTGGAAAGCGCTATATAGATTGTTCTCAAAGAAAAAACGAGAAACAAACCCATGTGAATATGGGTCAAATTATCTAGGCGGAGCACTTCGTTCAAAGAAAAACGCAACAGAATTGTTTGCGTTGAACAAAGACAATGGTGCGTGCAGACATCGAATGTGTATTGTGGATAAAAAATGGCCAGTGGGGTGGGACAATTTTTCTTGAATTAAGTGTTTATGGGAAAAGTTAACGAATTTTTTCTTACCCTGTAGGCAGATTTATTTGCTTGTTTTAAGCATAAAATAACAGGAGAAGAAATTGTGTAGGGGGAGCAGAGGGTTTTTTTTTTCGTTCAAAGAAAAGCAGCGTGGCACGAATGAATGTTTGGCTGAAATGCTATCGTAATTTCCCCCTTAATTTTCCTTACAAACATGAAACCAGAGAGAAGGGCCAGTTGGCATCGAATTGCACCTTGTATTCGGTGATTGATTGAGGAAAAATATGCGTATGTGTATATATACACTTGTTTTGTTGAACAGAGACAATGGCCGCGTGCTCCAGCGTCACCTATATGCCTATTTCACAAAATGGCGCCTTTGACCGGAAGTAAGGAAAACATCGTTCAGGTTGCACCACTACGATGGCCACTCAATATAGTATGGACTGACAGCTGCTTTGTTTTCTCCTACACATGAATTTACTTGTAAAAATAACAATAACATATATTGTCGATTGGTGTTATATTATTTTTTTAGCATTTCGTCTTATCAAAATATATCATATGTTAGACAGCTGTCAATTTTAAATAAAATAACGAGACATACATAACTATTCGTGTCTGCTCCCGTTTATTGTAATGAGTCTGCACATTTGGAGAAATACTTAGACATTTTACTTCTTATTTCTTTAGACTGAATAATTATTTCTTATTAATTCCAAAGTATGAGACCCGATGATCTAATCGTGGTGTATGTGCTATTCCTCGTTTGTTTGCCTGCATCCATTGCTTTACGGCTTGCTTGTTGCGTTGAAATGCACATTTGATTTCTTTACCAGCATTGGATTTAGACCATTCAATGAGAAGAGTTAACAGCGTTTATTAAGATTGATAAGCCCTCAACGGAGAATGAAGTCTGCATACATTAAAAGCCTTATTTTGTTTTTATCGTGTGCCTTCCAAAATGTATGCGACGAAACTTAAATCACGCAAAAAATGAATGGTAACTAGACGTGCTTGTTGTGTGCAGGGAGTGCATTTATTTGTAAACTTTTGCTAAATCAAAATGGTTTATTTGTATTTGCTTTTTACCTGGGTTTTATCAGGTTCGCAGTCGGGACATTTTTAATCCATAGTGTATGGAGTTATCTAGTAGAAAATGATCTGCTGTTTTTTGGTAGAATGTTGTGTGAGCTAAAGAAACGAGGAATAAAACACACACCGCGATTAAAAAAATCAGATCGCATACTTTGTAATTGAAAATAAATAATAATTAATTTCAAAGAAATAAGAAGTAAAATGTGTAAGTATTCCTCAAAATGTGCTTTGGACTAAGTCCCCCGTCATCACAGCAAACGGGAGCAGACCCGAATAGGTATGTCTAGTTATTTTATTAACAATTCCCAGCCGTCTGTAAATTCATGTTTGAAAGAAAAAAGTAAATGAATATCTTACTTACTGTTTTTGTCTTGTTTTCTAGTGAATATCTGACAATTCTTAAATGGAGATACATTTACTTGGTAAGCAAAGTGGCTTAAGATATTATGTATTGTAATAGAAAATTGTTATAAAAACGTTTTGTTTTTGCTGGGAATTCTTGTATATATTTCACAGCTATATAATTAATTATAATAACGCACTTTTTGTTGATAAACATGTTAAAAAATACATTAACACAGAATAATGTGGCAACAAATCAAACGTGCATTTAAATGCAACAAGCAGAAAATAAATAAATAAAGCAAATGCATGGAAAAGAAACGAGGAATAAAACAAACACCGCGATTAAAAAAAATCAGATCGCATACTTTGTAATTGAAAATAAATAATAATTAATTCCAAAGAAATAAGAAGTAAAATGTGTAAGTATTCCTCAAAATGTGCTTTGGACTAAGTCCCCGTCATCACAGCAAACGGGAGCAGACCCGAATAGGTATGTCTAGTTATTTTATTTAAAATTTCCAGCCGTCTGTAAATTCATGTTTGAAAGAAAAAAGTAAATGAATATCTTACTTACTGTTTTTGTCTTGTTTTCTTGTGAATATCTGACAATTCTTAAATGGAGATACATTTACTTGGTAAGCAAAGTGGCTTAAGATATTATGTATTGTAATAGAAAATTGTTATAAAAGCGTTTTGTGTTTGCTGGGAATTCACAGCCATATAATTAATTATAATAACGCACTTTTTGTTTATAAACATGTTAAAAAATACATTAACACAGAATAATGTGGCAACAAATCAAACGTGCATTTAAATGCAACAAGCAAAAATAAATAAATAAAGCAAATGCACGGAAAAGAAACGAGGAATAAAACAAACACCGCGATTAAAAAATCAGATCGTATACTTTGTAATAATTGAAATAAATTATAAAAATCAACAGGTTTATATTTAAAACAAGTAAAAAATATCTGCCAGCGGGGTAAGACAAATAAACTTAATTCTAGTTTCAACTTAATTCAATAATAAACTCAATTTAGGTTTATTTTTCTTACCCCACTGGCAGATATTTTTACTTGTTTTAAGCCTTAACCTATTACATTTTAGAATTTATTTCAGTAAACAAGACTTAAATTCTAAGCCACTTTGCTTATTAAGTAAATGTATCTTGATTTAAGAATTATTTTTTAACTCGAAAACATGAATAAAATACTAAGTAAACGAACAGATTGGGATGTTCAAAACACTTAAACATTTTTTTTTCACTCTACCCTTCATATTACAGCTGTCGAAAAACCACAGCAACGTTGACAGACCTGGAAGCCATGATATATTAGCAGTTTTTAAAATAAGTTAAATCTAGAATCCTTATTGGTTTTAGATACTTAAAAGCAATGAATGATCTTCTTTCTTTTGAATTGATTTGGTATTATGGAGGAGCTCTGTGTCTGGTTATTGAAGATGATTTGGTCTTTGCTCCTATGTTGGCTTATTTTTTGTTATTTCCGTTACTATATATATATATATATATATTTTTTTCCCCTTTGTTTTTTCTGATTTGAGGTTATGAAAATGTTTTAATTTGTAATAAAGGTTTTTTGAAAATTCTAAATTCTCTCTCTCTCTCTCTCTCTCTCTCTCTCTCATGAGCGTGGATCAGTTCCTGCATCAAGGAAAAAATGCGCATCCTGGTAAATTTCAGAAGTTAGACGACTGAGCTGCAGCGGACAGCGTAAGATTTATGAAAACACATTTGAGAAGAAAGGCAAAGCATGTTTCACAGTTAATCCAAGACCATAATGACAATTTTGCGCTCTGTTTCCCGAAGCTCGTGGAGGCGTGGAGCAGCATACACAGTTAAGGTATGTGCGATCTACCGGCATTACCTTTACGATCGACGTATTGGATCTGCAAGCTGCAAGCAAATTAACTGAAGCTTTACTTCATGTTTCTGTTTGGTTAAGCGATGACTGCTTTTTCCCAACAGTTTGTGTGTGTTTTCTGCATGGGTTTAGAAAACATGAACTTCTGATCTGCTAGCTCAACGTTCTACCTCTGTAACGTATAGAGTTAAATGCCCGCTAGCCTCCACCCCAAAAGCCAGCGCCTTCGCCGGCTCCCCCTTTGGCTGCGTCTATTCCGGTATCGCTTCTCGGCCTTTTGGCTAAGATCAAGTGTAGTATCTGTTCTTATCAGTTTAATGTCTGATACGTCTCCTATCCGGAGACTATATGTTAATTGGATTTTTGACCTTCGGAAATGGAAGCGGAGCTTGCTCCTTCCACTCCATGCATCAACATGGTATTGCAGTGTTTCCATGAATGGTGCGCTCCCCTTCTCGGGGACAAATAAGTCAAATACAAAAAAAGAATTTGCTTCTTTTGTGCGTGAATGACAGTGTTTTTTCTAATACGTGTGTTTTAAAATTGCTGTGTTTTCGTTGGCTTTATTGGTTTAACGAAAAGCTTGCGTGGAAATGAACACGCTGATAAAGAAATGTTTTTGTAATGTATTTAATTATTTTCTTTACAAGTTTGTGGTGGTGATCCGAGGACGAATTAAACATCCTCGACACAGCTGAAGGTGCAACAAAAGCGAAAGAGGCCGATTGGAATGTTAAAAACACCTGAAAACTTTTTTCACTACCCTTCATACTACAGCTGTCGAAAATCCACAGCAACTACAGCTGTCGAAAATCCACAGCAACGTCGACAGACCTGGAAGCATAGCTGTACTTGTTTAACTCACAACGACAACGGGTAAGTCATTGAGCCCTGTGTTTTTATTTATCCACGTTCTAAAATTGCTATGCTTTCGTTGTTTCTTGATTGCTCTGTACATTTCTTTGTTTCTATTCCACGTAAAGTTACTTTGTAATAACGAAACCATATATTTGAATGCGCAATTTAAATCCATTTGATTTAAATTGTTTCACATATTTCACTCTACACGGTTCAACCGGGCTGGAAACGGAATAAAAATAGGGTAGATCTCGAAGAATGTTTGGTCTCAGACGTGGCTTCGTGCGCTTTCCACCTGGTCACACACAGTAATGAAATGTTAGTCGGACGGCCTTCGGGGGCGCCGTTGATGTGATCGGTCACAGGAAGATGCGGCCGTCTGGCCTCAAAGGGTGTCGCTCATACTTACCTGGCAGGGGAGACACCATGATCATGAAGGTGGTTCACCCAGGGCGAGGCTCAGCCATTGCACTCCGGTTGTGCTGACCCTTTGCGAATTCCCCAAATGTGGGAATCTCGACTGCAAAATTTCTGATAGTGGGGGACTGCGTTCGCGCTCTCCCCTGACCTATGTGTTAAAAATAGATTCTTTTGTCGTTTTACGTAAAATCCAAGAGACGTCTAACCACGGCCCAAGAATACATTAGTCATCAAAAAAGCGGCTATTCAACGACTACATAATTTCTAATAGACAGCGAATATGTGTCTAGGCTAAAACAAGGCTTAATTTGGGCTGTCAGTGAAAATCTAATAGACGTTTGACCATTCCAAAAGAATAGACTAGCCATTAAATAGAACCACAATCAAACGGCTACATGTCTAAGAGACAGTCAACAAAATAATGCTTAGATGATTCTTTTATTTCCAATATAAGAGGTTCTCGGGAATGGCAATCATCCAAACTAATAAATTATAAAGGCTTTTATAAGAAAATGACAACAGTTAAACAACATAGACAGCGTTGGGCAATACAAAATGCTAATAAATACAAGACAAATTGAAATATTGTACATGCATGTACATTAAACAAGCCAACAAATCTGCCAATGGGCTACGACAATTTTTCTTGAATTAAGTGTTTATATCTAGATTTGTTTCTTACCCCTTTGGCAGATTTATTTGCTTGTTTTAAGCCCAAATTCGCTTAAATTTTGAGTTTTTTTCTCCCTAAAGGCTAGGCTTATTTTCTTAGGGCATTTTGCTCATCAAAAAATGCATCTTATTTTAAGACTTTCTAGATATTTGTACAGTGAAAACAGTTCGAAATAACAAGTAAGAAATGATTTTTTGCAATGTATTCATTCATTCGCTACCCTTCATAATACAGCTGTCGAAAAACCACAGCAACGTCGACAGACCTGGAAGCGTAGCTGTATTTGTTTAACTCACAAAGACAACGGGTAAAGTATTTTCTTGATTACCTAAATGACTTGCCGTAAGAAAATAAGTTTAGGTTTAAGGGGGGGAAATACAGTTTAAAGGGATATTTCAATTCATGATGATAATTCTGTCATCATTTACTCATGCATACAGGCTTACAACAACACGAGGATTAGTTTTTTTCTGAGTAACACAAAAGAAGGTATTTTGAGGAATGATGGTAAACCCACAGCAGATAGTCACCATTGACTTCCATAGTAGGAATAAAAAAAATATGATGGAATTTATTAGGTACCATCAACCGTGTGCTAACCATCACTTTGCAAAATATTTTCTTCATCATTTATCACGATACTTCCAAAATATTTTTTCCTACTAAGTCAATGTTTCATTATTTGCTTTACAAGCTTAAAAATGATGGTGACATGATTCCATGGTAATCACAAACAGTTAAACAAGTAAGATAATCACCATTACTTTTAAAAGCGTTTTGAAAATTGCTTGCTTATGCTGGGAGTAAAGGTATTTCACGCAGTGCGCATCCTCTTTAAAAGGTAATGTATGCTTCTTTTAAAGCTGACACATTTGCCACATTAAAATAACAGAAATGTGTACTTTTTAAACTTTTTGGAGCCGGTGTGTCTGTGTTCTTGGGGCACACATCTACATGTAAAAGCAGAATTGCTTATTATTCTTCTCTATTTCTTGTATAGGTCAATTATGAGTGAAGAACCGTTCACCAAATGAAGACCGCAGCCAGGTGACGGGATTCTGTGGTAATCGCAAACAGGTAAACCAGTAAAATAATCATCATTTATTGTTAAAATAATTTTGAAAATTGAAGTTCTGTGTGTTCTTATTGTACTTTATTTATTTCTGCAGGTAAGCACCATACCGTAAGCTTCATTCCCTTTATAACAGGTAAGGTTCATACTGTTTTATTCTTTTGTACTGTTTTATTCGTACTGTTTTAAATCATTCAGTAAATGCAAAGTTAAACTGATGTGTTTTTAATCTAGATTTAAAAGTGTCTACTGTTGAAGCACATCTGATCTCTTCTGAAAGCTGATAATAACTAAATGCTGATGCACCTTGTTTTGAGTGAACCCCTGTTTTTTCTAAATGACCTGATCCTATTGCTCCGAGTAATCGGTTTCATATTCGATTAGCATATCTGTCATGTATTTCGGCCTGTAGCCATGAAGTGGTTTTTAAACAAGTAACAGTACTTTTTTAATCCATTGTCCATTGCAATAATCGGCCCTGCTGGTGATGAAAGCATGAACAAGTTTCTCTAAGTCCTGTCTTGAGACAAAACCTCCAATTCTGGCAATATTTCTGAGATGGTAGTAAAAGCAGAATTCCTTATTATTTTTCTCTATCTCAGGCTCTATGGCATATATGTCATGATTTTATTTGTCTATTTATATGTCTATTTACAAGGACTGCCTTGGCCAAACGTTATTGTTAATTAATATTGAAGCAGTTATTTAACATATTTCCTTTGAGTAGTGATTTGTGTAATGATCCATATATCTATTTTTATGTATATTTTTAACTTAGGAATGTGATTTTAAAGCACATATTTGTTATTGTATGACACCTCTCATGTTATGAAAGTAAAAAATAAATGTATTTTCTGATGTCTTGCATTTCTGTTTTTAAACTGTTAATCCTTATCAAGTGCTATACATTAGAAAGTGGATAAATAACAAAAATGTCACTCCTGACAGCTGATAAATTAATCGTTCTTTATAGCACCACTGAGGTGAGCATTTTTCAAGGCAAGATTCTTTATAGAACCGTATAAAAAGGTTCTATATAGTACCAAAAAAACGGGTTCTGCTATGGTTACAAGCTGAAGAACCCTTATTTGGTACTATTTAGGAGCATTTGTCTTTAGAGTGTTGCGTAGGTTCGAAACTTTCAATCTTTAAACCAAAAAAAAGGGTCACACGGTTTTATTTGTGGTGTGGACATGAACACGCTGCAGGCATTGAAATGTAATTTGTAATTTATTGTCTCATTTCATATTTAACAAATAGAAAGCAAAGTGCTATTCAATCAGTTTAACTAAACAACTGGTGTTCCTCAATTTTGGGGCCTATTTTGTTCAGTATATCAGTTTTGTTCAGTTTTGTATGTGCATGCAAAAAGCATTCAGCGAGCAAATTAACTGAAGCTTTACCTTCGTGTTTCTTTTTGTATGAGTGATAACTGTTTCTGTATGTATTTGTATGGTTTTTTTACAAGTATAGAGTGAAATGCACACGGTGAGTAATGAACGCAGACCTTCAGTGCCGGATCTCTGACCCGCTAACCTCCATCCCGACAGCCAGCGCCTTCTCCGGATGCCATTGCGGTATCGCTCCTCGGCTTTTTGGGTAAAATCGAGTGGACACCGGGGACTACACGTTTGAATGGATTTTTGACCTTCGGCTATGGAAGCGAGGCTTGCTCCGTCCACTCCGTGCATCGACTCTGGCGCTTTCCGGGGACAAATAAGGTGAGTTTAAAACCAGAGTTTGCTTCTTTTGTGCGTGGTTGCCAGTTTGTTTGCCAATCCGTGGTCATAATATGTTCCGCTTCGTGGTTTCTCCATCGCTCAGTACTTTTCTGTGTTTCTATTTTACGTAAAGCTAACACCAAAACGATTGTGGAAAGCGCTATATAGATTGTTCTCAAAGAAAAAACGAGAAACAAACCCATGTGAATATGGGTCAAATTATCTAGGCGGAGCACTTCGTTCAAAGAAAAACGCAACAGAATTGTTTGCGTTGAACAAAGACAATGGTGCGTGCAGACATCGAATGTGTATTGTGGATAAAAAATGGCCAGTGGGGTGGGACAATTTTTCTTGAATTAAGTGTTTATGGGAAAAGTTAACGAATTTTTTCTTACCCTGTAGGCAGATTTATTTGCTTGTTTTAAGCATAAAATAACAGGAGAAGAAATTGTGTAGGGGGAGCAGAGGGTTTTTTTTTTTCGTTCAAAGAAAAGCAGCGTGGCACGAATGAATGTTTGGCTGAAATGCTATCGTAATTTCCCCCTTAATTTTCCTTACAAACATGAAACCAGAGAGAAGGGCCAGTTGGCATCGAATTGCACCTTGTATTCGGTGATTGATTGAGGAAAAATATGCGTATGTGTATATATACACTTGTTTTGTTGAACAGAGACAATGGTCGCGTGCTCCAGCGTCACCTATATGCCTATTTCACAAAATGGCGCCTTTGACCGGAAGTAAGGAAAACATCGTTCAGGTTGCACCACTACGATGGCCACTCAATATAGTATGGACTGACAGCTGCTTTGTTTTCTCCTACACATGAATTTACTTGTAAAAATAACAATAACATATATTGTCGATTGGTGTTATATTATTTTTTTAGCATTTCGTCTTATCAAAATATATCATATGTTAGACAGCTGTCAATTTTAAATAAAATAACGAGACATACATAACTATTCGTGTCTGCTCCCGTTTATTGTAATGAGTCTGCACATTTGGAGAAATACTTAGACATTTTACTTCTTATTTCTTTAGACTGAATAATTATTTCTTATTAATTCCAAATTATGAGACCCGATGATCTAATCGTGGTGTATGTGCTATTCCTCGTTTGTTTGCCTGCATCCATTGCTTTACGGCTTGCTTGTTGCGTTGAAATGCACATTTGATTTCTTTACCAGCATTGGATTTAGACCATTCAATGAGAAGAGTTAACAGCGTTTATTAAGATTGATAAGCCCTCAACGGAGAATGAAGTCTGCATACATTAAAAGCCTTATTTTGTTTTTATCGTGTGCCTTCCAAAATGTATGCGACGAAACTTAAATCACGCAAAAAATGAATGGTAACTAGACGTGCTTGTTGTGTGCAGGGAGTGCATTTATTTGTAAACTTTTGCTAAATCAAAATGGTTTATTTGTATTTGCTTTTTACCTGGGTTTTATCAGGTTCGCAGTCGGGACATTTTTAATCCATAGTGTATGGAGTTATCTAGTAGAAAATGATCTGCTGTTTTTTGGTAGAATGTTGTGTGAGCTAAAGAAACGAGGAATAAAACACACACCGCGATTAAAAAAATCAGATCGCATACTTTGTAATTGAAAATAAATAATAATTAATTTCAAAGAAATAAGAAGTAAAATGTGTAAGTATTCCTCAAAATGTGCTTTGGACTAAGTCCCCCGTCATCACAGCAAACGGGAGCAGACCCGAATAGGTATGTCTAGTTATTTTATTAAAAATTCCCAGCCGTCTGTAAATTCATGTTTGAAAGAAAAAAGTAAATGAATATCTTACTTACTGTTTTTGTCTTGTTTTCTAGTGAATATCTGACAATTCTTAAATGGAGATACATTTACTTGGTAAGCAAAGTGGCTTAAGATATTATGTATTGTAATAGAAAATTGTTATAAAAACGTTTTGTTTTTGCTGGGAATTCTTGTATATATTTCACAGCTATATAATTAATTATAATAACGCACTTTTTGTTGATAAACATGTTAAAAAATACATTAACACAGAATAATGTGGCAACAAATCAAACGTGCATTTAAATGCAACAAGCAGAAAATAAATAAATAAAGCAAATGCATGGAAAAGAAACGAGGAATAAAACAAACACCGCGATTAAAAAAAATCAGATCGCATACTTTGTAATTGAAAATAAATAATAATTAATTCCAAAGAAATAAGAAGTAAAATGTGTAAGTATTCCTCAAAATGTGCTTTGGACTAAGTCCCCGTCATCACAGCAAACCGGAGCAGACCCGAATAGGTATGTCTAGTTATTTTATTTAAAATTTCCAGCCGTCTGTAAATTCATGTTTGAAAGAAAAAAGTAAATGAATATCTTACTTACTGTTTTTGTCTTGTTTTCTTGTGAATATCTGACAATTCTTAAATGGAGATACATTTACTTGGTAAGCAAAGTGGCTTAAGATATTATGTATTGTAATAGAAAATTGTTATAAAAGCGTTTTGTGTTTGCTGGGAATTCACAGCCATATAATTAATTATAATAACGCACTTTTTGTTTATAAACATGTTAAAAAATACATTAACACAGAATAATGTGGCAACAAATCAAACGTGCATTTAAATGCAACAAGCAAAAATAAATAAATAAAGCAAATGCACGGAAAAGAAACGAGGAATAAAACAAACACCGCGATTAAAAAATCAGATCGTATACTTTGTAATAATTGAAATAAATTATAAAAATCAACAGGTTTATATTTAAAACAAGTAAAAAATATCTGCCAGCGGGGTAAGAAAAATAAACTTAATTCTAGTTTCAACTTAATTCAATAATAAACTCAATTTAGGTTTATTTTTCTTACCCCACTGGCAGATATTTTTACTTGTTTTAAGCCTTAACCTATTACATTTTAGAATTTATTTCAGTAAACAAGACTTAAATTCTAAGCCACTTTGCTTATTAAGTAAATGTATCTTGATTTAAGAATTATTTTTTAACTCGAAAACATGAATAAAATACTAAGTAAACGAACAGATTGGGATGTTCAAAACACTTAAACATTTTTTTTTCACTCTACCCTTCATATTACAGCTGTCGAAAAACCACAGCAACGTTGACAGACCTGGAAGCCATGATATATTAGCAGTTTTTAAAATAAGTTAAATCTAGAATCCTTATTGGTTTTAGATACTTAAAAGCAATGAATGATCTTCTTTCTTTTGAATTGATTTGGTATTATGGAGGAGCTCTGTGTCTGGTTATTGAAGATGATTTGGTCTTTGCTCCTATGTTGGCTTATTTTTTGTTATTTCCGTTACTATATATATATATATATTTTTTTTTCCCCTTTGTTTTTTCTGATTTGAGGTTATGAAAATGTTTTAATTTGTAATAAAGGTTTTTTGAAAATTCTAAATTCTCTCTCTCTCTCTCTCTCTCTCTCTCTCTCTCATGAGCGTGGATCAGTTCCTGCATCAAGGAAAAAATGCGCATCCTGGTAAATTTCAGAAGTTAGACGACTGAGCTGCAGCGGACAGCGTAAGATTTATGAAAACACATTTGAGAAGAAAGGCAAAGCATGTTTCACAGTTAATCCAAGACCATAATGACAATTTTGCGCTCTGTTTCCCGAAGCTCGTGGAGGCGTGGAGCAGCATACACAGTTAAGGTATGTGCGATCTACCGGCATTACCTTTACGATCGACGTATTGGATCTGCAAGCTGCAAGCAAATTAACTGAAGCTTTACTTCATGTTTCTGTTTGGTTAAGCGATGACTGCTTTTTCCCAACAGTTTGTGTGTGTTTTCTGCATGGGTTTAGAAAACATGAACTTCTGATCTGCTAGCTCAACGTTCTACCTCTGTAACGTATAGAGTTAAATGCCCGCTAGCCTCCACCCCAAAAGCCAGCGCCTTCGCCGGCTCCCCCTTTGGCTGCGTCTATTCCGGTATCGCTTCTCGGCCTTTTGGCTAAGATCAAGTGTAGTATCTGTTCTTATCAGTTTAATGTCTGATACGTCTCCTATCCGGAGACTATATGTTAATTGGATTTTTGACCTTCGGAAATGGAAGCGGAGCTTGCTCCTTCCACTCCATGCATCAACATGGTATTGCAGTGTTTCCAAGAATGGTGCGCTCCCCTTCTCGGGGACAAATAAGTCAAATACAAAAAAAGAATTTGCTTCTTTTGTGCGTGAATGACAGTGTTTTTTCTAATACGTGTGTTTTAAAATTGCTGTGTTTTCGTTGGCTTTATTGGTTTAACGAAAAGCTTGCGTGGAAATGAACACGCTGATAAAGAAATGTTTTTGTAATGTATTTAATTATTTTCTTTACAAGTTTGTGGTGGTGATCCGAGGACGAATTAAACATCCTCGACACAGCTGAAGGTGCAACAAAAGCGAAAGAGGCCGATTGGAATGTTAAAAACACCTGAAAACTTTTTTCACTACCCTTCATACTACAGCTGTCGAAAATCCACAGCAACTACAGCTGTCGAAAATCCACAGCAACGTCGACAGACCTGGAAGCATAGCTGTACTTGTTTAACTCACAACGACAACGGGTAAGTCATTGAGCCCTGTGTTTTTATTTATCCACGTTCTAAAATTGCTATGCTTTCGTTGTTTCTTGATTGCTCTGTACATTTCTTTGTTTCTATTCCACGTAAAGTTACTTTGTAATAACGAAACCATATATTTGAATGCGCAATTTAAATCCATTTGATTTAAATTGTTTCACATATTTCACTCTACACGGTTCAACCGGGCTGGAAACGGAATAAAAATAGGGTAGATCTCGAAGAATGTTTGGTCTCAGACGTGGCTTCGTGCGCTTTCCACCTGGTCACACACAGTAATGAAATGTTAGTCGGACGGCCTTCGGGGGCGCCGTTGATGTGATCGGTCACAGGAAGATGCGGCCGTCTGGCCTCAAAGGGTGTCGCTCATACTTACCTGGCAGGGGAGACACCATGATCATGAAGGTGGTTCACCCAGGGCGAGGCTCAGCCATTGCACTCCGGTTGTGCTGACCCTTTGCGAATTCCCCAAATGTGGGAATCTCGACTGCAAAATTTCTGATAGTGGGGGACTGCGTTCGCGCTCTCCCCTGACCTATGTGTTAAAAATAGATTCTTTTGTCGTTTTACGTAAAATCCAAGAGACGTCTAACCACGGCCCAAGAATACATTAGTCATCAAAAAAGCGGCTATTCAACGACTACATAATTTCTAATAGACAGCGAATATGTGTCTAGGCTAAAACAAGGCTTAATTTGGGCTGTCAGTGAAAATCTAATAGACGTTTGACCATTCCAAAAGAATAGACTAGCCATTAAATAGAACCACAATCAAACGGCTACATGTCTAAGAGACAGTCAACAAAATAATGCTTAGATGATTCTTTTATTTCCAATATAAGAGGTTCTCGGGAATGGCAATCATCCAAACTAATAAATTATAAAGGCTTTTATAAGAAAATGACAACAGTTAAACAACATAGACAGCGTTGGGCAATACAAAATGCTAATAAATACAAGACAAATTGAAATATTGTACATGCATGTACATTAAACAAGCCAACAAATCTGCCAATGGGCTACGACAATTTTTCTTGAATTAAGTGTTTATATCTAGATTTGTTTCTTACCCCTTTGGCAGATTTATTTGCTTGTTTTAAGCCCAAATTCGCTTAAATTTTGAGTTTTTTTCTCCCTAAAGGCTAGGCTTATTTTCTTAGGGCATTTTGCTCATCAAAAAATGCATCTTATTTTAAGACTTTCTAGATATTTGTACAGTGAAAACAGTTCGAAATAACAAGTAAGAAATGATTTTTTGCAATGTATTCATTCATTCGCTACCCTTCATAATACAGCTGTCGAAAAACCACAGCAACGTCGACAGACCTGGAAGCGTAGCTGTATTTGTTTAACTCACAAAGACAACGGGTAAAGTATTTTCTTGATTACCTAAATGACTTGCCGTAAGAAAATAAGTTTAGGTTTAAGGGGGGGAAATACAGTTTAAAGGGATATTTCAATTCATGATGATAATTCTGTCATCATTTACTCATGCATACAGGCTTACAACAACACGAGGATTAGTTTTTTTCTGAGTAACACAAAAGAAGGTATTTTGAGGAATGATGGTAAACCCACAGCAGATAGTCACCATTGACTTCCATAGTAGGAATAAAAAAAATATGATGGAATTTATTAGGTACCATCAACCGTGTGCTAACCATCACTTTGCAAAATATTTTCTTCATCATTTATCACGATACTTCCAAAATATTTTTTCCTACTAAGTCAATGTTTCATTATTTGCTTTACAAGCTTAAAAATGATGGTGACATGATTCCATGGTAATCACAAACAGTTAAACAAGTAAGATAATCACCATTACTTTTAAAAGCGTTTTGAAAATTGCTTGCTTATGCTGGGAGTAAAGGTATTTCACGCAGTGCGCATCCTCTTTAAAAGGTAATGTATGCTTCTTTTAAAGCTGACACATTTGCCACATTAAAATAACAGAAATGTGTACTTTTTAAACTTTTTGGAGCCGGTGTGTCTGTGTTCTTGGGGCACACATCTACATGTAAAAGCAGAATTGCTTATTATTCTTCTCTATTTCTTGTATAGGTCAATTATGAGTGAAGAACCGTTCACCAAATGAAGACCGCAGCCAGGTGACGGGATTCTGTGGTAATCGCAAACAGGTAAACCAGTAAAATAATCATCATTTATTGTTAAAATAATTTTGAAAATTGAAGTTCTGTGTGTTCTTATTGTACTTTATTTATTTCTGCAGGTAAGCACCATACCGTAAGCTTCATTCCCTTTATAACAGGTAAGGTTCATACTGTTTTATTCTTTTGTACTGTTTTATTCGTACTGTTTTAAATCATTCAGTAAATGCAAAGTTAAACTGATGTGTTTTTAATCTAGATTTAAAAGTGTCTACTGTTGAAGCACATCTGATCTCTTCTGAAAGCTGATAATAACTAAATGCTGATGCACCTTGTTTTGAGTGAACCCCTGTTTTTTCTAAATGACCTGATCCTATTGCTCCGAGTAATCGGTTTCATATTCGATTAGCATATCTGTCATGTATTTCGGCCTGTAGCCATGAAGTGGTTTTTAAACAAGTAACAGTACTTTTTTAATCCATTGTCCATTGCAATAATCGGCCCTGCTGGTGATGAAAGCATGAACAAGTTTCTCTAAGTCCTGTCTTGAGACAAAACCTCCAATTCTGGCAATATTTCTGAGATGGTAGTAAAAGCAGAATTCCTTATTATTTTTCTCTATCTCAGGCTCTATGGCATATATGTCATGATTTTATTTGTCTATTTATATGTCTATTTACAAGGACTGCCTTGGCCAAACGTTATTGTTAATTAATATTGAAGCAGTTATTTAACATATTTCCTTTGAGTAGTGATTTGTGTAATGATCCATATATCTATTTTTATGTATATTTTTAACTTAGGAATGTGATTTTAAAGCACATATTTGTTATTGTATGACACCTCTCATGTTATGAAAGTAAAAAATAAATGTATTTTCTGATGTCTTGCATTTCTGTTTTTAAACTGTTAATCCTTATCAAGTGCTATACATTAGAAAGTGGATAAATAACAAAAATGTCACTCCTGACAGCTGATAAATTAATCGTTCTTTATAGCACCACTGAGGTGAGCATTTTTCAAGGCAAGATTCTTTATAGAACCGTATAAAAAGGTTCTATATAGTACCAAAAAAACGGGTTCTGCTATGGTTACAAGCTGAAGAACCCTTATTTGGTACTATTTAGGAGCATTTGTCTTTAGAGTGTTGCGTAGGTTCGAAACTTTCAATCTTTAAACCAAAAAAAAGGGTCACACGGTTTTATTTGTGGTGTGGACATGAACACGCTGCAGGCATTGAAATGTAATTTGTAATTTATTGTCTCATTTCATATTTAACAAATAGAAAGCAAAGTGCTATTCAATCAGTTTAACTAAACAACTGGTGTTCCTCAATTTTGGGGCCTATTTTGTTCAGTATATCAGTTTTGTTCAGTTTTGTATGTGCATGCAAAAAGCATTCAGCGAGCAAATTAACTGAAGCTTTACCTTCGTGTTTCTTTTTGTATGAGTGATAACTGTTTCTGTATGTATTTGTATGGTTTTTTTACAAGTATAGAGTGAAATGCACACGGTGAGTAATGAACGCAGACCTTCAGTGCCGGATCTCTGACCCGCTAACCTCCATCCCGACAGCCAGCGCCTTCTCCGGATGCCATTGCGGTATCGCTCCTCGGCTTTTTGGGTAAAATCGAGTGGACACCGGGGACTACACGTTTGAATGGATTTTTGACCTTCGGCTATGGAAGCGAGGCTTGCTCCGTCCACTCCGTGCATCGACTCTGGCGCTTTCCGGGGACAAATAAGGTGAGTTTAAAACCAGAGTTTGCTTCTTTTGTGCGTGGTTGCCAGTTTGTTTGCCAATCCGTGGTCATAATATGTTCCGCTTCGTGGTTTCTCCATCGCTCAGTACTTTTCTGTGTTTCTATTTTACGTAAAGCTAACACCAAAACGATTGTGGAAAGCGCTATATAGATTGTTCTCAAAGAAAAAACGAGAAACAAACCCATGTGAATATGGGTCAAATTATCTAGGCGGAGCACTTCGTTCAAAGAAAAACGCAACAGAATTGTTTGCGTTGAACAAAGACAATGGTGCGTGCAGACATCGAATGTGTATTGTGGATAAAAAATGGCCAGTGGGGTGGGACAATTTTTCTTGAATTAAGTGTTTATGGGAAAAGTTAACGAATTTTTTCTTACCCTGTAGGCAGATTTATTTGCTTGTTTTAAGCATAAAATAACAGGAGAAGAAATTGTGTAGGGGGAGCAGAGGGTTTTTTTTTTCGTTCAAAGAAAAGCAGCGTGGCACGAATGAATGTTTGGCTGAAATGCTATCGTAATTTCCCCCTTAATTTTCCTTACAAACATGAAACCAGAGAGAAGGGCCAGTTGGCATCGAATTGCACCTTGTATTCGGTGATTGATTGAGGAAAAATATGCGTATGTGTATATATACACTTGTTTTGTTGAACAGAGACAATGGTCGCGTGCTCCAGCGTCACCTATATGCCTATTTCACAAAATGGCGCCTTTGACCGGAAGTAAGGAAAACATCGTTCAGGTTGCACCACTACGATGGCCACTCAATATAGTATGGACTGACAGCTGCTTTGTTTTCTCCTACACATGAATTTACTTGTAAAAATAACAATAACATATATTGTCGATTGGTGTTATATTATTTTTTTAGCATTTCGTCTTATCAAAATATATCATATGTTAGACAGCTGTCAATTTTAAATAAAATAACGAGACATACATAACTATTCGTGTCTGCTCCCGTTTATTGTAATGAGTCTGCACATTTGGAGAAATACTTAGACATTTTACTTCTTATTTCTTTAGACTGAATAATTATTTCTTATTAATTCCAAATTATGAGACCCGATGATCTAATCGTGGTGTATGTGCTATTCCTCGTTTGTTTGCCTGCATCCATTGCTTTACGGCTTGCTTGTTGCGTTGAAATGCACATTTGATTTCTTTACCAGCATTGGATTTAGACCATTCAATGAGAAGAGTTAACAGCGTTTATTAAGATTGATAAGCCCTCAACGGAGAATGAAGTCTGCATACATTAAAAGCCTTATTTTGTTTTTATCGTGTGCCTTCCAAAATGTATGCGACGAAACTTAAATCACGCAAAAAATGAATGGTAACTAGACGTGCTTGTTGTGTGCAGGGAGTGCATTTATTTGTAAACTTTTGCTAAATCAAAATGGTTTATTTGTATTTGCTTTTTACCTGGGTTTTATCAGGTTCGCAGTCGGGACATTTTTAATCCATAGTGTATGGAGTTATCTAGTAGAAAATGATCTGCTGTTTTTTGGTAGAATGTTGTGTGAGCTAAAGAAACGAGGAATAAAACACACACCGCGATTAAAAAAATCAGATCGCATACTTTGTAATTGAAAATAAATAATAATTAATTTCAAAGAAATAAGAAGTAAAATGTGTAAGTATTCCTCAAAATGTGCTTTGGACTAAGTCCCCCGTCATCACAGCAAACGGGAGCAGACCCGAATAGGTATGTCTAGTTATTTTATTAAAAATTCCCAGCCGTCTGTAAATTCATGTTTGAAAGAAAAAAGTAAATGAATATCTTACTTACTGTTTTTGTCTTGTTTTCTAGTGAATATCTGACAATTCTTAAATGGAGATACATTTACTTGGTAAGCAAAGTGGCTTAAGATATTATGTATTGTAATAGAAAATTGTTATAAAAACGTTTTGTTTTTGCTGGGAATTCTTGTATATATTTCACAGCTATATAATTAATTATAATAACGCACTTTTTGTTGATAAACATGTTAAAAAATACATTAACACAGAATAATGTGGCAACAAATCAAACGTGCATTTAAATGCAACAAGCAGAAAATAAATAAATAAAGCAAATGCATGGAAAAGAAACGAGGAATAAAACAAACACCGCGATTAAAAAAAATCAGATCGCATACTTTGTAATTGAAAATAAATAATAATTAATTCCAAAGAAATAAGAAGTAAAATGTGTAAGTATTCCTCAAAATGTGCTTTGGACTAAGTCCCCGTCATCACAGCAAACGGGAGCAGACCCGAATAGGTATGTCTAGTTATTTTATTTAAAATTTCCAGCCGTCTGTAAATTCATGTTTGAAAGAAAAAAGTAAATGAATATCTTACTTACTGTTTTTGTCTTGTTTTCTTGTGAATATCTGACAATTCTTAAATGGAGATACATTTACTTGGTAAGCAAAGTGGCTTAAGATATTATGTATTGTAATAGAAAATTGTTATAAAAGCGTTTTGTGTTTGCTGGGAATTCACAGCCATATAATTAATTATAATAACGCACTTTTTGTTTATAAACATGTTAAAAAATACATTAACACAGAATAATGTGGCAACAAATCAAACGTGCATTTAAATGCAACAAGCAAAAATAAATAAATAAAGCAAATGCACGGAAAAGAAACGAGGAATAAAACAAACACCGCGATTAAAAAATCAGATCGTATACTTTGTAATAATTGAAATAAATTATAAAAATCAACAGGTTTATATTTAAAACAAGTAAAAAATATCTGCCAGCGGGGTAAGAAAAATAAACTTAATTCTAGTTTCAACTTAATTCAATAATAAACTCAATTTAGGTTTATTTTTCTTACCCCACTGGCAGATATTTTTACTTGTTTTAAGCCTTAACCTATTACATTTTAGAATTTATTTCAGTAAACAAGACTTAAATTCTAAGCCACTTTGCTTATTAAGTAAATGTATCTTGATTTAAGAATTATTTTTTAACTCGAAAACATGAATAAAATACTAAGTAAACGAACAGATTGGGATGTTCAAAACACTTAAACATTTTTTTTTCACTCTACCCTTCATATTACAGCTGTCGAAAAACCACAGCAACGTTGACAGACCTGGAAGCCATGATATATTAGCAGTTTTTAAAATAAGTTAAATCTAGAATCCTTATTGGTTTTAGATACTTAAAAGCAATGAATGATCTTCTTTCTTTTGAATTGATTTGGTATTATGGAGGAGCTCTGTGTCTGGTTATTGAAGATGATTTGGTCTTTGCTCCTATGTTGGCTTATTTTTTGTTATTTCCGTTACTATATATATATATATATTTTTTTTTCCCCTTTGTTTTTTCTGATTTGAGGTTATGAAAATGTTTTAATTTGTAATAAAGGTTTTTTGAAAATTCTAAATTCTCTCTCTCTCTCTCTCTCTCTCTCTCTCTCTCTCATGAGCGTGGATCAGTTCCTGCATCAAGGAAAAAATGCGCATCCTGGTAAATTTCAGAAGTTAGACGACTGAGCTGCAGCGGACAGCGTAAGATTTATGAAAACACATTTGAGAAGAAAGGCAAAGCATGTTTCACAGTTAATCCAAGACCATAATGACAATTTTGCGCTCTGTTTCCCGAAGCTCGTGGAGGCGTGGAGCAGCATACACAGTTAAGGTATGTGCGATCTACCGGCATTACCTTTACGATCGACGTATTGGATCTGCAAGCTGCAAGCAAATTAACTGAAGCTTTACTTCATGTTTCTGTTTGGTTAAGCGATGACTGCTTTTTCCCAACAGTTTGTGTGTGTTTTCTGCATGGGTTTAGAAAACATGAACTTCTGATCTGCTAGCTCAACGTTCTACCTCTGTAACGTATAGAGTTAAATGCCCGCTAGCCTCCACCCCAAAAGCCAGCGCCTTCGCCGGCTCCCCCTTTGGCTGCGTCTATTCCGGTATCGCTTCTCGGCCTTTTGGCTAAGATCAAGTGTAGTATCTGTTCTTATCAGTTTAATGTCTGATACGTCTCCTATCCGGAGACTATATGTTAATTGGATTTTTGACCTTCGGAAATGGAAGCGGAGCTTGCTCCTTCCACTCCATGCATCAACATGGTATTGCAGTGTTTCCATGAATGGTGCGCTCCCCTTCTCGGGGACAAATAAGTCAAATACAAAAAAAGAATTTGCTTCTTTTGTGCGTGAATGACAGTGTTTTTTCTAATACGTGTGTTTTAAAATTGCTGTGTTTTCGTTGGCTTTATTGGTTTAACGAAAAGCTTGCGTGGAAATGAACACGCTGATAAAGAAATGTTTTTGTAATGTATTTAATTATTTTCTTTACAAGTTTGTGGTGGTGATCCGAGGACGAATTAAACATCCTCGACACAGCTGAAGGTGCAACAAAAGCGAAAGAGGCAGATTGGAATGTTAAAAACACCTGAAAACTTTTTTCACTACCCTTCATACTACAGCTGTCGAAAATCCACAGCAACTACAGCTGTCGAAAATCCACAGCAACGTCGACAGACCTGGAAGCATAGCTGTACTTGTTTAACTCACAACGACAACGGGTAAGTCATTGAGCCCTGTGTTTTTATTTATCCACGTTCTAAAATTGCTATGCTTTCGTTGTTTCTTGATTGCTCTGTACATTTCTTTGTTTCTATTCCACGTAAAGTTACTTTGTAATAACGAAACCATATATTTGAATGCGCAATTTAAATCCATTTGATTTAAATTGTTTCACATATTTCACTCTACACGGTTCAACCGGGCTGGAAACGGAATAAAAATAGGGTAGATCTCGAAGAATGTTTGGTCTCAGACGTGGCTTCGTGCGCTTTCCACCTGGTCACACACAGTAATGAAATGTTAGTCGGACGGCCTTCGGGGGCGCCGTTGATGTGATCGGTCACAGGAAGATGCGGCCGTCTGGCCTCAAAGGGTGTCGCTCATACTTACCTGGCAGGGGAGACACCATGATCATGAAGGTGGTTCACCCAGGGCGAGGCTCAGCCATTGCACTCCGGTTGTGCTGACCCTTTGCGAATTCCCCAAATGTGGGAATCTCGACTGCAAAATTTCTGATAGTGGGGGACTGCGTTCGCGCTCTCCCCTGACCTATGTGTTAAAAATAGATTCTTTTGTCGTTTTACGTAAAATCCAAGAGACGTCTAACCACGGCCCAAGAATACATTAGTCATCAAAAAAGCGGCTATTCAACGACTACATAATTTCTAATAGACAGCGAATATGTGTCTAGGCTAAAACAAGGCTTAATTTGGGCTGTCAGTGAAAATCTAATAGACGTTTGACCATTCCAAAAGAATAGACTAGCCATTAAATAGAACCACAATCAAACGGCTACATGTCTAAGAGACAGTCAACAAAATAATGCTTAGATGATTCTTTTATTTCCAATATAAGAGGTTCTCGGGAATGGCAATCATCCAAACTAATAAATTATAAAGGCTTTTATAAGAAAATGACAACAGTTAAACAACATAGACAGCGTTGGGCAATACAAAATGCTAATAAATACAAGACAAATTGAAATATTGTACATGCATGTACATTAAACAAGCCAACAAATCTGCCAATGGGCTACGACAATTTTTCTTGAATTAAGTGTTTATATCTAGATTTGTTTCTTACCCCTTTGGCAGATTTATTTGCTTGTTTTAAGCCCAAATTCGCTTAAATTTTGAGTTTTTTTCTCCCTAAAGGCTAGGCTTATTTTCTTAGGGCATTTTGCTCATCAAAAAATGCATCTTATTTTAAGACTTTCTAGATATTTGTACAGTGAAAACAGTTCGAAATAACAAGTAAGAAATGATTTTTTGCAATGTATTCATTCATTCGCTACCCTTCATAATACAGCTGTCGAAAAACCACAGCAACGTCGACAGACCTGGAAGCGTAGCTGTATTTGTTTAACTCACAAAGACAACGGGTAAAGTATTTTCTTGATTACCTAAATGACTTGCCGTAAGAAAATAAGTTTAGGTTTAAGGGGGGGAAATACAGTTTAAAGGGATATTTCAATTCATGATGATAATTCTGTCATCATTTACTCATGCATACAGGCTTACAACAACACGAGGATTAGTTTTTTTCTGAGTAACACAAAAGAAGGTATTTTGAGGAATGATGGTAAACCCACAGCAGATAGTCACCATTGACTTCCATAGTAGGAATAAAAAAAATATGATGGAATTTATTAGGTACCATCAACCGTGTGCTAACCATCACTTTGCAAAATATTTTCTTCATCATTTATCACGATACTTCCAAAATATTTTTTCCTACTAAGTCAATGTTTCATTATTTGCTTTACAAGCTTAAAAATGATGGTGACATGATTCCATGGTAATCACAAACAGTTAAACAAGTAAGATAATCACCATTACTTTTAAAAGCGTTTTGAAAATTGCTTGCTTATGCTGGGAGTAAAGGTATTTCACGCAGTGCGCATCCTCTTTAAAAGGTAATGTATGCTTCTTTTAAAGCTGACACATTTGCCACATTAAAATAACAGAAATGTGTACTTTTTAAACTTTTTGGAGCCGGTGTGTCTGTGTTCTTGGGGCACACATCTACATGTAAAAGCAGAATTGCTTATTATTCTTCTCTATTTCTTGTATAGGTCAATTATGAGTGAAGAACCGTTCACCAAATGAAGACCGCAGCCAGGTGACGGGATTCTGTGGTAATCGCAAACAGGTAAACCAGTAAAATAATCATCATTTATTGTTAAAATAATTTTGAAAATTGAAGTTCTGTGTGTTCTTATTGTACTTTATTTATTTCTGCAGGTAAGCACCATACCGTAAGCTTCATTCCCTTTATAACAGGTAAGGTTCATACTGTTTTATTCTTTTGTACTGTTTTATTCGTACTGTTTTAAATCATTCAGTAAATGCAAAGTTAAACTGATGTGTTTTTAATCTAGATTTAAAAGTGTCTACTGTTGAAGCACATCTGATCTCTTCTGAAAGCTGATAATAACTAAATGCTGATGCACCTTGTTTTGAGTGAACCCCTGTTTTTTCTAAATGACCTGATCCTATTGCTCCGAGTAATCGGTTTCATATTCGATTAGCATATCTGTCATGTATTTCGGCCTGTAGCCATGAAGTGGTTTTTAAACAAGTAACAGTACTTTTTTAATCCATTGTCCATTGCAATAATCGGCCCTGCTGGTGATGAAAGCATGAACAAGTTTCTCTAAGTCCTGTCTTGAGACAAAACCTCCAATTCTGGCAATATTTCTGAGATGGTAGTAAAAGCAGAATTCCTTATTATTTTTCTCTATCTCAGGCTCTATGGCATATATGTCATGATTTTATTTGTCTATTTATATGTCTATTTACAAGGACTGCCTTGGCCAAACGTTATTGTTAATTAATATTGAAGCAGTTATTTAACATATTTCCTTTGAGTAGTGATTTGTGTAATGATCCATATATCTATTTTTATGTATATTTTTAACTTAGGAATGTGATTTTAAAGCACATATTTGTTATTGTATGACACCTCTCATGTTATGAAAGTAAAAAATAAATGTATTTTCTGATGTCTTGCATTTCTGTTTTTAAACTGTTAATCCTTATCAAGTGCTATACATTAGAAAGTGGATAAATAACAAAAATGTCACTCCTGACAGCTGATAAATTAATCGTTCTTTATAGCACCACTGAGGTGAGCATTTTTCAAGGCAAGATTCTTTATAGAACCGTATAAAAAGGTTCTATATAGTACCAAAAAAACGGGTTCTGCTATGGTTACAAGCTGAAGAACCCTTATTTGGTACTATTTAGGAGCATTTGTCTTTAGAGTGTTGCGTAGGTTCGAAACTTTCAATCTTTAAACCAAAAAAAAGGGTCACACGGTTTTATTTGTGGTGTGGACATGAACACGCTGCAGGCATTGAAATGTAATTTGTAATTTATTGTCTCATTTCATATTTAACAAATAGAAAGCAAAGTGCTATTCAATCAGTTTAACTAAACAACTGGTGTTCCTCAATTTTGGGGCCTATTTTGTTCAGTATATCAGTTTTGTTCAGTTTTGTATGTGCATGCAAAAAGCATTCAGCGAGCAAATTAACTGAAGCTTTACCTTCGTGTTTCTTTTTGTATGAGTGATAACTGTTTCTGTATGTATTTGTATGGTTTTTTTACAAGTATAGAGTGAAATGCACACGGTGAGTAATGAACGCAGACCTTCAGTGCCGGATCTCTGACCCGCTAACCTCCATCCCGACAGCCAGCGCCTTCTCCGGATGCCATTGCGGTATCGCTCCTCGGCTTTTTGGGTAAAATCGAGTGGACACCGGGGACTACACGTTTGAATGGATTTTTGACCTTCGGCTATGGAAGCGAGGCTTGCTCCGTCCACTCCGTGCATCGACTCTGGCGCTTTCCGGGGACAAATAAGGTGAGTTTAAAACCAGAGTTTGCTTCTTTTGTGCGTGGTTGCCAGTTTGTTTGCCAATCCGTGGTCATAATATGTTCCGCTTCGTGGTTTCTCCATCGCTCAGTACTTTTCTGTGTTTCTATTTTACGTAAAGCTAACACCAAAACGATTGTGGAAAGCGCTATATAGATTGTTCTCAAAGAAAAAACGAGAAACAAACCCATGTGAATATGGGTCAAATTATCTAGGCGGAGCACTTCGTTCAAAGAAAAACGCAACAGAATTGTTTGCGTTGAACAAAGACAATGGTGCGTGCAGACATCGAATGTGTATTGTGGATAAAAAATGGCCAGTGGGGTGGGACAATTTTTCTTGAATTAAGTGTTTATGGGAAAAGTTAACGAATTTTTTCTTACCCTGTAGGCAGATTTATTTGCTTGTTTTAAGCATAAAATAACAGGAGAAGAAATTGTGTAGGGGGAGCAGAGGGTTTTTTTTTTTCGTTCAAAGAAAAGCAGCGTGGCACGAATGAATGTTTGGCTGAAATGCTATCGTAATTTCCCCCTTAATTTTCCTTACAAACATGAAACCAGAGAGAAGGGCCAGTTGGCATCGAATTGCACCTTGTATTCGGTGATTGATTGAGGAAAAATATGCGTATGTGTATATATACACTTGTTTTGTTGAACAGAGACAATGGTCGCGTGCTCCAGCGTCACCTATATGCCTATTTCACAAAATGGCGCCTTTGACCGGAAGTAAGGAAAACATCGTTCAGGTTGCACCACTACGATGGCCACTCAATATAGTATGGACTGACAGCTGCTTTGTTTTCTCCTACACATGAATTTACTTGTAAAAATAACAATAACATATATTGTCGATTGGTGTTATATTATTTTTTTAGCATTTCGTCTTATCAAAATATATCATATGTTAGACAGCTGTCAATTTTAAATAAAATAACGAGACATACATAACTATTCGTGTCTGCTCCCGTTTATTGTAATGAGTCTGCACATTTGGAGAAATACTTAGACATTTTACTTCTTATTTCTTTAGACTGAATAATTATTTCTTATTAATTCCAAATTATGAGACCCGATGATCTAATCGTGGTGTATGTGCTATTCCTCGTTTGTTTGCCTGCATCCATTGCTTTACGGCTTGCTTGTTGCGTTGAAATGCACATTTGATTTCTTTACCAGCATTGGATTTAGACCATTCAATGAGAAGAGTTAACAGCGTTTATTAAGATTGATAAGCCCTCAACGGAGAATGAAGTCTGCATACATTAAAAGCCTTATTTTGTTTTTATCGTGTGCCTTCCAAAATGTATGCGACGAAACTTAAATCACGCAAAAAATGAATGGTAACTAGACGTGCTTGTTGTGTGCAGGGAGTGCATTTATTTGTAAACTTTTGCTAAATCAAAATGGTTTATTTGTATTTGCTTTTTACCTGGGTTTTATCAGGTTCGCAGTCGGGACATTTTTAATCCATAGTGTATGGAGTTATCTAGTAGAAAATGATCTGCTGTTTTTTGGTAGAATGTTGTGTGAGCTAAAGAAACGAGGAATAAAACACACACCGCGATTAAAAAAATCAGATCGCATACTTTGTAATTGAAAATAAATAATAATTAATTTCAAAGAAATAAGAAGTAAAATGTGTAAGTATTCCTCAAAATGTGCTTTGGACTAAGTCCCCCGTCATCACAGCAAACGGGAGCAGACCCGAATAGGTATGTCTAGTTATTTTATTAAAAATTCCCAGCCGTCTGTAAATTCATGTTTGAAAGAAAAAAGTAAATGAATATCTTACTTACTGTTTTTGTCTTGTTTTCTAGTGAATATCTGACAATTCTTAAATGGAGATACATTTACTTGGTAAGCAAAGTGGCTTAAGATATTATGTATTGTAATAGAAAATTGTTATAAAAACGTTTTGTTTTTGCTGGGAATTCTTGTATATATTTCACAGCTATATAATTAATTATAATAACGCACTTTTTGTTGATAAACATGTTAAAAAATACATTAACACAGAATAATGTGGCAACAAATCAAACGTGCATTTAAATGCAACAAGCAGAAAATAAATAAATAAAGCAAATGCATGGAAAAGAAACGAGGAATAAAACAAACACCGCGATTAAAAAAAATCAGATCGCATACTTTGTAATTGAAAATAAATAATAATTAATTCCAAAGAAATAAGAAGTAAAATGTGTAAGTATTCCTCAAAATGTGCTTTGGACTAAGTCCCCGTCATCACAGCAAACCGGAGCAGACCCGAATAGGTATGTCTAGTTATTTTATTTAAAATTTCCAGCCGTCTGTAAATTCATGTTTGAAAGAAAAAAGTAAATGAATATCTTACTTACTGTTTTTGTCTTGTTTTCTTGTGAATATCTGACAATTCTTAAATGGAGATACATTTACTTGGTAAGCAAAGTGGCTTAAGATATTATGTATTGTAATAGAAAATTGTTATAAAAGCGTTTTGTGTTTGCTGGGAATTCACAGCCATATAATTAATTATAATAACGCACTTTTTGTTTATAAACATGTTAAAAAATACATTAACACAGAATAATGTGGCAACAAATCAAACGTGCATTTAAATGCAACAAGCAAAAATAAATAAATAAAGCAAATGCACGGAAAAGAAACGAGGAATAAAACAAACACCGCGATTAAAAAATCAGATCGTATACTTTGTAATAATTGAAATAAATTATAAAAATCAACAGGTTTATATTTAAAACAAGTAAAAAATATCTGCCAGCGGGGTAAGAAAAATAAACTTAATTCTAGTTTCAACTTAATTCAATAATAAACTCAATTTAGGTTTATTTTTCTTACCCCACTGGCAGATATTTTTACTTGTTTTAAGCCTTAACCTATTACATTTTAGAATTTATTTCAGTAAACAAGACTTAAATTCTAAGCCACTTTGCTTATTAAGTAAATGTATCTTGATTTAAGAATTATTTTTTAACTCGAAAACATGAATAAAATACTAAGTAAACGAACAGATTGGGATGTTCAAAACACTTAAACATTTTTTTTTCACTCTACCCTTCATATTACAGCTGTCGAAAAACCACAGCAACGTTGACAGACCTGGAAGCCATGATATATTAGCAGTTTTTAAAATAAGTTAAATCTAGAATCCTTATTGGTTTTAGATACTTAAAAGCAATGAATGATCTTCTTTCTTTTGAATTGATTTGGTATTATGGAGGAGCTCTGTGTCTGGTTATTGAAGATGATTTGGTCTTTGCTCCTATGTTGGCTTATTTTTTGTTATTTCCGTTACTATATATATATATATATTTTTTTTTCCCCTTTGTTTTTTCTGATTTGAGGTTATGAAAATGTTTTAATTTGTAATAAAGGTTTTTTGAAAATTCTAAATTCTCTCTCTCTCTCTCTCTCTCTCTCTCTCTCTCATGAGCGTGGATCAGTTCCTGCATCAAGGAAAAAATGCGCATCCTGGTAAATTTCAGAAGTTAGACGACTGAGCTGCAGCGGACAGCGTAAGATTTATGAAAACACATTTGAGAAGAAAGGCAAAGCATGTTTCACAGTTAATCCAAGACCATAATGACAATTTTGCGCTCTGTTTCCCGAAGCTCGTGGAGGCGTGGAGCAGCATACACAGTTAAGGTATGTGCGATCTACCGGCATTACCTTTACGATCGACGTATTGGATCTGCAAGCTGCAAGCAAATTAACTGAAGCTTTACTTCATGTTTCTGTTTGGTTAAGCGATGACTGCTTTTTCCCAACAGTTTGTGTGTGTTTTCTGCATGGGTTTAGAAAACATGAACTTCTGATCTGCTAGCTCAACGTTCTACCTCTGTAACGTATAGAGTTAAATGCCCGCTAGCCTCCACCCCAAAAGCCAGCGCCTTCGCCGGCTCCCCCTTTGGCTGCGTCTATTCCGGTATCGCTTCTCGGCCTTTTGGCTAAGATCAAGTGTAGTATCTGTTCTTATCAGTTTAATGTCTGATACGTCTCCTATCCGGAGACTATATGTTAATTGGATTTTTGACCTTCGGAAATGGAAGCGGAGCTTGCTCCTTCCACTCCATGCATCAACATGGTATTGCAGTGTTTCCAAGAATGGTGCGCTCCCCTTCTCGGGGACAAATAAGTCAAATACAAAAAAAGAATTTGCTTCTTTTGTGCGTGAATGACAGTGTTTTTTCTAATACGTGTGTTTTAAAATTGCTGTGTTTTCGTTGGCTTTATTGGTTTAACGAAAAGCTTGCGTGGAAATGAACACGCTGATAAAGAAATGTTTTTGTAATGTATTTAATTATTTTCTTTACAAGTTTGTGGTGGTGATCCGAGGACGAATTAAACATCCTCGACACAGCTGAAGGTGCAACAAAAGCGAAAGAGGCCGATTGGAATGTTAAAAACACCTGAAAACTTTTTTCACTACCCTTCATACTACAGCTGTCGAAAATCCACAGCAACTACAGCTGTCGAAAATCCACAGCAACGTCGACAGACCTGGAAGCATAGCTGTACTTGTTTAACTCACAACGACAACGGGTAAGTCATTGAGCCCTGTGTTTTTATTTATCCACGTTCTAAAATTGCTATGCTTTCGTTGTTTCTTGATTGCTCTGTACATTTCTTTGTTTCTATTCCACGTAAAGTTACTTTGTAATAACGAAACCATATATTTGAATGCGCAATTTAAATCCATTTGATTTAAATTGTTTCACATATTTCACTCTACACGGTTCAACCGGGCTGGAAACGGAATAAAAATAGGGTAGATCTCGAAGAATGTTTGGTCTCAGACGTGGCTTCGTGCGCTTTCCACCTGGTCACACACAGTAATGAAATGTTAGTCGGACGGCCTTCGGGGGCGCCGTTGATGTGATCGGTCACAGGAAGATGCGGCCGTCTGGCCTCAAAGGGTGTCGCTCATACTTACCTGGCAGGGGAGACACCATGATCATGAAGGTGGTTCACCCAGGGCGAGGCTCAGCCATTGCACTCCGGTTGTGCTGACCCTTTGCGAATTCCCCAAATGTGGGAATCTCGACTGCAAAATTTCTGATAGTGGGGGACTGCGTTCGCGCTCTCCCCTGACCTATGTGTTAAAAATAGATTCTTTTGTCGTTTTACGTAAAATCCAAGAGACGTCTAACCACGGCCCAAGAATACATTAGTCATCAAAAAAGCGGCTATTCAACGACTACATAATTTCTAATAGACAGCGAATATGTGTCTAGGCTAAAACAAGGCTTAATTTGGGCTGTCAGTGAAAATCTAATAGACGTTTGACCATTCCAAAAGAATAGACTAGCCATTAAATAGAACCACAATCAAACGGCTACATGTCTAAGAGACAGTCAACAAAATAATGCTTAGATGATTCTTTTATTTCCAATATAAGAGGTTCTCGGGAATGGCAATCATCCAAACTAATAAATTATAAAGGCTTTTATAAGAAAATGACAACAGTTAAACAACATAGACAGCGTTGGGCAATACAAAATGCTAATAAATACAAGACAAATTGAAATATTGTACATGCATGTACATTAAACAAGCCAACAAATCTGCCAATGGGCTACGACAATTTTTCTTGAATTAAGTGTTTATATCTAGATTTGTTTCTTACCCCTTTGGCAGATTTATTTGCTTGTTTTAAGCCCAAATTCGCTTAAATTTTGAGTTTTTTTCTCCCTAAAGGCTAGGCTTATTTTCTTAGGGCATTTTGCTCATCAAAAAATGCATCTTATTTTAAGACTTTCTAGATATTTGTACAGTGAAAACAGTTCGAAATAACAAGTAAGAAATGATTTTTTGCAATGTATTCATTCATTCGCTACCCTTCATAATACAGCTGTCGAAAAACCACAGCAACGTCGACAGACCTGGAAGCGTAGCTGTATTTGTTTAACTCACAAAGACAACGGGTAAAGTATTTTCTTGATTACCTAAATGACTTGCCGTAAGAAAATAAGTTTAGGTTTAAGGGGGGGAAATACAGTTTAAAGGGATATTTCAATTCATGATGATAATTCTGTCATCATTTACTCATGCATACAGGCTTACAACAACACGAGGATTAGTTTTTTTCTGAGTAACACAAAAGAAGGTATTTTGAGGAATGATGGTAAACCCACAGCAGATAGTCACCATTGACTTCCATAGTAGGAATAAAAAAAATATGATGGAATTTATTAGGTACCATCAACCGTGTGCTAACCATCACTTTGCAAAATATTTTCTTCATCATTTATCACGATACTTCCAAAATATTTTTTCCTACTAAGTCAATGTTTCATTATTTGCTTTACAAGCTTAAAAATGATGGTGACATGATTCCATGGTAATCACAAACAGTTAAACAAGTAAGATAATCACCATTACTTTTAAAAGCATTTTGAAAATTGCTTGCTTATGCTGGGAGTAAAGGTATTTCACGCAGTGCGCATCCTCTTTAAAAGGTAATGTATGCTTCTTTTAAAGCTGACACATTTGCCACATTAAAATAACAGAAATGTGTACTTTTTAAACTTTTTGGAGCCGGTGTGTCTGTGTTCTTGGGGCACACATCTACATGTAAAAGCAGAATTGCTTATTATTCTTCTCTATTTCTTGTATAGGTCAATTATGAGTGAAGAACCGTTCACCAAATGAAGACCGCAGCCAGGTGACGGGATTCTGTGGTAATCGCAAACAGGTAAACCAGTAAAATAATCATCATTTATTGTTAAAATAATTTTGAAAATTGAAGTTCTGTGTGTTCTTATTGTACTTTATTTATTTCTGCAGGTAAGCACCATACCGTAAGCTTCATTCCCTTTATAACAGGTAAGGTTCATACTGTTTTATTCTTTTGTACTGTTTTATTCGTACTGTTTTAAATCATTCAGTAAATGCAAAGTTAAACTGATGTGTTTTTAATCTAGATTTAAAAGTGTCTACTGTTGAAGCACATCTGATCTCTTCTGAAAGCTGATAATAACTAAATGCTGATGCACCTTGTTTTGAGTGAACCCCTGTTTTTTCTAAATGACCTGATCCTATTGCTCCGAGTAATCGGTTTCATATTCGATTAGCATATCTGTCATGTATTTCGGCCTGTAGCCATGAAGTGGTTTTTAAACAAGTAACAGTACTTTTTTAATCCATTGTCCATTGCAATAATCGGCCCTGCTGGTGATGAAAGCATGAACAAGTTTCTCTAAGTCCTGTCTTGAGACAAAACCTCCAATTCTGGCAATATTTCTGAGATGGTAGTAAAAGCAGAATTCCTTATTATTTTTCTCTATCTCAGGCTCTATGGCATATATGTCATGATTTTATTTGTCTATTTATATGTCTATTTACAAGGACTGCCTTGGCCAAACGTTATTGTTAATTAATATTGAAGCAGTTATTTAACATATTTCCTTTGAGTAGTGATTTGTGTAATGATCCATATATCTATTTTTATGTATATTTTTAACTTAGGAATGTGATTTTAAAGCACATATTTGTTATTGTATGACACCTCTCATGTTATGAAAGTAAAAAATAAATGTATTTTCTGATGTCTTGCATTTCTGTTTTTAAACTGTTAATCCTTATCAAGTGCTATACATTAGAAAGTGGATAAATAACAAAAATGTCACTCCTGACAGCTGATAAATTAATCGTTCTTTATAGCACCACTGAGGTGAGCATTTTTCAAGGCAAGATTCTTTATAGAACCGTATAAAAAGGTTCTATATAGTACCAAAAAAACGGGTTCTGCTATGGTTACAAGCTGAAGAACCCTTATTTGGTACTATTTAGGAGCATTTGTCTTTAGAGTGTTGCGTAGGTTCGAAACTTTCAATCTTTAAACCAAAAAAAAGGGTCACACGGTTTTATTTGTGGTGTGGACATGAACACGCTGCAGGCATTGAAATGTAATTTGTAATTTATTGTCTCATTTCATATTTAACAAATAGAAAGCAAAGTGCTATTCAATCAGTTTAACTAAACAACTGGTGTTCCTCAATTTTGGGGCCTATTTTGTTCAGTATATCAGTTTTGTTCAGTTTTGTATGTGCATGCAAAAAGCATTCAGCGAGCAAATTAACTGAAGCTTTACCTTCGTGTTTCTTTTTGTATGAGTGATAACTGTTTCTGTATGTATTTGTATGGTTTTTTTACAAGTATAGAGTGAAATGCACACGGTGAGTAATGAACGCAGACCTTCAGTGCCGGATCTCTGACCCGCTAACCTCCATCCCGACAGCCAGCGCCTTCTCCGGATGCCATTGCGGTATCGCTCCTCGGCTTTTTGGGTAAAATCGAGTGGACACCGGGGACTACACGTTTGAATGGATTTTTGACCTTCGGCTATGGAAGCGAGGCTTGCTCCGTCCACTCCGTGCATCGACTCTGGCGCTTTCCGGGGACAAATAAGGTGAGTTTAAAACCAGAGTTTGCTTCTTTTGTGCGTGGTTGCCAGTTTGTTTGCCAATCCGTGGTCATAATATGTTCCGCTTCGTGGTTTCTCCATCGCTCAGTACTTTTCTGTGTTTCTATTTTACGTAAAGCTAACACCAAAACGATTGTGGAAAGCGCTATATAGATTGTTCTCAAAGAAAAAACGAGAAACAAACCCATGTGAATATGGGTCAAATTATCTAGGCGGAGCACTTCGTTCAAAGAAAAACGCAACAGAATTGTTTGCGTTGAACAAAGACAATGGTGCGTGCAGACATCGAATGTGTATTGTGGATAAAAAATGGCCAGTGGGGTGGGACAATTTTTCTTGAATTAAGTGTTTATGGGAAAAGTTAACGAATTTTTTCTTACCCTGTAGGCAGATTTATTTGCTTGTTTTAAGCATAAAATAACAGGAGAAGAAATTGTGTAGGGGAAGCAGAGGATTTTTTTTTTCGTTCAAAGAAAAGCAGCGTGGCACGAATGAATGTTTGGCTGAAATGCTATCGTAATTTCCCCCTTAATTTTCCTTACAAACATGAAACCAGAGAGAAGGGCCAGTTGGCATCGAATTGCACCTTGTATTCGGTGATTGATTGAGGAAAAATATGCGTATGTGTATATATACACTTGTTTTGTTGAACAGAGACAATGGCCGCGTGCTCCAGCGTCACCTATATGCCTATTTCACAAAATGGCGCCTTTGACCGGAAGTAAGGAAAACATCGTTCAGGTTGCACCACTACGATGGCCACTCAATATAGTATGGACTGACAGCTGCTTTGTTTTCTCCTACACATGAATTTACTTGTAAAAATAACAATAACATATATTGTCGATTGGTGTTATATTATTTTTTTAGCATTTCGTCTTATCAAAATATATCATATGTTAGACAGCTGTCAATTTTAAATAAAATAACGAGACATACATAACTATTCGTGTCTGCTCCCGTTTATTGTAATGAGTCTGCACATTTGGAGAAATACTTAGACATTTTACTTCTTATTTCTTTAGACTGAATAATTATTTCTTATTAATTCCAAAGTATGAGACCCGATGATCTAATCGTGGTGTATGTGCTATTCCTCGTTTGTTTGCCTGCATCCATTGCTTTACGGCTTGCTTGTTGCGTTGAAATGCACATTTGATTTCTTTACCAGCATTGGATTTAGACCATTCAATGAGAAGAGTTAACAGCGTTTATTATGATTGATAAGCCCTCAACGGAGAATGAAGTCTGCATACATTAAAAGCCTTATTTTGTTTTTATCGTGTGCCTTCCAAAATGTATGCGACGAAACTTAAATCATGCAAAAAATGAATGGTAACTAGACGTGCTTGTTGTGTGCAGGGAGTGCATTTATTTGTAAACTTTTGCTAAATCAAAATGGTTTATTTGTATTTGCTTTTTACCTGGGTTTTATCAGGTTCGCAGTCGGGACATTTTTAATCCATAGTGTATGGAGTTATCTAGTAGAAAATGATCTGCTGTTTTTTGGTAGAATGTTGTGTGAGCTAAAGAAACGAGGAATAAAACACACACCGCGATTAAAAAAATCAGATCGCATACTTTGTAATTGAAAATAAATAATAATTAATTTCAAAGAAATAAGAAGTAAAATGTGTAAGTATTCCTCAAAATGTGCTTTGGACTAAGCCCCCCGTCATCACAGCAAACGGGAGCAGACCCGAATAGGTATGTCTAGTTATTTTATTAAAAATTCCCAGCCGTCTGTAAATTCATGTTTGAAAGAAAAAAGTAAATGAATATCTTACTTACTGTTTTTGTCTTGTTTTCTAGTGAATATCTGACAATTCTTAAATGGAGATACATTTACTTGGTAAGCAAAGTGGCTTAAGATATTATGTATTGTAATAGAAAATTGTTATAAAAACGTTTTGTTTTTGCTGGGAATTCTTGTATATATTTCACAGCTATATAATTAATTATAATAACGCACTTTTTGTTGATAAACATGTTAAAAAATACATTAACACAGAATAATGTGGCAACAAATCAAACGTGCATTTAAATGCAACAAGCAGAAAATAAATAAATAAAGCAAATGCATGGAAAAGAAACGAGGAATAAAACAAACACCGCGATTAAAAAAAATCAGATCGCATACTTTGTAATTGAAAATAAATAATAATTAATTCCAAAGAAATAAGAAGTAAAATGTGTAAGTATTCCTAAAAATGTGCTTTGGACTAAGTCCCCGTCATCACAGCAAACGGGAGCAGACCCGAATAGGTATGTCTAGTTATTTTATTTAAAATTTCCAGCCGTCTGTAAATTCATGTTTGAAAGAAAAAAGTAAATGAATATCTTACTTACTGTTTTTGTCTTGTTTTCTTGTGAATATCTGACAATTCTTAAATGGAGATACATTTACTTGGTAAGCAAAGTGGCTTAAGATATTATGTATTGTAATAGAAAATTGTTATAAAAGCGTTTTGTGTTTGCTGGGAATTCACAGCCATATAATTAATTATAATAACGCACTTTTTGTTTATAAACATGTTAAAAAATACATTAACACAGAATAATGTGGCAACAAATCAAACGTGCATTTAAATGCAACAAGCAAAAATAAATAAATAAAGCAAATGCACGGAAAAGAAACGAGGAATAAAACAAACACCGCGATTAAAAAATCAGATCGTATACTTTGTAATAATTGAAATAAATTATAAAAATCAACAGGTTTATATTTAAAACAAGTAAAAAATATCTGCCAGCGGGGTAAGAAAAATAAACTTAATTCTAGTTTCAACTTAATTCAATAATAAACTCAATTTAGGTTTATTTTTCTTACCCCACTGGCAGATATTTTTACTTGTTTTAAGCCTTAACCTATTACATTTTAGAATTTATTTCAGTAAACAAGACTTAAATTCTAAGCCACTTTGCTTATTAAGTAAATGTATCTTGATTTAAGAATTATTTTTTAACTCGAAAACATGAATAAAATACTAAGTAAACGAACAGATTGGGATGTTCAAAACACTTAAACATTTTTTTTTCACTCTACCCTTCATATTACAGCTGTCGAAAAACCACAGCAACGTTGACAGACCTGGAAGCCATGATATATTAGCAGTTTTTAAAATAAGTTAAATCTAGAATCCTTATTGGTTTTAGATACTTAAAAGCAATGAATGATCTTCTTTCTTTTGAATTGATTTGGTATTATGGAGGAGCTCTGTGTCTGGTTATTGAAGATGATTTGGTCTTTGCTCCTATGTTGGCTTATTTTTTGTTATTTCCGTTACTATATATATATATATTTTTTTTTTTCCCCTTTGTTTTTTCTGATTTGAGGTTATGAAAATGTTTTAATTTGTAATAAAGGTTTTTTGAAAATTCTAAATTCTCTCTCTCTCTCTCTCTCTCTCTCTCTCTCTCTCTCATGAGCGTGGATCAGTACCTGCATCAAGGAAAAAATGCGCATCCTGGTAAATTTCAGAAGTTAGACGACTGAGCTGCAGCGGACAGCGTAAGATTTATGAAAACACATTTGAGAAGAAAGGCAAAGCATGTTTCACAGTTAATCCAAGACTATAATGACAATTTTGCGCTCTGTTTCCCGAAGCTCGTGGAGGCGTGGAGCAGCATACACAGTTAAGGTATGTGCGATCTACCGGCATTACCTTTACGATCGACGTATTGGATCTGCAAGCTGCAAGCAAATTAACTGAAGCTTTACTTCATGTTTCTGTTTGGTTAAGCGATGACTGCTTTTTCCCAACAGTTTGTGTGTGTTTTCTGCATGGGTTTAGAAAACATGAACTTCTGATCTGCTAGCTCAACGTTCTACCTCTGTAACGTATAGAGTTAAATGCCCGCTAGCCTCCACCCCAAAAGCCAGCGCCTTCGCCGGCTCCCCCTTTGGCTGCGTCTATTCCGGTATCGCTTCTCGGCCTTTTGGCTAAGATCAAGTGTAGTATCTGTTCTTATCAGTTTAATGTCTGATACGTCTCCTATCCGGAGACTATATGTTAAATGGATTTTTGACCTTCGGAAATGGAAGCGGAGCTTGCTCCTTCCACTCCATGCATCAACATGGTATTGCAGTGTTTCCATGAATGGTGCGCTCCCCTTCTCGGGGACAAATAAGTCAAATACAAAAAAAGAATTTGCTTCTTTTGTGCGTGAATGACGGTGTTTTTTCTAATACGTGTGTTTTAAAATTGCTGTGTTTTCGTTGGCTTTATTGGTTTAACGAAAAGCTTGCGTGGAAATGAACACGCTGATAAAGAAATGTTTTTGTAATGTATTTAATTATTTTCTTTACAAGTTTGTGGTGGTGATCCGAGGACGAATTAAACATCCTCGACACAGCTGAAGGTGCAACAAAAGCGAAAGAGGCCGATTGGAATGTTAAAAACACCTGAAAACTTTTTTCACTACCCTTCATACTACAGCTGTCGAAAATCCACAGCAACTACAGCTGTCGAAAATCCACAGCAACGTCGACAGACCTGGAAGCATAGCTGTACTTGTTTAACTCACAACGACAACGGGTAAGTCATTGAGCCCTGTGTTTTTATTTATCCACGTTCTAAAATTGCTATGCTTTCGTTGTTTCTTGATTGCTCTGTACATTTCTTTGTTTCTATTCCACGTAAAGTTACTTTGTAATAACGAAACCATATATTTGAATGCGCAATTTAAATCCATTTGATTTAAATTGTTTCACATATTTCACTCTACACGGTTCAACCGGGCTGGAAACGGAATAAAAATAGGGTAGATCTCGAAGAATGTTTGGTCTCAGACGTGGCTTCGTGCGCTTTCCACCTGGTCACACACAGTAATGAAATGTTAGTCGGACGGCCTTCGGGGGCGCCGTTGATGTGATCGGTCACAGGAAGATGCGGCCGTCTGGCCTCAAAGGGTGTCGCTCATACTTACCTGGCAGGGGAGACACCATGATCATGAAGGTGGTTCACCCAGGGCGAGGCTCAGCCATTGCACTCCGGTTGTGCTGACCCTTTGCGAATTCCCCAAATGTGGGAATCTCGACTGCAAAATTTCTGATAGTGGGGGACTGCGTTCGCGCTCTCCCCTGACCTATGTGTTAAAAATAGATTCTTTTGTCGTTTTACGTAAAATCCAAGAGACGTCTAACCACGGCCCAAGAATACATTAGTCATCAAAAAAGCGGCTATTCAACGACTACATAATTTCTAATAGACAGCGAATATGTGTCTAGGCTAAAACAAGGCTTAATTTGGGCTGTCAGTGAAAATCTAATAGACGTTTGACCATTCCAAAAGAATAGACTAGCCATTAAATAGAACCACAATCAAACGGCTACATGTCTAAGAGACAGTCAACAAAATAATGCTTAGATGATTCTTTTATTTCCAATATAAGAGGTTCTCGGGAATGGCAATCATCCAAACTAATAAATTATAAAGGCTTTTATAAGAAAATGACAACAGTTAAACAACATAGACAGCGTTGGGCAATACAAAATGCTAATAAATACAAGACAAATTGAAATATTGTACATGCATGTACATTAAACAAGCCAACAAATCTGCCAATGGGCTACGACAATTTTTCTTGAATTAAGTGTTTATATCTAGATTTGTTTCTTACCCCTTTGGCAGATTTATTTGCTTGTTTTAAGCCCAAATTCGCTTAAATTTTGAGTTTTTTTCTCCCTAAAGGCTAGGCTTATTTTCTTAGGGCATTTTGCTCATCAAAAAATGCATCTTATTTTAAGACTTTCTAGATATTTGTACAGTGAAAACAGTTCGAAATAACAAGTAAGAAATGATTTTTTGCAATGTATTCATTCATTCGCTACCCTTCATAATACAGCTGTCGAAAAACCACAGCAACGTCGACAGACCTGGAAGCGTAGCTGTATTTGTTTAACTCACAAAGACAACGGGTAAAGTATTTTCTTGATTACCTAAATGACTTGCCGTAAGAAAATAAGTTTAGGTTTAAGGGGGGGAAATACAGTTTAAAGGGATATTTCAATTTATGATGATAATTCTGTCATCATTTACTCATGCATACAGGCTTACAACAACACGAGGATTAGTTTTTTTCTGAGTAACACAAAAGAAGGTATTTTGAGGAATGATGGTAAACCCACAGCAGATAGTCACCATTGACTTCCATAGTAGGAATAAAAAAAATATGATGGAATTTATTAGGTACCATCAACCGTGTGCTAACCATCACTTTGCAAAATATTTTCTTCATCATTTATCACGATACTTCCAAAATATTTTTTCCTACTAAGTCAATGTTTCATTATTTGCTTTACAAGCTTAAAAATGATGGTGACATGATTCCATGGTAATCACAAACAGTTAAACAAGTAAGATAATCACCATTACTTTTAAAAGCATTTTGAAAATTGCTTGCTTATGCTGGGAGTAAAGGTATTTCACGCAGTGCGCATCCTCTTTAAAAGGTAATGTATGCTTCTTTTAAAGCTGACACATTTGCCACATTAAAATAACAGAAATGTGTACTTTTTAAACTTTTTGGAGCCGGTGTGTCTGTGTTCTTGGGGCACACATCTACATGTAAAAGCAGAATTGCTTATTATTCTTCTCTATTTCTTGTATAGGTCAATTATGAGTGAAGAACCGTTCACCAAATGAAGACCGCAGCCAGGTGACGGGATTCTGTGGTAATCGCAAACAGGTAAACCAGTAAAATAATCATCATTTATTGTTAAAATAATTTTGAAAATTGAAGTTCTGTGTGTTCTTATTGTACTTTATTTATTTCTGCAGGTAAGCACCATACCGTAAGCTTCATTCCCTTTATAACAGGTAAGGTTCATACTGTTTTATTCTTTTGTACTGTTTTATTCGTACTGTTTTAAATCATTCAGTAAATGCAAAGTTAAACTGATGTGTTTTTAATCTAGATTTAAAAGTGTCTACTGTTGAAGCACATCTGATCTCTTCTGAAAGCTGATAATAACTAAATGCTGATGCACCTTGTTTTGAGTGAACCCCTGTTTTTTCTAAATGACCTGATCCTATTGCTCCGAGTAATCGGTTTCATATTCGATTAGCATATCTGTCATGTATTTCGGCCTGTAGCCATGAAGTGGTTTTTAAACAAGTAACAGTACTTTTTTAATCCATTGTCCATTGCAATAATCGGCCCTGCTGGTGATGAAAGCATGAACAAGTTTCTCTAAGTCCTGTCTTGAGACAAAACCTCCAATTCTGGCAATATTTCTGAGATGGTAGTAAAAGCAGAATTCCTTATTATTTTTCTCTATCTCAGGCTCTATGGCATATATGTCATGATTTTATTTGTCTATTTATATGTCTATTTACAAGGACTGCCTTGGCCAAACGTTATTGTTAATTAATATTGAAGCAGTTATTTAACATATTTCCTTTGAGTAGTGATTTGTGTAATGATCCATATATCTATTTTTATGTATATTTTTAACTTAGGAATGTGATTTTAAAGCACATATTTGTTATTGTATGACACCTCTCATGTTATGAAAGTAAAAAATAAATGTATTTTCTGATGTCTTGCATTTCTGTTTTTAAACTGTTAATCCTTATCAAGTGCTATACATTAGAAAGTGGATAAATAACAAAAATGTCACTCCTGACAGCTGATAAATTAATCGTTCTTTATAGCACCACTGAGGTGAGCATTTTTCAAGGCAAGATTCTTTATAGAACCGTATAAAAAGGTTCTATATAGTACCAAAAAAACGGGTTCTGCTATGGTTACAAGCTGAAGAACCCTTATTTGGTACTATTTAGGAGCATTTGTCTTTAGAGTGTTGCGTAGGTTCGAAACTTTCAATCTTTAAACCAAAAAAAAGGGTCACACGGTTTTATTTGTGGTGTGGACATGAACACGCTGCAGGCATTGAAATGTAATTTGTAATTTATTGTCTCATTTCATATTTAACAAATAGAAAGCAAAGTGCTATTCAATCAGTTTAACTAAACAACTGGTGTTCCTCAATTTTGGGGCCTATTTTGTTCAGTATATCAGTTTTGTTCAGTTTTGTATGTGCATGCAAAAAGCATTCAGCGAGCAAATTAACTGAAGCTTTACCTTCGTGTTTCTTTTTGTATGAGTGATAACTGTTTCTGTATGTATTTGTATGGTTTTTTTACAAGTATAGAGTGAAATGCACACGGTGAGTAATGAACGCAGACCTTCAGTGCCGGATCTCTGACCCGCTAACCTCCATCCCGACAGCCAGCGCCTTCTCCGGATGCCATTGCGGTATCGCTCCTCGGCTTTTTGGGTAAAATCGAGTGGACACCGGGGACTACACGTTTGAATGGATTTTTGACCTTCGGCTATGGAAGCGAGGCTTGCTCCGTCCACTCCGTGCATCGACTCTGGCGCTTTCCGGGGACAAATAAGGTGAGTTTAAAACCAGAGTTTGCTTCTTTTGTGCGTGGTTGCCAGTTTGTTTGCCAATCCGTGGTCATAATATGTTCCGCTTCGTGGTTTCTCCATCGCTCAGTACTTTTCTGTGTTTCTATTTTACGTAAAGCTAACACCAAAACGATTGTGGAAAGCGCTATATAGATTGTTCTCAAAGAAAAAACGAGAAACAAACCCATGTGAATATGGGTCAAATTATCTAGGCGGAGCACTTCGTTCAAAGAAAAACGCAACAGAATTGTTTGCGTTGAACAAAGACAATGGTGCGTGCAGACATCGAATGTGTATTGTGGATAAAAAATGGCCAGTGGGGTGGGACAATTTTTCTTGAATTAAGTGTTTATGGGAAAAGTTAACGAATTTTTTCTTACCCTGTAGGCAGATTTATTTGCTTGTTTTAAGCATAAAATAACAGGAGAAGAAATTGTGTAGGGGGAGCAGAGGGTTTTTTTTTTCGTTCAAAGAAAAGCAGCGTGGCACGAATGAATGTTTGGCTGAAATGCTATCGTAATTTCCCCCTTAATTTTCCTTACAAACATGAAACCAGAGAGAAGGGCCAGTTGGCATCGAATTGCACCTTGTATTCGGTGATTGATTGAGGAAAAATATGCGTATGTGTATATATACACTTGTTTTGTTGAACAGAGACAATGGCCGCGTGCTCCAGCGTCACCTATATGCCTATTTCACAAAATGGCGCCTTTGACCGGAAGTAAGGAAAACATCGTTCAGGTTGCACCACTACGATGGCCACTCAATATAGTATGGACTGACAGCTGCTTTGTTTTCTCCTACACATGAATTTACTTGTAAAAATAACAATAACATATATTGTCGATTGGTGTTATATTATTTTTTTAGCATTTCGTCTTATCAAAATATATCATATGTTAGACAGCTGTCAATTTTAAATAAAATAACGAGACATACATAACTATTCGTGTCTGCTCCCGTTTATTGTAATGAGTCTGCACATTTGGAGAAATACTTAGACATTTTACTTCTTATTTCTTTAGACTGAATAATTATTTCTTATTAATTCCAAAGTATGAGACCCGATGATCTAATCGTGGTGTATGTGCTATTCCTCGTTTGTTTGCCTGCATCCATTGCTTTACGGCTTGCTTGTTGCGTTGAAATGCACATTTGATTTCTTTACCAGCATTGGATTTAGACCATTCAATGAGAAGAGTTAACAGCGTTTATTATGATTGATAAGCCCTCAACGGAGAATGAAGTCTGCATACATTAAAAGCCTTATTTTGTTTTTATCGTGTGCCTTCCAAAATGTATGCGACGAAACTTAAATCATGCAAAAAATGAATGGTAACTAGACGTGCTTGTTGTGTGCAGGGAGTGCATTTATTTGTAAACTTTTGCTAAATCAAAATGGTTTATTTGTATTTGCTTTTTACCTGGGTTTTATCAGGTTCGCAGTCGGGACATTTTTAATCCATAGTGTATGGAGTTATCTAGTAGAAAATGATCTGCTGTTTTTTGGTAGAATGTTGTGTGAGCTAAAGAAACGAGGAATAAAACACACACCGCGATTAAAAAAATCAGATCGCATACTTTGTAATTGAAAATAAATAATAATTAATTTCAAAGAAATAAGAAGTAAAATGTGTAAGTATTCCTCAAAATGTGCTTTGGACTAAGCCCCCCGTCATCACAGCAAACGGGAGCAGACCCGAATAGGTATGTCTAGTTATTTTATTAAAAATTCCCAGCCGTCTGTAAATTCATGTTTGAAAGAAAAAAGTAAATGAATATCTTACTTACTGTTTTTGTCTTGTTTTCTAGTGAATATCTGACAATTCTTAAATGGAGATACATTTACTTGGTAAGCAAAGTGGCTTAAGATATTATGTATTGTAATAGAAAATTGTTATAAAAACGTTTTGTTTTTGCTGGGAATTCTTGTATATATTTCACAGCTATATAATTAATTATAATAACGCACTTTTTGTTGATAAACATGTTAAAAAATACATTAACACAGAATAATGTGGCAACAAATCAAACGTGCATTTAAATGCAACAAGCAGAAAATAAATAAATAAAGCAAATGCATGGAAAAGAAACGAGGAATAAAACAAACACCGCGATTAAAAAAAATCAGATCGCATACTTTGTAATTGAAAATAAATAATAATTAATTCCAAAGAAATAAGAAGTAAAATGTGTAAGTATTCCTCAAAATGTGCTTTGGAATAAGTCCCCGTCATCACAGCAAACGGGAGCAGACCCGAATAGGTATGTCTAGTTATTTTATTTAAAATTTCCAGCCGTCTGTAAATTCATGTTTGAAAGAAAAAAGTAAATGAATATCTTACTTACTGTTTTTGTCTTGTTTTCTTGTGAATATCTGACAATTCTTAAATGGAGATACATTTACTTGGTAAGCAAAGTGGCTTAAGATATTATGTATTGTAATAGAAAATTGTTATAAAAGCGTTTTGTGTTTGCTGGGAATTCACAGCCATATAATTAATTATAATAACGCACTTTTTGTTTATAAACATGTTAAAAAATACATTAACACAGAATAATGTGGCAACAAATCAAACGTGCATTTAAATGCAACAAGCAAAAATAAATAAATAAAGCAAATGCACGGAAAAGAAACGAGGAATAAAACAAACACCGCGATTAAAAAATCAGATCGTATACTTTGTAATAATTGAAATAAATTATAAAAATCAACAGGTTTATATTTAAAACAAGTAAAAAATATCTGCCAGCGGGGTAAGAAAAATAAACTTAATTCTAGTTTCAACTTAATTCAATAATAAACTCAATTTAGGTTTATTTTTCTTACCCCACTGGCAGATATTTTTACTTGTTTTAAGCCTTAACCTATTACATTTTAGAATTTATTTCAGTAAACAAGACTTAAATTCTAAGCCACTTTGCTTATTAAGTAAATGTATCTTGATTTAAGAATTATTTTTTAACTCGAAAACATGAATAAAATACTAAGTAAACGAACAGATTGGGATGTTCAAAACAATTAAACATTTTTTTTTCACTCTACCCTTCATATTACAGCTGTCGAAAAACCACAGCAACGTTGACAGACCTGGAAGCCATGATATATTAGCAGTTTTTAAAATAAGTTAAATCTAGAATCCTTATTGGTTTTAGATACTTAAAAGCAATGAATGATCTTCTTTCTTTTGAATTGATTTGGTATTATGGAGGAGCTCTGTGTCTGGTTATTGAAGATGATTTGGTCTTTGCTCCTATGTTGGCTTATTTTTTGTTATTTCCGTTACTATATATATATATTTTTTTTTTTTCCCCTTTGTTTTTTCTGATTTGAGGTTATGAAAATGTTTTAATTTGTAATAAAGGTTTTTTGAAAATTCTAAATTCTCTCTCTCTCTCTCTCTCTCTCTCTCTCTCTCTCTCTCTCTCTCTCTCTCTCATGAGCGTGGATCAGTTCCTGCATCAAGGAAAAAATGCGCATCCTGGTAAATTTCAGAAGTTAGACGACTGAGCTGCAGCGGACAGCGTAAGATTTATGAAAACACATTTGAGAAGAAAGGCAAAGCATGTTTCACAGTTAATCCAAGACCATAATGACAATTTTGCGCTCTGTTTCCCGAAGCTCGTGGAGGCGTGGAGCAGCATACACAGTTAAGGTATGTGCGATCTACCGGCATTACCTTTACGATCGACGTATTGGATCTGCAAGCTGCAAGCAAATTAACTGAAGCTTTACTTCATGTTTCTGTTTGGTTAAGCGATGACTGCTTTTTCCCAACAGTTTGTGTGTGTTTTCTGCATGGGTTTAGAAAACATGAACTTCTGATCTGCTAGCTCAACGTTCTACCTCTGTAACGTATAGAGTTAAATGCCCGCTAGCCTCCACCCCAAAAGCCAGCGCCTTCGCCGGCTCCCCCTTTGGCTGCGTCTATTCCGGTATCGCTTCTCGGCCTTTTGGCTAAGACTGCGATCGACTTCTCTGTTTGGGAAGTAGATTATTGCTAAACAGTGGCATTAATCTTTACCAACGGAGGGAAATTTTGGACATACGTGTGGATCATTTTCTGTTTGTACGGAATTACAGGTTTTTTTTCAGGGTAAATAACATCTCGCCGTTAAAGGAGAAAAACTCGCGTCTACGGGTAAGTGCCTCTTATTCCTTTCGCTTTTACTATTTATTGCTTTGTGTAGTTTTTTAGTTATTTATTTGGTAGTTTAATCTTTTAGATATTTATTGTTGGTTTTAGTTATTTATTGGCTGGCGGTGCCTCCAGCATGGCGGCTGCTAGGGCCGGTATGCGGAGGCACCATAGCGTGCGCTTTTTGTTTAATAAAAATAACGATGGGACGTTAATGGTAATGTCTAGGCTTGATTTCTCACGTAAGTTAGTACAAAAAGTGTTGGGTTTCTCGGTGACTGACGTGAACTGCTTATTGACTTTGCCCCAAAACCGTGGATTTGATTTAAGTTTTAATAGCGCTTCACTGCTCAACGTTTTCTGGTCTCGGTTTGAAACGTTAAAAGCCAATTTTTCCATGTTCACAGTGGAGAAACTGACTGATAATTCGCTTAAGGTAGTAATTGTCAGGATGTTTAATGAAACTGTGAGTGGAGAGGACATTTATGTGTGGTTGGCTAGATATTGCTCTATTCGTGGACAGCCAGTTAAGGTGTTAGATGAAGACGGCATCTGGAACTGCGCTTGGAGAGTGCCCATTAAACAATGGGAGAATCCAAGCGGGTTTCACGGCTTGAGTCAAATACCTTCCATGATTGTGCTGGGCGAAAATAGAGGTTACATTCATTATCAAGGGATGCCCAAATTGTGCCGCAAGTGTGGCCAAAATGGGCATCTCGCCGAGGCATGCCAGGAAATAGTGTGTGGAAAGTGCAGAGAAATTGGTCACGTTTTTGATGAATGTACCAATGGCAGGAAGTGCAATCTCTGTGGGGAATTTAACCATCTTTATAGAGATTGCCCTAAATCGTTTGCCAACATACTGAAAGCTAAAATGGCCGCCCCAAACAACCCGATCAGAGAGGAAGAGGCGGTCCCTGAGGTTTTGGAGGGAATTTCAAATACTCATTCAAGCCCAGGGATTGGCCAAAACGGAGCGGAGGGGGCGGTCCAAGGGGCGGAGCCAGAAGCGAGTAACGGCCGGGAAGATGAAGCTCCTCCCCCCCAACAAGACAAGGTAAAGTTATGTGTGGTGGCAGACAAGGAAAGGGAAGAGGAGGAGTCAGATGAATCAGACGCCTCCTCTTTGATAACAGTACCAGAAGTAGAAATGGAAGAAGATTATATTGAAAGCACCGGTGATATAACTTCTGATTGGTTACCAAATGCACAATTGCAAAAAAGACCTGCGGGGTCCCCTTTGTGTCAAACAGAGGAGAAAAAATTGAGGTCCACCAGTTCGGGTGACAATGAGGAGGACAGGGTGTGGCCCTCAGTATCCCCGAATGAGGTATCTTTTCTGCAAATACAGCTGAGAACGTCATCGCCAAAGGAGCCGCAAGAGAATTTCTCTGCGGATCCCAAGGTGATAGGCACTCCTCCTCCTGAACCTAAAACTATTAGTATTAAAGAGGAGCAAGTGTCACAAGAGATTTCATGACCTCAACGAAATGCGTAGTCTTTTAAATAATATGTTTTAATTCCTTTAAGCTCATGCCTTTTTTACTTAATTTTATCATGGCACTCACAATTTCCACTATTAATGTAAGAAGTGTAAAGTCTATGATAAAAGCACAAATGGTTTTATCATTTTTAAAATCTCAAAAGTCTGATATCTTTTTATTACAAGAATGTGGCTTACCTTTTTTATCTAGTTACAGGATGTGGGAGGAGAAATGGACGCCGGGACCCTCCATATGGAGCGGGTCAAATTTTAACAAAAACGACGGAGTGGCGATTTTACTAAATAACCCTCATATCTTGGTGAATGGGAGCACGGTGGTGAGAGATGGACGGGCCATTTTAGCAAACTTGACTTTTTTAGATAGAGATTTTAAAGTGTTAAATGTGTATGGTTTTACAGGTAAAAATGATAGGTATGAGCTTTTAGAGGAACTGCAGTCCCACATGCTTGGGAGGGCACCTTTAGTGGTTGGGGGGGATTTTAATTGTGTCTTAGCTAAGACAGACAGGAAGAGGGCAGGGGAAGATTTTAAGGTTGACAAGACGTCAGTTTTAATGCAAAGTTTGGTTAAGGATTTTAAATTAGTTGACTGTTTTAAGACTTTGCATCCAAGAGAGCCGGGCTACACCTGGGTCAGTGGTGATGGCACCAATGCCTCGCGCATCGACTACATCTTCGTGCGCGACTGTCCGCCAACTGATGCTAGATTAACACCCTTGTTTTTTACTGATCACGCTATGTTGTCTTGCACACTTTCCCTCACCAGCAACCTGACGATAGGGAGAGGGATCTGGAAACTGAATTGCTCCCTGTTGCAGAACGAGGAGATAGTTAGAGAATACAGGGAGCAATTCAGTCAATGGCAGACCCTCCAGGACTTTTTTGATTCACATGCACAGTGGTGGGAAATGGTGAAGCATCGGACAAAACTGTTTTTTAGACAGAAAGGGACGGAAAAAAAGAACAAAGAAAAGCGATGCATGTTGGGACTGCAAAAAAGACTACAAAAGTATTTTAAGTTAGTAAATGAGGGCTTTGATTTTAATGAAGAATTAAAAGAGGTTAAGAAGAAAATGGCTGAGATCGAAAAAGAAAGAAATAAAGGGGTGATTTTAAGGAGTCAAGAAAAAGATATAGAAGAAGGTGAAAAATGTACACGATACTTTTTTAAGAAAATTATAACAAACAAGGGGCTAATAGCTAAACTTAAAAATGGCGACAAGGAAGTCAGTAACACTGAAGGAATTTTAGAGGAAGTGGAAACATTTTATAAGGATTTATACAAAAAGAAAGAAGTAACTGATGAAGCAATAAGTAAAGTTCTGGAAAACTTAAATAAGAAAATTGATAATGAGTGTGATGTTTTAACCCAAGATTTTACTATTTTAGAGCTCACTAAAGGCATGAAGGATTTCAAAACAGGTAAGTCACCGGGAAGTGATGGCCTTCCGGTGGAGTTTTATGCAAAATTTTGGGACATTTTAGCACCAGAACTTTTAAAGGCTTTTAATGACTTTGACAGACTGGACCGACTCCCTGACAGTTTTAGAATAGGTATTGTTTCACTTCTACACAAAAAAGGGGATAAGACCGATTTGAAAACGTGGAGACCAATCAGCCTTTTAAACCTTGACTGTAAACTTTTTAGTAAGCTTTTAGCATCACGAATGTCTATGTTTTTAAAAGATGTGATCCACCCAGATCAAGCATGCGCTGTGCCCGGGAAGAGGATCACAGACAGCCTGATATTGATTAGAGACGTCATCTGTTTTGCGAGAGACAGAAACATTGGCCTAATAGTGTTAAATTTAGACTTTGAAAAAGCTTTTGACCGTGTCTCGCACCAGTACCTTTTGCAGGTACTGTGTAAAATGGGGTTCCCAGGGAGGTTCTTAGCATGGGTGGGATTGCTGTATAACGATATAACCAGCAAAATCCTTGTTAACGGGCATCTAACAAATGCTGTCAATATACACAGCGGCGTCCGTCAGGGCTGCCCGTTATCTCCGCTCCTGTATGTGGCTTGCATAGAGCCACTGGCACAGCTCTTGAGAAGGGACCAACGGATCGAAGGTTTTAAAGTACCAGGAATGGGAGGAGTGACAACAAAATGTGTGTTATATATGGATGACGTGACAATTTTAACTACTGACTTTTTATCTGTCCGGAGAGCTTTGGAGTTAACAGACTTTTATGGACAGGCCTCAGGCTCAATATTAAACAGGAACAAGTCTGAGGCCCAGCTCTTTGGACAGTTGGGTGATATAGACTTGGGAGGACTGGACGTGACACTCAGAAAAACGGACATAAAAATTTTAGGTGTAAAATTTGACAGTGAGGGTGGGGGAAGTGGTAACTGGAGTGGAATTTTAGGCAAAGTGAGACAGCGACTAGGACTGTGGGGACTGAGGACTTTGACTATGGAGGGAAAGATTTTAGTTTTTAAAGCTGTGATTTTACCCCTGTTTTTATTATTGTGTTCTGTTTTTAGCCCCCCCAGGTTCTTCATTGTAGCTGTAGAAAGAGCAGTTTTTTATTTCCTTTGGGGTTCTAAGTGGGAGAGGACACGAAGAGAAATCATCAAAAAGAGAAAGGAAAACGGAGGGAAAGGTCTTCCGGACCTCAGCTTGTTTTTAGGGAGTAATTTCACAGCATTACACATCAAGTACGCTACGGCCCCATCAAGTAGTGCGACCACAGCAATGGTTAAGTTTTGGATGGGGTCGTATTTACGCACTTTAAAAGTTTTAAAAGTAGATCTCAGAGCCCCAGTGTCTTTTAACTTGCCAAAAGAATATGGTTTTATTAAGAAATTTTTAAAGAAATATGATTGTGAAAACCAAAATTTGAACGTTTTAACTAATCATAAAAAATAATCTCTGTTGTGCAGGATCGGGAGAAGGTGAGCCCAGTGTCAGGCCTAATGGAGAGCGAGGCAAAGACTGCGTGGAGGAACGCAGCCCACCCTGCCCTCCAGAACCGGCATAAGGACCTTTCGTGGATGGCGGCCCATGAGATCCTCCCGACCAGGGCGGTTATGCACTCCAGGGGCATGTCCACCAACGCAAAATGCCCACGGCCTGGGTGTGATCAACAGGAGACCGTGCGGCATGTCCTCTGGGAGTGCGGCGCTGCACAGGACCAGTGGACCGCGACCGGCCCCCTAGTTTTCCCGTGCCTGCCAGCGGGTGGAGTCCAGATGGACTACAAACTCGCCGTCCTAGGGGTGGGCTGGAGCATGAAGGACTTAACAAAAAAACAGTTTACACAGCTCTGGCTCACCCTGAACGCTATAAAGCATGCAATCTGGACTGCCAGAAACCTGCTGGTGGGGAAACGGGTGACGGTGCCCCTCCACGCCACTGTAAGGACGGTCGAGTACATGCTGCAGGGGCACCGCACCTAATCATTCGGATGGGGGGGCCGGGGTTGCCACAGAGAGGGTCCTGGCCGCCACCGACCCTGGTCGCCCGTAGATGCACCCTCACCACCATTGGCTACGGGAACAGCGGGCCAGCGGGTGGGGATCTCCTCTGGGTCCCTGAAGCAGGGTCTGATGGCTTGAAACTGAGGGCCAGGGGTGGGCCGGAAGGGAAGGCTCACCTCCCCGGTCCAGTATAATAGAACACTGTTTTCACCCCATTTTATCTTGCTTTTACTGATTAGAGGCTTACAAATTACTGTTTTAAATGCTATTTTAACACTGTTTTTTATCCTGGTTCTTAAAACACACTGGAAGCACTTGCAAATAGCTAATGTTATTCTAAAAAATTAAGTATATTGAACTGTAGTTATTTTTAATGGTTTTAAAGATAACATAAATTGTATAGAGGTGCTTTTAAATAGCATGTGGATATCTTATATTTTGTGTTTTAGAGTTTCAGGATTTAAATGGCGTTTTTAATCCTCATTAAAATTATGTTTTATTTCAGATCTATTTTTTGTTTTTAGACCTGCATGTGCAGGGGTATAAAATGTTTTATGTAACCTGACTTGTTTACAGCATGTGCTGTTATTTATATGATGATCTTGTTTCAATAAACAAAAATAGAAAGAAAAAATCTGTTCTTATCAGTTTAATGTCTGATACGTCTCCTATCCGGAGACTATATGTTAAATGGATTTTTGACCTTCGGAAATGGAAGCGGAGCTTGCTCCTTCCACTCCATGCATCAACATGGTATTGCAGTGTTTCCATGAATGGTGCGCTCCCCTTCTCGGGGACAAATAAGTCAAATACAAAAAAAGAATTTGCTTCTTTTGTGCGTGAATGACGGTGTTTTTTTTAATACGTGTGTTTTAAAATTGCTGTGTTTTCGTTGGCTTTATTGGTTTAACGAAAAGCTTGCGTGGAAATGAACACGCTGATAAAGAAATGTTTTTGTAATGTATTTAATTATTTTCTTTACAAGTTTGTGGTGGTGATCCGAGGACGAATTAAACCTCCTCGACACAGCTGAAGGTGCAACAAAAGCGAAAGAGGCCGATTGGAATGTTAAAAACACCTGAAAACTTTTTTCACTACCCTTCATACTACAGCTGTCGAAAATCCAAAGCAACGTCGACAGACCTGGAAGCATAGCTGTACTTGTTTAACTCACAACGACAACGGGTAAGTCATTGAGCCCTGTGTTTTTATTTATCCACGTTCTAAAATTGCTATGCTTTCGTTGTTTCTTGATTGCTCTGTACATTTCTTTGTTTCTATTCCACGTAAAGTTACTTTGTAATAACGAAACCATATATTTGAATGCGCAATTTAAATCCATTTGATTTAAATTGTTTCACATATTTCACTCTACACGGTTCAACCGGGCTGGAAACGGAATAAAAATAGGGTAGATCTCGAAGAATGTTTGGTCTCAGACGTGGCTTCGTGCGCTTTCCACCTGGTCACACACAGTAATGAAATGTTAGTCGGACGGCCTTCGGGGGCGCCGTTGATGTGATCGGTCACAGGAAGATGCGGCCGTCTGGCCTCAAAGGGTGTCGCTCATACTTACCTGGCAGGGGAGACACCATGATCATGAAGGTGGTTCACCCAGGGCGAGGCTCAGCCATTGCACTCCGGTTGTGCTGACCCTTTGCGAATTCCCCAAATGTGGGAATCTCGACTGCAAAATTTCTGATAGTGGGGAACTGCGTTCGCGCTCTCCCCTGACCTATGTGTTAAAAATAGATTCTTTTGTCGTTTTACGTAAAATCCAAGAGACGTCTAACCACGGCCCAAGAATACATTAGTCATCAAAAAAGCGGCTATTCAACGACTACATAATTTCTAATAGACAGCGAATATGTGTCTAGGCTAAAACAAGGCTTAATTTGGGCTGTCAGCCCAGGTGAAAAAGAAATATATTTAAATAGTATTTTTTGGGACATACTTAATATATTTAAAAGCTACTATACTAAATGCATATTAAATGTATTATATTGAACCCACTTCAAGTATATTAAATGCATTTCAAGATATATTTAAAGTCAATTTTAATCTATTTGCATTATATTTAATATATTGAAATTGTGTTAAATTGGAACAACTTCAAATATATTTAGTGCAATTTAAGTGTACTTCTTTAAAATTCATTTGAAATGCACTTCTCATACACTTAAAAATACAGTTAGAATACATTTAAAGCTTAATTTAACTGTGCTTTAAGAACACTTTAATAGTACTTCAGCATATTAGAAATATACTAGCATTACATTAATAGAAATGTATTAGCATTACACTACTATTTTATTATAAAGCTGTTTTTAATATTTAAAATGTTATATTAAAATCATTAAATTTTAAGACACATACACAGATTTTGAATACAGAACAATTTAATATACTTCATATTGTGTTGTGTACATTACAAAAATACCTAAAGTAAATTAATCAAGCACAGAGACATACATAATCTCTTGACCAAAGAGAAACATATAAAACAAATATCAGAGAAATGCAATTACAGAGCTACTTCTATCAAATTGTACAACATTAACATTAAATGTATTAATGAAAAGTACACTATGAATATGCAATCACTAAATATTCATAAGCAATGATTATATAATAATCATAATGTAATTCTCTGCATAAAAAGTTAATGAAAAAAAATGTTTAAGTGCAATTTAAAGATGGAGTGCACAATGTTTGAAAAACGCTTTGTAAAAGGAAATTGGGCCGACTACCAAAACACACTTTGTAGCCAACCAGCAGTAAGGGGCGTGTCTACTAACTGACATCCTTGCCGGGGTTGCGTATGTGTGTGGTGGCTCTATCAAAAGAAGGTCCCGATTCTATTGGGGTAGAGGCATGTTTGTTTAGGTAATTTCAAATGTTAACATTGGCTTTCAAAAATAGTGCACTCTGCCTTTAACCAACTTAAGATAAACCTATAAAAAGCTGAACTAAAACACAAAACAGTTTAGATGTCACATGTTTAAGTGGAGGGTGACTTCTTCTTGCAATTCAGACACCGTAGTAATTGAAGACTGCTTTATCACACGGGCTGTGAAAAGGAAACAGAATATACCAATTAACCAATAATGAATGAACATTTGGATATCCATGTTTAAAATAAATTGGCATAGATATGCATGTATGGAAGTTTTGTTAACTTCTCAGTTTACCTTTTAAAGCTTTGACTGTGTCCTCATCAAGCGTGTCAGTTTTATCTGTCAGAGCACTCTACAAGTGGGAATGAAGATAGGATTAGAACAGGCTCATGAAATAAAGCAACCTGTGTGTATTACAGGATATGTTTTACATTGATAATTGTGTTTTATTTGAACCTAGATCATTTTCCATTGTTTGTCTATTGTGGTCTTGCAAACTTAAGGTTCACCTCTGTTTAAGGAGATTTAAGGAAATCAGAAATGATGCCAAACAGGGCTCCAGACTGCTATCAAATGGTGGCATTTTGCCACCTAAATTTGAGAGTGTGCCACTGAATTTTACATCCGGTCGCACATGTGCGACGAGCAAATGTGACCTTTTTTTTGTGATATGACCACTGATCTATATAAATGACTGGATTGGAACGCTTGACGTAACTGCGTGAGTTGAAGCCAGCGCAGAGTTCGAGCCGCCATCTTGGTATACCCAACCGGCAGAGAGCGTCATTGACTTCCATTCAAAATCATGATCAAAATTTACCCCCTTTACAGCGTATCAGTTACACAAGGTTAATTTTTAGGATATGTGTACGTTAATTATTTGTTAATTCTGGTGTTATTTGCAATGTTTATGTTTTAATCGGGCAGGATAATGGATTTATAAAAAAACGTTAAGGTGAGTGTGTCTGCTGCATTTGCTAATGACACGGGTATAAATAAAGTTTTTTTTGACATTCAGCTACACTGTGACGGTCAGCGTTATATCTCTAAATAAGTTTAGGTAACATGTAAGTTAAGATAACATAATTACAAAACTAGCAAATTATTGCATGCACATACTGTACAAAGCATGATTATTTATTTAGATTTCAGAATGAGCACGTTTATTGTCATTAATACTAAATATGCTGCGGTCTGTCTGCTGATCTGATACTGTAATAAAGATGAATGTATAATAACTGTTTAAAATGCAAAATGTACAACTTTCAGTAAATAACTATTTACATGCTTTGGACGTTTGTGTTGTAATAATGTACAGGGTAACTTCAGATATAAAAACGAAGATGAGTAAAGTGATGTTTTATCATTAAAATCTGATAACGTCCATTGATTAAATAGAACGTTTGGGTATACCAACATGGCGGCGCGGTGGCTTCACAAGTGTGACGTCATGTGCAATCCAGTCATTTATATAGATCAGTGGATATGACACTAATCTGAAACAGCACATTGTACTTTCTGAATCTATAATTAAAGTATTTATTAGTAATACAGTCTAAATTAGTAGACATGTGAATATTTGGTTAGCATGTTGTTTTACCGTGTGTGCCCCTAAATTTTCTGGTTGCGCCCCTAAAATTTTCAGTTGGGGGCCACTGTGCTCCTAGTAAAAACAGTTAGTCTGGTGCCCTGCCAAATGGTGCAATGATGACTAGGCCAAGTCCCTTACAGCTTTACAATAAAAAAACGTTTTTTACAAGAATAATTCAAAAGGACAGAAATTAGCCACCTGGAATGGATGTGTTGCAAACGTTTTTCTTCACTCCACATTTGCCCCGATTCAAAAATGTCAATAGCAGTTGATCTGAAAAACAACAGGCAGGTAAATGATGATTAATGATTTGTTTTCGTTTTAAGATTTACTTACCCCGAGTACAATATATTAAGACAATATAATATAATCAAACCCAGCCTCGGCAGTTTTACAATCTCTCATAAAAGTATCCCTTCTTACAATGTCATTTTTGTGTCCATATGTAATTAGAAATACATTTAAAAATAAACAAAAAGACAATAAGGTTGTCAAGATTGAACTGATATAAACATTAGCCATTGAACATTACTGGAGTTATAATAACCATATGGTCATATCATGGTATTTTCAGGTAAGACAGCTCAAACATTCATTTTAAACTAACGTTAGCGTTGCAAGAGAAACATTAGAAAAACTTAAACGTGAAATCAAATAGCAACAACAAACTTACCACCAAGAATAAGTCTTTCTATGCGCTATATCTTCATTTGTTCCTGTCTACTTGGGATCTGGTTGGTCATATTTATGTCGCTGTGCTAAAAAAAATGAAAGGTTTTAATGATTTCTGAAATGCTTAAGAGAAATGCCTACCGTTAGTCAGAAAATAAAGATGTTCCAATTACCACACGCAACACAGACATAACGTTACATAAAGAAGCTGGGTTAAATGTAATGTAATGTTTAACTTATTTAATAGTTAACTAAATAAAGAAATGTGAAAATCTGTCATCACTTACCCTCGTGTTATCTCGTTCATCTCCAAACAAAAAGCGAAATACTTTTTCCCTCAACGTCAGATCCACTAAAACTGCTCATATTTTAAATCGAGTTGTTTTATCTTAGTCCTCTGGTGAAATATGATCGCCGATTAATTAAATAAATACGTTTAATGCAGAGTCGCCATCTAATTTAACAGTTTATACGTTTAATGCAAGCAACCGCATGCACCGTGAACAACTGAACTAAACTGAACAAGTTTCAAATAGCACCGTGACGTGTTACTATGACAACAACCAATCAGGTTTAGTCACGTGTGTCACGTGTGTTGTTTGAAATTAAACAAGTAAGATTTTGAAATTAAACAAGTAAGATTTTAAGCAAATCTTTGAAAAAATAGCTTATTGTGCAATCGGAATGATATAATGTTGAAAGGCTTGAGGAAAGTTCAATGTTAGCTTATTACAATTTAATGAATCATGTTTTGAAAAAAGTATGTTTTATCCAAATATACTAAAACTTCACTAGAAGTACATTTGTGTTTAGCATATTTCTTAAAAGTGTAATTATGCATATATTTATTACCAGCATACTTTTAGTACACTTAATATAAATACATTAAAAATATTCTTAAGTTTAGCATATTTTTTAAAAATGTAATAAAGCATATATTTATTACCAATGTACTTCTAGTACACTTAATACAAATACATTAAAAATATTCTTAAGTTTAGCATATTTCTTAAAAATATAATTAAGTATATATTTATTACCAATGTACTTCTAGTACACTTAATATAAATACATTAAAAATATTCTTAAGTTTAGCATATTTCTTAAAAATGTAATTAAGTATATATTTATTACAAGTGTACTTCTAGTGTACTTTTAAAAAATATGTTTAAATGCAATTTAACGTATTTTTAATACACTTCAAATAAGTATGTTGGAAATACAAATGTATTATAAACATACTATTTGTATTTTAAGTATATTTTTAATACATTAAATACTACGTCTTTTTGACCTGGGAGTGAAAATCTAATAGACGTTTGACCATTCCAAAAGAATAGACTAGCCATTAAATAGAACCACAATCAAACGGCTACATGTCTAAGAGACAGTCAACAAAATAATGCTTAGATGATTCTTTTATTTCCAATATAAGAGGTTCTCGGGAATGGCAATCATCCAAACTAATAAATTATAAAGGCTTTTATAAGAAAATGACAACAGTTAAACAACATAGACAGCGTTGGGCAATACAAAATGCTAATAAATACAAGACAAATTGAAATATTGTACATGCATGTACATTAAACAAGCCAACAAATCTGCCAATGGGCTACGACAATTTTTCTTGAATTAAGTGTTTATATCTAGATTTGTTTCTTACCCCTTTGGCAGATTTATTTGCTTGTTTTAAGCCCAAATTCGCTTAAATTTTGAGTTTTTTTCTCCCTAAAGGCTAGGCTTATTTTCTTAGGGCATTTTGCTCATCAAAAAATGCATCTTATTTTAAGACTTTCTAGATATTTGTACAGTGAAAACAGTTCGAAATAACAAGTAAGAAATGATTTTTTGCAATGTATTCATTCATTCGCTACCCTTCATAATACAGCTGTCGAAAAACCACAGCAACGTCGACAGACCTGGAAGCGTAGCTGTATTTGTTTAACTCACAAAGACAACGGGTAAAGTATTTTCTTGATTACCTAAATGACTTGCCGTAAGAAAATAAGTTTAGGTTTAAGGGGGGGAAATACAGTTTAAAGGGATATTTCAATTCATGATGATAATTCTGTCATCATTTACTCATGCATACAGGCTTACAACAACACGAGGATTAGTTTTTTTCTGAGTAACACAAAAGAAGGTATTTTGAGGAATGATGGTAAACCCACAGCAGATAGTCACCATTGACTTCCATAGTAGGAATAAAAAAAATATGATGGAATTTATTAGGTACCATCAACCGTGTGCTAACCATCACTTTGCAAAATATTTTCTTCATCATTTATCACGATACTTCCAAAATATTTTTTCCTACTAAGTCAATGTTTCATTATTTGCTTTACAAGCTTAAAAATGATGGTGACATGATTCCATGGTAATCACAAACAGTTAAACAAGTAAGATAATCACCATTACTTTTAAAAGCATTTTGAAAATTGCTTGCTTATGCTGGGAGTAAAGGTATTTCACGCAGTGCGCATCCTCTTTAAAAGGTAATGTATGCTTCTTTTAAAGCTGACACATTTGCCACATTAAAATAACAGAAATGTGTACTTTTTAAACTTTTTGGAGCCGGTGTGTCTGTGTTCTTGGGGCACACATCTACATGTAAAAGCAGAATTGCTTATTATTCTTCTCTATTTCTTGTATAGGTCAATTATGAGTGAAGAACCGTTCACCAAATGAAGACCGCAGCCAGGTGACGGGATTCTGTGGTAATCGCAAACAGGTAAACCAGTAAAATAATCATCATTTATTGTTAAAATAATTTTGAAAATTGAAGTTCTGTGTGTTCTTATTGTACTTTATTTATTTCTGCAGGTAAGCACCATACCGTAAGCTTCATTCCCTTTATAACAGGTAAGGTTCATACTGTTTTATTCTTTTGTACTGTTTTATTCGTACTGTTTTAAATCATTCAGTAAATGCAAAGTTAAACTGATGTGTTTTTAATCTAGATTTAAAAGTGTCTACTGTTGAAGCACATCTGATCTCTTCTGAAAGCTGATAATAACTAAATGCTGATGCACCTTGTTTTGAGTGAACCCCTGTTTTTTCTAAATGACCTGATCCTATTGCTCCGAGTAATCGGTTTCATATTCGATTAGCATATCTGTCATGTATTTCGGCCTGTAGCCATGAAGTGGTTTTTAAACAAGTAACAGTACTTTTTTAATCCATTGTCCATTGCAATAATCGACCCTGCTGGTGATGAAAGCATGAACAAGTTTCTCTAAGTCCTGTCTTGAGACAAAACCTCCAATTCTGGCAATATTTCTGAGATGGTAGTAAAAGCAGAATTCCTTATTATTTTTCTCTATCTCAGGCTCTATGGCATATATGTCATGATTTATTTGTCTATTTATATGTCTATTTACAAGGACTGCCTTGGCCAAACGTTATTGTTAATTAATATTGAAGCAGTTATTTAACATATTTCCTTTGAGTAGTGATTTGTGTAATGATCCATATATCTATTTTTATGTATATTTTTAACTTAGGAATGTGATTTTAAAGCACATATTTGTTATTGTATGACACCTCTCATGTTATGAAAGTAAAAAATAAATGTATTTTCTGATGTCTTGCATTTCTGTTTTTAAACTGTTAATCCTTATCAAGTGCTATACATTAGAAAGTGGATAAATAACAAAAATGTCACTCCTGACAGCTGATAAATTAATCGTTCTTTATAGCACCACTGAGGTGAGCATTTTTCAAGGCAAGATTCTTTATAGAACCGTATAAAAAGGTTCTATATAGTACCCAAAAAACGGGTTCTGCTATGGTTACAAGCTGAAGAACCCTTATTTGGTACTATTTAGGAGCATTTGTCTTTAGAGTGTTGCGTAGGTTCGAAACTTTCAATCTTTAAACCAAAAAAAAGGGTCACACGGTTTTATTTGTGGTGTGGACATGAACACGCTGCAGGCATTGAAATGTAATTTGTAATTTATTGTCTCATTTCATATTTAACAAATAGAAAGCAAAGTGCTATTCAATCAGTTTAACTAAACAACTGGTGTTCCTCAATTTTGGGGCCTATTTTGTTCAGTATATCAGTTTTGTTCAGTTTTGTATGTGCATGCAAAAAGCATTCAGCGAGCAAATTAACTGAAGCTTTACCTTCGTGTTTCTTTTTGTATGAGTGATAACTGTTTCTGTATGTATTTGTATGGTTTTTTTACAAGTATAGAGTGAAATGCACACGGTGAGTAATGAACGCAGACCTTCAGTGCCGGATCTCTGACCCGCTAACCTCCATCCCGACAGCCAGCGCCTTCTCCGGATGCCATTGCGATATCGCTCCTCGGCTTTTTGGGTAAAATCGAGTGGACACCGGGGACTACACGTTTGAATGGATTTTTGACCTTCGGCTATGGAAGCGAGGCTTGCTCCGTCCACTCCGTGCATCGACTCTGGCGCTTTCCGGGGACAAATAAGGTGAGTTTAAAACCAGAGTTTGCTTCTTTTGTGCGTGGTTGCCAGTTTGTTTGCCAATCCGTGGTCATAATATGTTCCGCTTCGTGGTTTCTCCATCGCTCAGTACTTTTCTGTGTTTCTATTTTACGTAAAGCTAACACCAAAACGATTGTGGAAAGCGCTATATAGATTGTTCTCAAAGAAAAAACGAGAAACAAACCCATGTGAATATGGGTCAAATTATCTAGGCGGAGCACTTCGTTCAAAGAAAAACGCAACAGAATTGTTTGCGTTGAACAAAGACAATGGTGCGTGCAGACATCGAATGTGTATTGTGGATAAAAAATGGCCAGTGGGGTGGGACAATTTTTCTTGAATTAAGTGTTTATGGGAAAAGTTAACGAATTTTTTCTTACCCTGTAGGCAGATTTATTTGCTTGTTTTAAGCATAAAATAACAGGAGAAGAAATTGTGTAGGGGGAGCAGAGGGTTTTTTTTTTCGTTCAAAGAAAAGCAGCGTGGCACGAATGAATGTTTGGCTGAAATGCTATCGTAATTTCCCCCTTAATTTTCCTTACAAACATGAAACCAGAGAGAAGGGCCAGTTGGCATCGAATTGCACCTTGTATTCGGTGATTGATTGAGGAAAAATATGCGTATGTGTATATATACACTTGTTTTGTTGAACAGAGACAATGGCCGCGTGCTCCAGCGTCACCTATATGCCTATTTCACAAAATGGCGCCTTTGACCGGAAGTAAGGAAAACATCGTTCAGGTTGCACCACTACGATGGCCACTCAATATAGTATGGACTGACAGCTGTTTTGTTTTCTCCTACACATGAATTTACTTGTAAAAATAACAATAACATATATTGTCGATTGGTGTTATATTATTTTTTTAGCATTTCGTCTTATCAAAATATATCATATGTTAGACAGCTGTCAATTTTAAATAAAATAACGAGACATACATAACTATTCGTGTCTGCTCCCGTTTATTGTAATGAGTCTGCACATTTGGAGAAATACTTAGACATTTTACTTCTTATTTCTTTAGACTGAATAATTATTTCTTATTAATTCCAAAGTATGAGACCCGATGATCTAATCGTGGTGTATGTGCTATTCCTCGTTTGTTTGCCTGCATCCATTGCTTTACGGCTTGCTTGTTGCGTTGAAATGCACATTTGATTTCTTTACCAGCATTGGATTTAGACCATTCAATGAGAAGAGTTAACAGCGTTTATTATGATTGATAAGCCCTCAACGGAGAATGAAGTCTGCATACATTAAAAGCCTTATTTTGTTTTTATCGTGTGCCTTCCAAAATGTATGCGACGAAACTTAAATCACGCAAAAAATGAATGGTAACTAGACGTGCTTGTTGTGTGCAGGGAGTGCATTTATTTGTAAACTTTTGCTAAATCAAAATGGTTTATTTGTATTTGCTTTTTACCTGGGTTTTATCAGGTTCGCAGTCGGGACATTTTTAATCCATAGTGTATGGAGTTATCTAGTAGAAAATGATCTGCTGTTTTTTGGTAGAATGTTGTGTGAGCTAAAGAAACGAGGAATAAAACACACACCGCGATTAAAAAAATCAGATCGCATACTTTGTAATTGAAAATAAATAATAATTAATTCCAAAGAAATAAGAAGTAAAATGTGTAAGTATTCCTCAAAATGTGCTTTGGACTAAGTCCCCGTCATCACAGCAAACGGGAGCAGACCCGAATAGGTATGTCTAGTTATTTTATTTAAAATTTTCAGCCGTCTGTAAATTCATGTTTGAAAGAAAAAAGTAAATGAATATCTTACTTACTGTTTTTGTCTTGTTTTCTTGTGAATATCTGACAATTCTTAAATGGAGATACATTTACTTGGTAAGCAAAGTGGCTTAAGATATTATGTATTGTAATAGAAAATTGTTATAAAAGCGTTTTGTGTTTGCTGGGAATTCACAGCCATATAATTAATTATAATAACGCACTTTTTGTTGATAAACATGTTAAAAAATACATTAACACAGAATAATGTGGCAACAAATCAAACGTGCATTTAAATGCAACAAGCAGAAAATAAATAAATAAAGCAAATGCATGGAAAAGAAACGAGGAATAAAACAAACACCGCGATTAAAAAAAGTCAGATCGCATACTTTGTAATTGAAAATAAATAATAATTAATTCCAAAGAAATAAGAAGTAAAATGTGTAAGTATTCCTCAAAATGTGCTTTGGACTAAGTCCCCGTCATCACAGCAAACGGGAGCAGACCCGAATAGGTATGTCTAGTTATTTTATTTAAAATTTCCAGCCGTCTGTAAATTCATGTTTGAAAGAAAAAAGTAAATGAATATCTTACTTACTGTTTTTGTCTTGTTTTCTTGTGAATATCTGACAATTCTTAAATGGAGATACATTTACTTGGTAAGCAAAGTGGCTTAAGATATTATGTATTGTAATAGAAAATTGTTATAAAAGCGTTTTGTGTTTGCTGGGAATTCACAGCCATATAATTAATTATAATAACGCACTTTTTGTTTATAAACATGTTAAAAAATACATTAACACAGAATAATGTGGCAACAAATCAAACGTGCATTTAAATGCAACAAGCAAAAATAAATAAATAAAGCAAATGCACGGAAAAGAAACGAGGAATAAAACAAACACCGCGATTAAAAAATCAGATCGTATACTTTGTAATAATTGAAATAAATTATAAAAATCAACAGGTTTATATTTAAAACAAGTAAAAAATATCTGCCAGCGGGGTAAGAAAAATAAACTTAATTCTAGTTTCAACTTAATTCAATAATAAACTCAATTTAGGTTTATTTTTCTTACCCCACTGGCAGATATTTTTACTTGTTTTAAGCCTTAACCTATTACATTTTAGAATTTATTTCAGTAAACAAGACTTAAATTCTAAGCCACTTTGCTTATTAAGTAAATGTATCTTGATTTAAGAATTATTTTTTAACTCGAAAACATGAATAAAATACTAAGTAAACGAACAGATTGGGATGTTCAAAACACTTAAACATTTTTTTTTCACTCTACCCTTCATATTACAGCTGTCGAAAAACCACAGCAACGTTGACAGACCTGGAAGCCATGATATATTAGCAGTTTTTAAAATAAGTTAAATCTAGAATCCTTATTGGTTTTAGATACTTAAAAGCAATGAATGATCTTCTTTCTTTTGAATTGATTTGGTATTATGGAGGAGCTCTGTGTCTGGTTATTGAAGATGATTTGGTCTTTGCTCCTATGTTGGCTTATTTTTTGTTATTTCCGTTACTATATATATATATATATTTTTTTTTTCCCCTTTGTTTTTTCTGATTTGAGGTTATGAAAATGTTTTAATTTGTAATAAAGGTTTTTTGAAAATTCTAAATTCTCTCTCTCTCTCTCTCTCTCTCTCTCTCTCTCTCATGAGCGTGGATCAGTTCCTGCATCAAGGAAAAAATGCGCATCCTGGTAAATTTCAGAAGTTAGACGACTGAGCTGCAGCGGACAGCGTAAGATTTATGAAAACACATTTGAGAAGAAAGGCAAAGCATGTTTCACAGTTAATCCAAGACCATAATGACAATTTTGCGCTCTGTTTCCCGAAGCTCGTGGAGGCGTGGAGCAGCATACACAGTTAAGGTATGTGCGATCTACCGGCATTACCTTTACGATCGACGTATTGGATCTGCAAGCTGCAAGCAAATTAACTGAAGCTTTACTTCATGTTTCTGTTTGGTTAAGCGATGACTGCTTTTTCCCAACAGTTTGTGTGTGTTTTCTGCATGGGTTTAGAAAACATGAACTTCTGATCTGCTAGCTCAACGTTCTACCTCTGTAACGTATAGAGTTAAATGCCCGCTAGCCTCCACCCCAAAAGCCAGCGCCTTCGCCGGCTCCCCCTTTGGCTGCGTCTATTCCGGTATCGCTTCTCGGCCTTTTGGCTAAGATCAAGTGTAGTATCTGTTCTTATCAGTTTAATGTCTGATACGTCTCCTATCCGGAGACTATATGTTAAATGGATTTTTGACCTTCGGAAATGGAAGCGGAGCTTGCTCCTTCCACTCCATGCATCAACATGGTATTGCAGTGTTTCCATGAATGGTGCGCTCCCCTTCTCGGGGACAAATAAGTCAAATACAAAAAAAGAATTTGCTTCTTTTGTGCGTGAATGACGGTGTTTTTTCTAATACGTGTGTTTTAAAATTGCTGTGTTTTCGTTGGCTTTATTGGTTTAACGAAAAGCTTGCGTGGAAATGAACACGCTGATAAAGAAATGTTTTTGTAATGTATTTAATTATTTTCTTTACAAGTTTGTGGTGGTGATCCGAGGACGAATTAAACATCCTCGACACAGCTGAAGGTGCAACAAAAGCGAAAGAGGCCGATTGGAATGTTAAAAACACCTGAAAACTTTTTTCACTACCCTTCATACTACAGCTGTCGAAAATCCACAGCAACTACAGCTGTCGAAAATCCACAGCAACGTCGACAGACCTGGAAGCATAGCTGTACTTGTTTAACTCACAACGACAACGGGTAAGTCATTGAGCCCTGTGTTTTTATTTATCCACGTTCTAAAATTGCTATGCTTTCGTTGTTTCTTGATTGCTCTGTACATTTCTTTGTTTCTATTCCACGTAAAGTTACTTTGTAATAACGAAACCATATATTTGAATGCGCAATTTAAATCCATTTGATTTAAATTGTTTCACATATTTCACTCTACACGGTTCAACCGGGCTGGAAACGGAATAAAAATAGGGTAGATCTCGAAGAATGTTTGGTCTCAGACGTGGCTTCGTGCGCTTTCCACCTGGTCACACACAGTAATGAAATGTTAGTCGGACGGCCTTCGGGGGCGCCGTTGATGTGATCGGTCACAGGAAGATGCGGCCGTCTGGCCTCAAAGGGTGTCGCTCATACTTACCTGGCAGGGGAGACACCATGATCATGAAGGTGGTTCACCCAGGGCGAGGCTCAGCCATTGCACTCCGGTTGTGCTGACCCTTTGCGAATTCCCCAAATGTGGGAATCTCGACTGCAAAATTTCTGATAGTGGGGGACTGCGTTCGCGCTCTCCCCTGACCTATGTGTTAAAAATAGATTCTTTTGTCGTTTTACGTAAAATCCAAGAGACGTCTAACCACGGCCCAAGAATACATTAGTCATCAAAAAAGCGGCTATTCAACGACTACATAATTTCTAATAGACAGCGAATATGTGTCTAGGCTAAAACAAGGCTTAATTTGGGCTGTCAGTGAAAATCTAATAGACGTTTGACCATTCCAAAAGAATAGACTAGCCATTAAATAGAACCACAATCAAACGGCTACATGTCTAAGAGACAGTCAACAAAATAATGCTTAGATGATTCTTTTATTTCCAATATAAGAGGTTCTCGGGAATGGCAATCATCCAAACTAATAAATTATAAAGGCTTTTATAAGAAAATGACAACAGTTAAACAACATAGACAGCGTTGGGCAATACAAAATGCTAATAAATACAAGACAAATTGAAATATTGTACATGCATGTACATTAAACAAGCCAACAAATCTGCCAATGGGCTACGACAATTTTTCTTGAATTAAGTGTTTATATCTAGATTTGTTTCTTACCCCTTTGGCAGATTTATTTGCTTGTTTTAAGCCCAAATTCGCTTAAATTTTGAGTTTTTTTCTCCCTAAAGGCTAGGCTTATTTTCTTAGGGCATTTTGCTCATCAAAAAATGCATCTTATTTTAAGACTTTCTAGATATTTGTACAGTGAAAACAGTTCGAAATAACAAGTAAGAAATGATTTTTTGCAATGTATTCATTCATTCGCTACCCTTCATAATACAGCTGTCGAAAAACCACAGCAACGTCGACAGACCTGGAAGCGTAGCTGTATTTGTTTAACTCACAAAGACAACGGGTAAAGTATTTTCTTGATTACCTAAATGACTTGCCGTAAGAAAATAAGTTTAGGTTTAAGGGGGGGAAATACAGTTTAAAGGGATATTTCAATTCATGATGATAATTCTGTCATCATTTACTCATGCATACAGGCTTACAACAACACGAGGATTAGTTTTTTTCTGAGTAACACAAAAGAAGGTATTTTGAGGAATGATGGTAAACCCACAGCAGATAGTCACCATTGACTTCCATAGTAGGAATAAAAAAAATATGATGGAATTTATTAGGTACCATCAACCGTGTGCTAACCATCACTTTGCAAAATATTTTCTTCATCATTTATCACGATACTTCCAAAATATTTTTTCCTACTAAGTCAATGTTTCATTATTTGCTTTACAAGCTTAAAAATGATGGTGACATGATTCCATGGTAATCACAAACAGTTAAACAAGTAAGATAATCACCATTACTTTTAAAAGCATTTTGAAAATTGCTTGCTTATGCTGGGAGTAAAGGTATTTCACGCAGTGCGCATCCTCTTTAAAAGGTAATGTATGCTTCTTTTAAAGCTGACACATTTGCCACATTAAAATAACAGAAATGTGTACTTTTTAAACTTTTTGGAGCCGGTGTGTCTGTGTTCTTGGGGCACACATCTACATGTAAAAGCAGAATTGCTTATTATTCTTCTCTATTTCTTGTATAGGTCAATTATGAGTGAAGAACCGTTCACCAAATGAAGACCGCAGCCAGGTGACGGGATTCTGTGGTAATCGCAAACAGGTAAACCAGTAAAATAATCATCATTTATTGTTAAAATAATTTTGAAAATTGAAGTTCTGTGTGTTCTTATTGTACTTTATTTATTTCTGCAGGTAAGCACCATACCGTAAGCTTCATTCCCTTTATAACAGGTAAGGTTCATACTGTTTTATTCTTTTGTACTGTTTTATTCGTACTGTTTTAAATCATTCAGTAAATGCAAAGTTAAACTGATGTGTTTTTAATCTAGATTTAAAAGTGTCTACTGTTGAAGCACATCTGATCTCTTCTGAAAGCTGATAATAACTAAATGCTGATGCACCTTGTTTTGAGTGAACCCCTGTTTTTTCTAAATGACCTGATCCTATTGCTCCGAGTAATCGGTTTCATATTCGATTAGCATATCTGTCATGTATTTCGGCCTGTAGCCATGAAGTGGTTTTTAAACAAGTAACAGTACTTTTTTAATCCATTGTCCATTGCAATAATCGGCCCTGCTGGTGATGAAAGCATGAACAAGTTTCTCTAAGTCCTGTCTTGAGACAAAACCTCCAATTCTGGCAATATTTCTGAGATGGTAGTAAAAGCAGAATTCCTTATTATTTTTCTCTATCTCAGGCTCTATGGCATATATGTCATGATTTTATTTGTCTATTTATATGTCTATTTACAAGGACTGCCTTGGCCAAACGTTATTGTTAATTAATATTGAAGCAGTTATTTAACATATTTCCTTTGAGTAGTGATTTGTGTAATGATCCATATATCTATTTTTATGTATATTTTTAACTTAGGAATGTGATTTTAAAGCACATATTTGTTATTGTATGACACCTCTCATGTTATGAAAGTAAAAAATAAATGTATTTTCTGATGTCTTGCATTTCTGTTTTTAAACTGTTAATCCTTATCAAGTGCTATACATTAGAAAGTGGATAAATAACAAAAATGTCACTCCTGACAGCTGATAAATTAATCGTTCTTTATAGCACCACTGAGGTGAGCATTTTTCAAGGCAAGATTCTTTATAGAACCGTATAAAAAGGTTCTATATAGTACCCAAAAAACGGGTTCTGCTATGGTTACAAGCTGAAGAACCCTTATTTGGTAATATTTAGGAGCATTTGTCTTTAGAGTGTTGCGTAGGTTCGAAACTTTCAATCTTTAAACCAAAAAAAAGGGTCACACGGTTTTATTTGTGGTGTGGACATGAACACGCTGCAGGCATTGAAATGTAATTTGTAATTTATAGTCTCATTTCATATTTAACAAATAGAAAGCAAAGTGCTATTCAATCAGTTTAACTAAACAACTGGTGTTCCTCAATTTTGGGGCCTATTTTGTTCAGTATATCAGTTTTGTTCAGTTTTGTATGTGCATGCAAAAAGCATTCAGCGAGCAAATTAACTGAAGCTTTACCTTCGTGTTTCTTTTTGTATGAGTGATAACTGTTTCTGTATGTATTTGTATGGTTTTTTTACAAGTATAGAGTGAAATGCACACGGTGAGTAATGAACGCAGACCTTCAGTGCCGGATCTCTGACCCGCTAACCTCCATCCCGACAGCCAGCGCCTTCTCCGGATGCCATTGCGGTATCGCTCCTCGGCTTTTTGGGTAAAATCGAGTGGACACCGGGGACTACACGTTTGAATGGATTTTTGACCTTCGGCTATGGAAGCGAGGCTTGCTCCGTCCACTCCGTGCATCGACTCTGGCGCTTTCCGGGGACAAATAAGGTGAGTTTAAAACCAGAGTTTGCTTCTTTTGTGCGTGGTTGCCAGTTTGTTTGCCAATCCGTGGTCATAATATGTTCCGCTTCGTGGTTTCTCCATCGCTCAGTACTTTTCTGTGTTTCTATTTTACGTAAAGCTAACACCAAAACGATTGTGGAAAGCGCTATATAGATTGTTCTCAAAGAAAAAACGAGAAACAAACCCATGTGAATATGGGTCAAATTATCTAGGCGGAGCACTTCGTTCAAAGAAAAACGCAACAGAATTGTTTGCGTTGAACAAAGACAATGGTGCGTGCAGACATCGAATGTGTATTGTGGATAAAAAATGGCCAGTGGGGTGGGACAATTTTTCTTGAATTAAGTGTTTATGGGAAAAGTTAACGAATTTTTTCTTACCCTGAAGGCAGATTTATTTGCTTGTTTTAAGCATAAAATAACAGGAGAAGAAATTGTGTAGGGGGAGCAGAGGGTTTTTTTTTTCGTTCAAAGAAAAGCAGCGTGGCACGAATGAATGTTTGGCTGAAATGCTATCGTAATTTCCCCCTTAATTTTCCTTACAAACATGAAACCAGAGAGAAGGGCCAGTTGGCATCGAATTGCACCTTGTATTCGGTGATTGATTGAGGAAAAATATGCGTATGTGTATATATACACTTGTTTTGTTGAACAGAGACAATGGCCGCGTGCTCCAGCGTCACCTATATGCCTATTTCACAAAATGGCGCCTTTGACCGGAAGTAAGGAAAACATCGTTCAGGTTGCACCACTACGATGGCCACTCAATATAGTATGGACTGACAGCTGCTTTGTTTTCTCCTACACATGAATTTACTTGTAAAAATAACAATAACATATATTGTCGATTGGTGTTATATTATTTTTTTAGCATTTCGTCTCATCAAAATATATCATATGTTAGACAGCTGTCAATTTTAAATAAAATAACGAGACATACATAACTATTCGTGTCTGCTCCCGTTTATTGTAATGAGTCTGCACATTTGGAGAAATACTTAGACATTTTACTTCTTATTTCTTTAGACTGAATAATTATTTCTTATTAATTCCAAAGTATGAGACCCGATGATCTAATCGTGGTGTATGTGCTATTCCTCGTTTGTTTGCCTGCATCCATTGCTTTACGGCTTGCTTGTTGCGTTGAAATGCACATTTGATTTCTTTACCAGCATTGGATTTAGACCATTCAATGAGAAGAGTTAACAGCGTTTATTAAGATTGATAAGCCCTCAACGGAGAATGAAGTCTGCATACATTAAAAGCCTTATTTTGTTTTTATCGTGTGCCTTCCAAAATGTATGCGACGAAACTTAAATCACGCAAAAAATGAATGGTAACTAGACGTGCTTGTTGTGTGCAGGGAGTGCATTTATTTGTAAACTTTTGCTAAATCAAAATGGTTTATTTGTATTTGCTTTTTACCTGGGTTTTATCAGGTTCGCAGTCGGGACATTTTTAATCCATAGTGTATGGAGTTATCTAGTAGAAAATGATCTGCTGTTTTTTGGTAGAATGTTGTGTGAGCTAAAGAAACGAGGAATAAAACACACACCGCGATTAAAAAAATCAGATCGCATACTTTGTAATTGAAAATAAATAATAATTAATTTAAAAGAAATAAGAAGTAAAATGTGTAAGTATTCCTCAAAATGTGCTTTGGACTAAGTCCCCCGTCATCACAGCAAACGGGAGCAGACCCGAATAGGTATGTCTAGTTATTTTATTAAAAATTCCCAGCCGTCTGTAAATTCATGTTTGAAAGAAAAAAGTAAATGAATATCTTACTTACTGTTTTTGTCTTGTTTTCTAGTGAATATCTGACAATTCTTAAATGGAGATACATTTACTTGGTAAGCAAAGTGGCTTAAGATATTATGTATTGTAATAGAAAATTGTTATAAAAACGTTTTGTTTTTGCTGGGAATTCTTGTATATATTTCACAGCTATATAATTAATTATAATAACGCACTTTTTGTTGATAAACATGTTAAAAAATACATTAACACAGAATAATGTGGCAACAAATCAAACGTGCATTTAAATGCAACAAGCAGAAAATAAATAAATAAAGCAAATGCATGGAAAAGAAACGAGGAATAAAACAAACACCGCGATTAAAAAAAATCAGATCGCATACTTTGTAATTGAAAATAAATAATAATTAATTCCAAAGAAATAAGAAGTAAAATGTGTAAGTATTCCTCAAAATGTGCTTTGGAATAAGTCCCCGTCATCACAGCAAACGGGAGCAGACCCGAATAGGTATGTCTAGTTATTTTATTTAAAATTTCCAGCCGTCTGTAAATTCATGTTTGAAAGAAAAAAGTAAATGAATATCTTACTTACTGTTTTTGTCTTGTTTTCTTGTGAATATCTGACAATTCTTAAATGGAGATACATTTACTTGGTAAGCAAAGTGGCTTAAGATATTATGTATTGTAATAGAAAATTGTTATAAAAGCGTTTTGTGTTTGCTGGGAATTCACAGCCATATAATTAATTATAATAACGCACTTTTTGTTTATAAACATGTTAAAAAATACATTAACACAGAATAATGTGGCAACAAATCAAACGTGCATTTAAATGCAACAAGCAAAAATAAATAAATAAAGCAAATGCACGGAAAAGAAACGAGGAATAAAACAAACACCGCGATTAAAAAATCAGATCGTATACTTTGTAATAATTGAAATAAATTATAAAAATCAACAGGTTTATATTTAAAACAAGTAAAAAATATCTGCCAGCGGGGTAAGAAAAATAAACTTAATTCTAGTTTCAACTTAATTCAATAATAAACTCAATTTAGGTTTATTTTTCTTACCCCACTGGCAGATATTTTTACTTGTTTTAAGCCTTAACCTATTACATTTTAGAATTTATTTCAGTAAACAAGACTTAAATTCTAAGCCACTTTGCTTATTAAGTAAATGTATCTTGATTTAAGAATTATTTTTTAACTCGAAAACATGAATAAAATACTAAGTAAACGAACAGATTGGGATGTTCAAAACACTTAAACATTTTTTTTTCACTCTACCCTTCATATTACAGCTGTCGAAAAACCACAGCAACGTTGACAGACCTGGAAGCCATGATATATTAGCAGTTTTTAAAATAAGTTAAATCTAGAATCCTTATTGGTTTTAGATACTTAAAAGCAATGAATGATCTTCTTTCTTTTGAATTGATTTGGTATTATGGAGGAGCTCTGTGTCTGGTTATTGAAGATGATTTGGTCTTTGCTCCTATGTTGGCTTATTTTTTGTTATTTCCGTTACTATATATATATATATATTTTTTTTCCCCCTTTGTTTTTTCTGATTTGAGGTTATGAAAATGTTTTAATTTGTAATAAAGGTTTTTTGAAAATTCTAAATTCTCTCTCTCTCTCTCTCTCTCTCTCTCTCTCTCTCTCTCTCTCTCTCTCTCTCTCTCTCTCTCTCTCTCTCTCTCTCTCTCTCTCTCTCTCTCTCTCTCTCTCATGAGCGTGGATCAGTTCCTGCATCAAGGAAAAAATGCGCATCCTGGTAAATTTCAGAAGTTAGACGACTGAGCTGCAGCGGACAGCGTAAGATTTATGAAAACACATTTGAGAAGAAAGGCAAAGCATGTTTCACAGTTAATCCAAGACCATAATGACAATTTTGCGCTCTGTTTCCCGAAGCTCGTGGAGGCGTGGAGCAGCATACACAGTTAAGGTATGTGCGATCTACCGGCATTACCTTTACGATCGACGTATTGGATCTGCAAGCTGCAAGCAAATTAACTGAAGCTTTACTTCATGTTTCTGTTTGGTTAAGCGATGACTGCTTTTTCCCAACAGTTTGTGTGTGTTTTCTGCATGGGTTTAGAAAACATGAACTTCTGATCTGCTAGCTCAACGTTCTACCTCTGTAACGTATAGAGTTAAATGCCCGCTAGCCTCCACCCCAAAAGCCAGCGCCTTCGCCGGCTCCCCCTTTGGCTGCGTCTATTCCGGTATCGCTTCTCGGCCTTTTGGCTAAGATCAAGTGTAGTATCTGTTCTTATCAGTTTAATGTCTGATACGTCTCCTATCCGGAGACTATATGTTAAATGGATTTTTGACCTTCGGAAATGGAAGCGGAGCTTGCTCCTTCCACTCCATGCATCAACATGGTATTGCAGTGTTTCCATGAATGGTGCGCTCCCCTTCTCGGGGACAAATAAGTCAAATACAAAAAAAGAATTTGCTTCTTTTGTGCGTGAATGACGGTGTTTTTTCTAATACGTGTGTTTTAAAATTGCTGTGTTTTCGTTGGCTTTATTGGTTTAACGAAAAGCTTGCGTGGAAATGAACACGCTGATAAAGAAATGTTTTTGTAATGTATTTAATTATTTTCTTTACAAGTTTGTGGTGGTGATCCGAGGACGAATTAAACATCCTCGACACAGCTGAAGGTGCAACAAAAGCGAAAGAGGCCGATTGGAATGTTAAAAACACCTGAAAACTTTTTTCACTACCCTTCATACTACAGCTGTCGAAAATCCACAGCAACTACAGCTGTCGAAAATCCACAGCAACGTCGACAGACCTGGAAGCATAGCTGTACTTGTTTAACTCACAACGACAACGGGTAAGTCATTGAGCCCTGTATGAAAGTGAATAGGTGCCGTTTAAATTGTATGGCAACCGCTGCAGAATGTTCAGACAGAACAATAAATCACTCGGTCCATGTCCTTATTAAACAATTTTACTGTTTCCAATCCCAATAGGTACAGATGCGTATATATGTGTATGGTTCTGCAAAAGCATAATAAAGAAACTTGTAAGCACAATAAGAATAAGAAACAGTAATAATTAAACATTATACAATGACTTAGAAAGTAGAAAATAACAATGCAATAGCATTAGAATATCTTCACATCATTCCAATGTGTGTAAAATAAAGCTCCCTTTTGCAGGATGAGGAGATAATTAGTGACTACAGGGAGCAATTCAGTCAATGGCAGACCCTCCAGGACTTTTTTGATTCACGTGCACAGTGGTGGGAGATGGTGAAACACAGGACGAGACTGTTTTTTAGAAAGAAAGGGATTGAAAAAAAGAACAAAGAAAAAAGATGCATGTCGGGACTGCAAAAAAGATTACAAAGGTATTTTAAGTTTGTAAATGAAGGGTTTGACTTTAATGAAGAACTAAATGAGGTTAAAAAAGAAATGGCTGATTTAGAAAAACAAAGAAGTAAAGGGTTGATTTTAAGAAGCAAGGAAAAAGATCTGGAAGAAGGCGAAAAATGCACAAGATATTTTTTTAAGAGGATTTTAACAAACAAAGGTGTAATAACCAAATTAAAAAATGGGGAGAAGGAAGTCAGAAATACAGAAGAAATATTAGAAGAAGTAGAAACTTTTTATGCAGATTTATACAACAAAAAAGAGGTAACAAAGAAAGCCATAGAAAACATTTTGGAAAATTTAGAAATGAAAATTGAAAATGAGTGTGCAATTTTAACCCAAGATTTTACTCTTTTAGAGCTTACAAAATGTATGAAGGATTTTAAAACAGGTAAGTCGCCGGGAAGTGACGGCCTTCCCGTGGAATTTTATTCAAAATTTTGGGACATTTTAGCACCAGAACTTTTAATGGTTTTTAAGGACTTTGACAGACTGGACAAACTCCCTGACAGTTTTAGACTAGGCATTGTTTCGCTTTTACATAAAAAAGGAGACAAAACAGACTTAAAAACGTGGAGACCAATCAGCCTTTTAAATTTGGATTGCAAACTTTTTAGCAAGCTTTTAGCAACACGCATGTCCATGTTTTTAAAGGACGTGATTCACCCGGATCAAGCGTGCGCTGTGCCCGGGAAGAGGATCACGGACAGCCTGATATTGATCCGAGATGCCATCTGTTTTGCGAGGGACAGAAACATTGGCCTCATAGTGCTAAATTTAGATTTTGAAAAAGCATTTGATCGGGTCTCGCACCAGTACCTATTGCGGGTACTGGAGAAAATGGGTTTCCCAGGGAGGTTTTTAGCATGGGTGGGATTGCTGTATAACGATATAACCAGCAAAATTCTCGTAAACGGGCATTTAACAAAAGCTGTTAACATACACAGCGGCGTCCGTCAAGGTTGCCCGTTATCCCCGCTCTTGTATGTGGCATGCATCGAGCCACTGGCACAGCTCTTGAGAAGGGACCAACGGATCGAAGGACTCAAACTTCCAGGAGGCTTGACAGCAAAATGTGTTTTATACATGGACGATGTGACAATTTTAACGACTGACTTTTTATCTGTCCGAAGAGCTTTGGAATTAACAGATTCTTATGGACGGGCCTCAGGCTCTAAATTAAACAGAGACAAGTCAGAGGCCCAGCTCTTCGGACAGTGGCGCGACATAGACGTGGAAGGACTGGACGTGACTCTAAGGGAAAATGATATAAAAATTCTAGGTATAAAGTTTGATAGGGAGGGTGGTGGACGAGGAAATTGGACTGATACTTTAGGAAAAGTAAGACAGCGACTGGGTTTATGGGGACTAAGGAATTTGACAATGGAGGGGAAGATTTTAGTTTTTAAAGCAGTGATCTTACCTTTGTTTTTATTGTTGTGTTCTGTTTTTAGCCCCCCCAGGTCCTTCATTTTAGCGGTGGAACGTGCTGTCTTTTATTTCCTCTGGGGGTCCAGGTGGGAGAGAATAAAGAGAGAAACCGTCAAAAAACGAAAGGAAAATGGAGGCAAAGGACTCCCAGACCTTGGTCTTTTTTTAGGGAGTAATTTTACTGCTTTACATTTGAAGTATGCCACATCCCCATCCAGTGACAAGACCGTAGCATTAGTCAAGTTCTGGATGGGGTCGTATTTACGCTATCTGAAAATTTTAACAGTGGATCTTAGAACCCCAGTGTCTTTTAACTTGCCAAAAGAATATGCTTTTATTAAGAAATTTCTAAGGAAACAAGACTTAGAACGTGAAAATTTGAATGTTTTAAAGGACCATAAAATGATTATCTCTGTTGTGCAGGACCGGGAGAAGGTGAGCCCAGTACCAGGCCTAACGGAGATTGAGGCAAAAACAGTGTGGAGGAACGCAGCCCACCCTGCCCTTCGGAACCATCAAAAGGACCAGATGTGGATGGTGGCCCATGAGATCCTACCGACCAGGGCGGTTATGCACTCCCGCGGCATGGCCGCCAACGCAAAGTGCCCACGGCTCGGGTGTAACCACGAAGAGACCGTGCGGCACGTCCTCTGGGAGTGCGGCGCTGCACAGGACCAGTGGACCGCGACCGGCCCCCTGGTTTTCCCGTGCCTGCCAGTGGGTGGGGTCCAGATGGACTATAATCTCGCCGTCCTAGGGGTGGGCCGGAGGACAAAGGATTTAACATCGGAACAGTTCACAACGCTCTGGCTCACCCTGAATGCTATAATGCACGCAATCTGGACTGCCAGAAACCTGCTGGTGGGGAAACGGGTGACGGTGCCCCTCCACGCCACTGTAAGGACGGTCGAGAACCTGCTGCAGGGGCACCGCGCCTAATCATTCGGATGGGGGGGCCGGGGTTGCCACAGAGAGGGTCCTGGCCGCCACCGACCTTGGTCGCCCGTAGATGTACCCTCACCACTTTCGGCTACGGGAGCAGCGGGCCAGAGGGTACGGATCTCCTCTGGGCCCTTGAAACCGGGTTTTGATTGCCTGGGACTGAAGGGTGAGAGTGGGCCCATAGGGAAGGCTCACCTCTCCAGTCAAGCACAACAGAGTATTGTTTTTAAGACTTTTATTATTTAAAATGTTTTATTCATTGAGGATTACTCACCAGCTTTGTTGTATTGTTTTATTCTGGCTTTTAAAACACACTGGAAGCACTTTTAATATATGTAAAAGAAACAATAAACGATATTTAACCCTTTTTTCTCTTTCTACAAGGTTTTAAGGATTGCATGCTTTTACATGGGCCATTTTAGGTGCTTCATTTGTATTTTAAAATGTGGTGTGTTTTAGGGATTCAGGATTTTAATGGTGTTTTAACCCTCGAAGTTTAAATTTTCTTGACTAGTTTTTGACTTTTCACCTGCATTTGTACATTAGTGTTTTTACTTAATTTATTGTTTCATGTACACTTGTTTAAATTTGTGATTATGTATCAATAAAAACCAGTCAAAAGAAAAAATCTGTTCTTATCAGTTTAATGTCTGATACGTCTCCTATCCGGAGACTATATGTTAAATGGATTTTTGACCTTCGGAAATGGAAGCGGAGCTTGCTCCTTCCACTCCATGCATCAACATGGTATTGCAGTGTTTCCATGAATGGTGCGCTCCCCTTCTCGGGGACAAATAAGTCAAATACAAAAAATGAATTTGCTTCTTTTGTGCGTGAATGACGGTGTTTTTTCTAATACGTGTGTTTTAAAATTGCTGTGTTTTCGTTGGCTTTATTGGTTTAACGAAAAGCTTGCGTGGAAATGAACACGCTGATAAAGAAATGTTTTTGTAATGTATTTAATTATTTTCTTTACAAGTTTGTGGTGGTGATCCGAGGACGAATTAAACATCCTCGACACAGCTGAAGGTGCAACAAAAGCGAAAGAGGCCGATTGGAATGTTAAAAACACCTGAAAACTTTTTTCACTACCCTTCATACTACAGCTGTCGAAAATCCACAGCAACGTCGACAGACCTGGAAGCATAGCTGTACTTGTTTAACTCACAACGACAACGGGTAAGTCATTGAGCCCTGTGTTTTTATTTATCCACGTTCTAAAATTGCTATGCTTTCGTTGTTTCTTGATTGCTCTGTACATTTCTTTGTTTCTATTCCACGTAAAGTTACTTTGTAATAACGAAACCATATATTTGAATGCGCAATTTAAATCCATTTGATTTAAATTGTTTCACATATTTCACTCTACACGGTTCAACCGGGCTGGAAACGGAATAAAAATAGGGTAGATCTCGAAGAATGTTTGGTCTCAGACGTGGCTTCGTGCGCTTTCCACCTGGTCACACACAGTAATGAAATGTTAGTCGGACGGCCTTCGGGGGCGCCGTTGATGTGATCGGTCACAGGAAGATGCGGCCGTCTGGCCTCAAAGGGTGTCGCTCATACTTACCTGGCAGGGGAGACACCATGATCATGAAGGTGGTTCACCCAGGGCGAGGCTCAGCCATTGCACTCCGGTTGTGCTGACCCTTTGCGAATTCCCCAAATGTGGGAATCTCGACTGCAAAATTTCTGATAGTGAGGGACTGCGTTCGCGCTCTCCCCTGACCTATGTGTTAAAAATAGATTCTTTTGTCGTTTTACGTAAAATCCAAGAGACGTCTAACCACGGCCCAAGAATACATTAGTCATCAAAAAAGCGGCTATTCAACGACTACATAATTTCTAATAGACAGCGAATATGTGTCTAGGCTAAAACAAGGCTTAATTTGGGCTGTCAGTGAAAATCTAATAGACGTTTGACCATTCCAAAAGAATAGACTAGCCATTAAATAGAACCACAATCAAACGGCTACATGTCTAAGAGACAGTCAACAAAATAATGCTTAGATGATTCTTTTATTTCCAATATAAGAGGTTCTCGGGAATGGCAATCATCCAAACTAATAAATTATAAAGGCTTTTATAAGAAAATGACAACAGTTAAACAACATAGACAGCGTTGGGCAATACAAAATGCTAATAAATACAAGACAAATTGAAATATTGTACATGCATGTACATTAAACAAGCCAACAAATCTGCCAATGGGCTACGACAATTTTTCTTGAATTAAGTGTTTATATCTAGATTTGTTTCTTACCCCTTTGGCAGATTTATTTGCTTGTTTTAAGCCCAAATTCGCTTAAATTTTGAGTTTTTTTCTCCCTAAAGGCTAGGCTTATTTCCTTAGGGCATTTTGCTCATCAAAAAATGCATCTTATTTTAAGACTTTCTAGATATTTGTACAGTGAAAACAGTTCGAAATAACAAGTAAGAAATGATTTTTTGCAATGTATTCATTCATTCGCTACCCTTCATAATACAGCTGTCGAAAAACCACAGCAACGTCGACAGACCTGGAAGCGTAGCTGTATTTGTTTAACTCACAAAGACAACGGGTAAAGTATTTTCTTGATTACCTAAATGACTTGCCGTAAGAAAATAAGTTTAGGTTTAAGGGGGGGAAATACAGTTTAAAGGGATATTTCAATTTATGATGATAATTCTGTCATCATTTACTCATGCATACAGGCTTACAACAACACGAGGATTAGTTTTTTTCTGAGTAACACAAAAGAAGGTATTTTGAGGAATGATGGTAAACCCACAGCAGATAGTCACCATTGACTTCCATAGTAGGAATAAAAAAAATATGATGGAATTTATTAGGTACCATCAACCGTGTGCTAACCATCACTTTGCAAAATATTTTCTTCATCATTTATCACGATACTTCCAAAATATTTTTTCCTACTAAGTCAATGTTTCATTATTTGCTTTACAAGCTTAAAAATGATGGTGACATGATTCCATGGTAATCACAAACAGTTAAACAAGTAAGATAATCACCATTACTTTTAAAAGCATTTTGAAAATTGCTTGCTTATGCTGGGAGTAAAGGTATTTCACGCAGTGCGCATCCTCTTTAAAAGGTAATGTATGCTTCTTTTAAAGCTGACACATTTGCCACATTAAAATAACAGAAATGTGTACTTTTTAAACTTTTTGGAGCCGGTGTGTCTGTGTTCTTGGGGCACACATCTACATGTAAAAGCAGAATTGCTTATTATTCTTCTCTATTTCTTGTATAGGTCAATTATGAGTGAAGAACCGTTCACCAAATGAAGACCGCAGCCAGGTGACGGGATTCTGTGGTAATCGCAAACAGGTAAACCAGTAAAATAATCATCATTTATTGTTAAAATAATTTTGAAAATTGAAGTTCTGTGTGTTCTTATTGTACTTTATTTATTTCTGCAGGTAAGCACCATACCGTAAGCTTCATTCCCTTTATAACAGGTAAGGTTCATACTGTTTTATTCTTTTGTACTGTTTTATTCGTACTGTTTTAAATCATTCAGTAAATGCAAAGTTAAACTGATGTGTTTTTAATCTAGATTTAAAAGTGTCTACTGTTGAAGCACATCTGATCTCTTCTGAAAGCTGATAATAACTAAATGCTGATGCACCTTGTTTTGAGTGAACCCCTGTTTTTTCTAAATGACCTGATCCTATTGCTCCGAGTAATCGGTTTCATATTCGATTAGCATATCTGTCATGTATTTCGGCCTGTAGCCATGAAGTGGTTTTTAAACAAGTAACAGTACTTTTTTAATCCATTGTCCATTGCAATAATCGGCCCTGCTGGTGATGAAAGCATGAACAAGTTTCTCTAAGTCCTGTCTTGAGACAAAACCTCCAATTCTGGCAATATTTCTGAGATGGTAGTAAAAGCAGAATTCCTTATTATTTTTCTCTATCTCAGGCTCTATGGCATATATGTCATGATTTTATTTGTCTATTTATATGTCTATTTACAAGGACTGCCTTGGCCAAACGTTATTGTTAATTAATATTGAAGCAGTTATTTAACATATTTCCTTTGAGTAGTGATTTGTGTAATGATCCATATATCTATTTTTATGTATATTTTTAACTTAGGAATGTGATTTTAAAGCACATATTTGTTATTGTATGACACCTCTCATGTTATGAAAGTAAAAAATAAATGTATTTTCTGATGTCTTGCATTTCTGTTTTTAAACTGTTAATCCTTATCAAGTGCTATACATTAGAAAGTGGATAAATAACAAAAATGTCACTCCTGACAGCTGATAAATTAATCGTTCTTTATAGCACCACTGAGGTGAGCATTTTTCAAGGCAAGATTCTTTATAGAACCGTATAAAAAGGTTCTATATAGTACCCAAAAAACGGGTTCTGCTATGGTTACAAGCTGAAGAACCCTTATTTGGTACTATTTAGGAGCATTTGTCTTTAGAGTGTTGCGTAGGTTCGAAACTTTCAATCTTTAAACCAAAAAAAAGGGTCACACGGTTTTATTTGTGGTGTGGACATGAACACGCTGCAGGCATTGAAATGTAATTTGTAATTTATTGTCTCATTTCATATTTAACAAATAGAAAGCAAAGTGCTATTCAATCAGTTTAACTAAACAACTGGTGTTCCTCAATTTTGGGGCCTATTTTGTTCAGTATATCAGTTTTGTTCAGTTTTGTATGTGCATGCAAAAAGCATTCAGCGAGCAAATTAACTGAAGCTTTACCTTCGTGTTTCTTTTTGTATGAGTGATAACTGTTTCTGTATGTATTTGTATGGTTTTTTTACAAGTATAGAGTGAAATGCACACGGTGAGTAATGAACGCAGACCTTCAGTGCCGGATCTCTGACCCGCTAACCTCCATCCCGACAGCCAGCGCCTTCTCCGGATGCCATTGCGGTATCGCTCCTCGGCTTTTTGGGTAAAATCGAGTGGACACCGGGGACTACACGTTTGAATGGATTTTTGACCTTCGGCTATGGAAGCGAGGCTTGCTCCGTCCACTCTGTGCATCGACTCTGGCGCTTTCCGGGGACAAATAAGGTGAGTTTAAAACCAGAGTTTGCTTCTTTTGTGCGTGGTTGCCAGTTTGTTTGCCAATCCGTGGTCATAATATGTTCCGCTTCGTGGTTTCTCCATCGCTCAGTACTTTTCTGTGTTTCTATTTTACGTAAAGCTAACACCAAAACGATTGTGGAAAGCACTATATAGATTGTTCTCAAAGAAAAAACGAGAAACAAACCCATGTGAATATGGGTCAAATTATCTAGGCGGAGCACTTCGTTCAAAGAAAAACGCAACAGAATTGTTTGCGTTGAACAAAGACAATGGTGCGTGCAGACATCGAATGTGTATTGTGGATAAAAAATGGCCAGTGGGGTGGGACAATTTTTCTTGAATTAAGTGTTTATGGGAAAAGTTAACGAATTTTTTCTTACCCTGTAGGCAGATTTATTTGCTTGTTTTAAGCATAAAATAACAGGAGAAGAAATTGTGTAGGGGGAGCAGAGGGGTTTTTTTTTCGTTCAAAGAAAAGCAGCGTGGCACGAATGAATGTTTGGCTGAAATGCTATCGTAATTTCCCCCTTAATTTTCCTTACAAACATGAAACCAGAGAGAAGGGCCAGTTGGCATCGAATTGCACCTTGTATTCGGTGATTGATTGAGGAAAAATATGCGTATGTGTATATATACACTTGTTTTGTTGAACAGAGACAATGGCCGCGTGCTCCAGCGTCACCTATATGCCTATTTCACAAAATGGCGCCTTTGACCGGAAGTAAGGAAAACATCGTTCAGGTTGCACCACTACGATGGCCACTCAATATAGTATGGACTGACAGCTGCTTTGTTTTCTCCTACACATGAATTTACTTGTAAAAATAACAATAACATATATTGTCGATTGGTGTTATATTATTTTTTTAGCATTTCGTCTTATCAAAATATATCATGTTAGACAGCTGTCAATTTTAAATAAAATAACGAGACATACATAACTATTCGTGTCTGCTCCCGTTTATTGTAATGAGTCTGCACATTTGGAGAAATACTTAGACATTTTACTTCTTATTTCTTTAGACTGAATAATTATTTCTTATTAATTCCAAAGTATGAGACCCGATGATCTAATCGTGGTGTATGTGCTATTCCTCGTTTGTTTGCCTGCATCCATTGCTTTACGGCTTGCTTGTTGCGTTGAAATGCACATTTGATTTCTTTACCAGCATTGGATTTAGACCATTCAATGAGAAGAGTTAACAGCGTTTATTATGATTGATAAGCCCTCAACGGAGAATGAAGTCTGCATACATTAAAAGCCTTATTTTGTTTTTATCGTGTGCCTTCCAAAATGTATGCGACGAAACTTAAATCACGCAAAAAATGAATGGTAACTAGACGTGCTTGTTGTGTGCAGGGAGTGCATTTATTTGTAAACTTTTGCTAAATCAAAATGGTTTATTTGTATTTGCTTTTTACCTGGGTTTTATCAGGTTCGCAGTCGGGACATTTTTAATCCATAGTGTATGGAGTTATCTAGTAGAAAATGATCTGCTGTTTTTTGGTAGAATGTTGTGTGAGTTAAAGAAACGAGGAATAAAACACACACCGCGATTAAAAAAATCAGATCGCATACTTTGTAATTGAAAATAAATAATAATTAATTTCAAAGAAATAAGAAGTAAAATGTGTAAGTATTCCTCAAAATGTGCTTTGGACTAAGTCCCCCGTCATCACAGCAAACGGGAGCAGACCCGAATAGGTATGTCTAGTTATTTTATTAAAAATTCCCAGCCGTCTGTAAATTCATGTTTGAAAGAAAAAAGTAAATGAATATCTTACTTACTGTTTTTGTCTTGTTTTCTAGTGAATATCTGACAATTCTTAAATGGAGATACATTTACTTGGTAAGCAAAGTGGCTTAAGATATTATGTATTGTAATAGAAAATTGTTATAAAAACGTTTTGTTTTTGCTGGGAATTCTTGTATATATTTCACAGCTATATAATTAATTATAATAACGCACTTTTTGTTGATAAACATGTTAAAAAATACATTAACACAGAATAATGTGGCAACAAATCAAACGTGCATTTAAATGCAACAAGCAGAAAATAAATAAATAAAGCAAATGCATGGAAAAGAAACGAGGAATAAAACAAACACCGCGATTAAAAAAAATCAGATCGCATACTTTGTAATTGAAAATAAATAATAATTAATTCCAAAGAAATAAGAAGTAAAATGTGTAAGTATTCCTCAAAATGTGCTTTGGACTAAGTCCCCGTCATCACAGCAAACGGGAGCAGACCCAGATAGGTATGTCTAGTTATTTTATTTAAAATTTTCAGCCGTCTGTAAATTCATGTTTGAAAGAAAAAAGTAAATGAATATCTTACTTACTGTTTTTGTCTTGTTTTCTTGTGAATATCTGACAATTCTTAAATGGAGATACATTTACTTGGTAAGCAAAGTGGCTTAAGATATTATGTATTGTAATAGAAAATTGTTATAAAAGCGTTTTGTGTTTGCTGGGAATTCACAGCCATATAATTAATTATAATAACGCACTTTTTGTTTATAAACATGTTAAAAAATACATTAACACAGAATAATGTGGCAACAAATCAAACGTGCATTTAAATGCAACAAGCAAAAATAAATAAATAAAGCAAATGCACGGAAAAGAAACGAGGAATAAAACAAACACCGCGATTAAAAAATCAGATCGTATACTTTGTAATAATTGAAATAAATTATAAAAATCAACAGGTTTATATTTAAAACAAGTAAAAAATATCTGCCAGCGGGGTAAGAAAAATAAACTTAATTCTAGTTTCAACTTAATTCAATAATAAACTCAATTTAGGTTTATTTTTCTTACCCCACTGGCAGATATTTTTACTTGTTTTAAGCCTTAACCTATTACATTTTAGAATTTATTTCAGTAAACAAGACTTAAATTCTAAGCCACTTTGCTTATTAAGTAAATGTATCTTGATTTAAGAATTATTTTTTAACTCGAAAACATGAATAAAATACTAAGTAAACGAACAGATTGGGATGTTCAAAACACTTAAACATTTTTTTTTCACTCTACCCTTCATATTACAGCTGTCGAAAAACCACAGCAACGTTGACAGACCTGGAAGCCATGATATATTAGCAGTTTTTAAAATAAGTTAAATCTAGAATCCTTATTGGTTTTAGATACTTAAAAGCAATGAATGATCTTCTTTCTTTTGAATTGATTTGGTATTATGGAGGAGCTCTGTGTCTGGTTATTGAAGATGATTTGGTCTTTGCTCCTATGTTGGCTTATTTTTTGTTATTTCCGTTACTATATATATATATATATATATATATATATATTTCCCCTTTGTTTTGTCTGATTTGAGGTTATGAAAATGTTTTAATTTGTAATAAAGGTTTTTTGAAAATTCTAAATTCTCTCTCTCTCTCTCTCTCTCTCTCTCATGAGCGTGGATCAGTTCCTGCATCAAGGAAAAAATGCGCATCCTGGTAAATTTCAGAAGTTAGACGACTGAGCTGCAGCGGACAGCGTAAGATTTATGAAAACACATTTGAGAAGAAAGGCAAAGCATGTTTCACAGTTAATCCAAGACCATAATGACAATTTTGCGCTCTGTTTCCCGAAGCTCGTGGAGGCGTGGAGCAGCATACACAGTTAAGGTATGTGCGATCTACCGGCATTACCTTTACGATCGACGTATTGGATCTGCAAGCTGCAAGCAAATTAACTGAAGCTTTACTTCATGTTTCTGTTTGGTTAAGCGATGACTGCTTTTTCCCAACAGTTTGTGTGTGTTTTCTGCATGGGTTTAGAAAACATGAACTTCTGATCTGCTAGCTCAACGTTCTACCTCTGTAACGTATAGAGTTAAATGCCCGCTAGCCTCCACCCCAAAAGCCAGCGCCTTCGCCGGCTCCCCCTTTGGCTGCGTCTATTCCGGTATCGCTTCTCGGCCTTTTGGCTAAGATCAAGTGTAGTATCTGTTCTTATCAGTTTAATGTCTGATACGTCTCCTATCCGGAGACTATATGTTAAATGGATTTTTGACCTTCGGAAATGGAAGCGGAGCTTGCTCCTTCCACTCCATGCATCAACATGGTATTGCAGTGTTTCCATGAATGGTGCGCTCCCCTTCTCGGGGACAAATAAGTCAAATACAAAAAAAGAATTTGCTTCTTTTGTGCGTGAATGACGGTGTTTTTTCTAATACGTGTGTTTTAAAATTGCTGTGTTTTCGTTGGCTTTATTGGTTTAACGAAAAGCTTGCGTGGAAATGAACACGCTGATAAAGAAATGTTTTTGTAATGTATTTAATTATTTTCTTTACAAGTTTGTGGTGGTGATCCGAGGACGAATTAAACATCCTCGACACAGCTGAAGGTGCAACAAAAGCGAAAGAGGCCGATTGGAATGTTAAAAACACCTGAAAACTTTTTTCACTACCCTTCATACTACAGCTGTCGAAAATCCACAGCAACTACAGCTGTCGAAAATCCACAGCAACGTCGACAGACCTGGAAGCATAGCTGTACTTGTTTAACTCACAACGACAACGGGTAAGTCATTGAGCCCTGTGTTTTTATTTATCCACGTTCTAAAATTGCTATGCTTTCGTTGTTTCTTGATTGCTCTGTACATTTCTTTGTTTCTATTCCACGTAAAGTTACTTTGTAATAACGAAACCATATATTTGAATGCGCAATTTAAATCCATTTGATTTAAATTGTTTCACATATTTCACTCTACACGGTTCAACCGGGCTGGAAACGGAATAAAAATAGGGTAGATCTCGAAGAATGTTTGGTCTCAGACGTGGCTTCGTGCGCTTTCCACCTGGTCACACACAGTAATGAAATGTTAGTCGGACGGCCTTCGGGGGCGCCGTTGATGTGATCGGTCACAGGAAGATGCGGCCGTCTGGCCTCAAAGGGTGTCGCTCATACTTACCTGGCAGGGGAGACACCATGATCATGAAGGTGGTTCACCCAGGGCGAGGCTCAGCCATTGCACTCCGGTTGTGCTGACCCTTTGCGAATTCCCCAAATGTGGGAATCTCGACTGCAAAATTTCTGATAGTGGGGGACTGCGTTCGCGCTCTCCCCTGACCTATGTGTTAAAAATAGATTCTTTTGTCGTTTTACGTAAAATCCAAGAGACGTCTAACCACGGCCCAAGAATACATTAGTCATCAAAAAAGCGGCTATTCAACGACTACATAATTTCTAATAGACAGCGAATATGTGTCTAGGCTAAAACAAGGCTTAATTTGGGCTGTCAGTGAAAATCTAATAGACGTTTGACCATTCCAAAAGAATAGACTAGCCATTAAATAGAACCACAATCAAACGGCTACATGTCTAAGAGACAGTCAACAAAATAATGCTTAGATGATTCTTTTATTTCCAATATAAGAGGTTCTCGGGAATGGCAATCATCCAAACTAATAAATTATAAAGGCTTTTATAAGAAAATGACAACAGTTAAACAACATAGACAGCGTTGGGCAATACAAAATGCTAATAAATACAAGACAAATTGAAATATTGTACATGCATGTACATTAAACAAGCCAACAAATCTGCCAATGGGCTACGACAATTTTTCTTGAATTAAGTGTTTATATCTAGATTTGTTTCTTACCCCTTTGGCAGATTTATTTGCTTGTTTTAAGCCCAAATTCGCTTAAATTTTGAGTTTTTTTCTCCCTAAAGGCTAGGCTTATTTCCTTAGGGCATTTTGCTCATCAAAAAATGCATCTTATTTTAAGACTTTCTAGATATTTGTACAGTGAAAACAGTTCGAAATAACAAGTAAGAAATGATTTTTTGCAATGTATTCATTCATTCGCTACCCTTCATAATACAGCTGTCGAAAAACCACAGCAACGTCGACAGACCTGGAAGCGTAGCTGTATTTGTTTAACTCACAAAGACAACGGGTAAAGTATTTTCTTGATTACCTAAATGACTTGCCGTAAGAAAATAAGTTTAGGTTTAAGGGGGGGAAATACAGTTTAAAGGGATATTTCAATTTATGATGATAATTCTGTCATCATTTACTCATGCATACAGGCTTACAACAACACGAGGATTAGTTTTTTTCTGAGTAACACAAAAGAAGGTATTTTGAGGAATGATGGTAAACCCACAGCAGATAGTCACCATTGACTTCCATAGTAGGAATAAAAAAAATATGATGGAATTTATTAGGTACCATCAACCGTGTGCTAACCATCACTTTGCAAAATATTTTCTTCATCATTTATCACGATACTTCCAAAATATTTTTTCCTACTAAGTCAATGTTTCATTATTTGCTTTACAAGCTTAAAAATGATGGTGACATGATTCCATGGTAATCACAAACAGTTAAACAAGTAAGATAATCACCATTACTTTTAAAAGCATTTTGAAAATTGCTTGCTTATGCTGGGAGTAAAGGTATTTCACGCAGTGCGCATCCTCTTTAAAAGGTAATGTATGCTTCTTTTAAAGCTGACACATTTGCCACATTAAAATAACAGAAATGTGTACTTTTTAAACTTTTTGGAGCCGGTGTGTCTGTGTTCTTGGGGCACACATCTACATGTAAAAGCAGAATTGCTTATTATTCTTCTCTATTTCTTGTATAGGTCAATTATGAGTGAAGAACCGTTCACCAAATGAAGACCGCAGCCAGGTGACGGGATTCTGTGGTAATCGCAAACAGGTAAACCAGTAAAATAATCATCATTTATTGTTAAAATAATTTTGAAAATTGAAGTTCTGTGTGTTCTTATTGTACTTTATTTATTTCTGCAGGTAAGCACCATACCGTAAGCTTCATTCCCTTTATAACAGGTAAGGTTCATACTGTTTTATTCTTTTGTACTGTTTTATTCGTACTGTTTTAAATCATTCAGTAAATGCAAAGTTAAACTGATGTGTTTTTAATCTAGATTTAAAAGTGTCTACTGTTGAAGCACATCTGATCTCTTCTGAAAGCTGATAATAACTAAATGCTGATGCACCTTGTTTTGAGTGAACCCCTGTTTTTTCTAAATGACCTGATCCTATTGCTCCGAGTAATCGGTTTCATATTCGATTAGCATATCTGTCATGTATTTCGGCCTGTAGCCATGAAGTGGTTTTTAAACAAGTAACAGTACTTTTTTAATCCATTGTCCATTGCAATAATCGGCCCTGCTGGTGATGAAAGCATGAACAAGTTTCTCTAAGTCCTGTCTTGAGACAAAACCTCCAATTCTGGCAATATTTCTGAGATGGTAGTAAAAGCAGAATTCCTTATTATTTTTCTCTATCTCAGGCTCTATGGCATATATGTCATGATTTTATTTGTCTATTTATATGTCTATTTACAAGGACTGCCTTGGCCAAACGTTATTGTTAATTAATATTGAAGCAGTTATTTAACATATTTCCTTTGAGTAGTGATTTGTGTAATGATCCATATATCTATTTTTATGTATATTTTTAACTTAGGAATGTGATTTTAAAGCACATATTTGTTATTGTATGACACCTCTCATGTTATGAAAGTAAAAAATAAATGTATTTTCTGATGTCTTGCATTTCTGTTTTTAAACTGTTAATCCTTATCAAGTGCTATACATTAGAAAGTGGATAAATAACAAAAATGTCACTCCTGACAGCTGATAAATTAATCGTTCTTTATAGCACCACTGAGGTGAGCATTTTTCAAGGCAAGATTCTTTATAGAACCGTATAAAAAGGTTCTATATAGTACCCAAAAAACGGGTTCTGCTATGGTTACAAGCTGAAGAACCCTTATTTGGTACTATTTAGGAGCATTTGTCTTTAGAGTGTTGCGTAGGTTCGAAACTTTCAATCTTTAAACCAAAAAAAAGGGTCACACGGTTTTATTTGTGGTGTGGACATGAACACGCTGCAGGCATTGAAATGTAATTTGTAATTTATTGTCTCATTTCATATTTAACAAATAGAAAGCAAAGTGCTATTCAATCAGTTTAACTAAACAACTGGTGTTCCTCAATTTTGGGGCCTATTTTGTTCAGTATATCAGTTTTGTTCAGTTTTGTATGTGCATGCAAAAAGCATTCAGCGAGCAAATTAACTGAAGCTTTACCTTCGTGTTTCTTTTTGTATGAGTGATAACTGTTTCTGTATGTATTTGTATGGTTTTTTTACAAGTATAGAGTGAAATGCACACGGTGAGTAATGAACGCAGACCTTCAGTGCCGGATCTCTGACCCGCTAACCTCCATCCCGACAGCCAGCGCCTTCTCCGGATGCCATTGCGGTATCGCTCCTCGGCTTTTTGGGTAAAATCGAGTGGACACCGGGGACTACACGTTTGAATGGATTTTTGACCTTCGGCTATGGAAGCGAGGCTTGCTCCGTCCACTCCGTGCATCGACTCTGGCGCTTTCCGGGGACAAATAAGGTGAGTTTAAAACCAGAGTTTGCTTCTTTTGTGCGTGGTTGCCAGTTTGTTTGCCAATCCGTGGTCATAATATGTTCCGCTTCGTGGTTTCTCCATCGCTCAGTACTTTCCTGTGTTTCTATTTTACGTAAAGCTAACACCAAAACGATTGTGGAAAGCGCTATATAGATTGTTCTCAAAGAAAAAACGAGAAACAAACCCATGTGAATATGGGTCAAATTATCTAGGCGGAGCACTTCGTTCAAAGAAAAACGCAACAGAATTGTTTGCGTTGAACAAAGACAATGGTGCGTGCAGACATCGAATGTGTATTGTGGATAAAAAATGGCCAGTGGGGTGGGACAATTTTTCTTGAATTAAGTGTTTATGGGAAAAGTTAACGAATTTTTTCTTACCCTGTAGGCAGATTTATTTGCTTGTTTTAAGCATAAAATAACAGGAGAAGAAATTGTGTAGGGGGAGCAGAGGGTTTTTTTTTTCGTTCAAAGAAAAGCAGCGTGGCACGAATGAATGTTTGGCTGAAATGCTATCGTAATTTCCCCCTTAATTTTCCTTACAAACATGAAACCAGAGAGAAGGGCCGGTTGGCATCGAATTGCACCTTGTATTCGGTGATTGATTGAGGAAAAATATGCGTATGTGTATATATACACTTGTTTTGTTGAACAGAGACAATGGCCGCGTGCTCCAGCGTCACCTATATGCCTATTTCACAAAATGGCGCCTTTGACCGGAAGTAGGGAAAACATCGTTCAGGTTGCACCACTACGATGGCCACTCAATATAGTATGGACTGACAGCTGCTTTGTTTTCTCCTACACATGAATTTACTTGTAAAAATAACAATAACATATATTGTCGATTGGTGTTATATTATTTTTTTAGCATTTCGTATTATCAAAATATATCATATGTTAGACAGCTGTCAATTTTAAATAAAATAACGAGACATACATAACTATTCGTGTCTGCTCCCGTTTATTGTAATGAGTCTGCACAATTGGAGAAATACTTAGACATTTTACTTCTTATTTCTTTAGACTGAATAATTATTTCTTATTAATTCCAAAGTATGAGACCCGATGATCTAATCGTGGTGTATGTGCTATTCCTCGTTTGTTTGCCTGCATCCATTGCTTTACGGCTTGCTTGTTGCGTTGAAATGCACATTTGATTTCTTTACCAGCATTGGATTTAGACCATTCAATGAGAAGAGTTAACAGCGTTTATTATGATTGATAAGCCCTCAACGGAGGATGAAGTCTGCATACATTAAAAGCCTTATTTTGTTTTTATCGTGTGCCTTCCAAAATGTATGCGACGAAACTTAAATCACGCAAAAAATGAATGGTAACTAGACGTGCTTGTTGTGTGCAGGGAGTGCATTTATTTGTAAACTTTTGCTAAATCAAAATGGTTTATTTGTATTTTCTTTTTACCTGGGTTTTATCAGGTTCGGGACATTTTTAATCCATAGTGTATGGAGTTATCTAGTAGAAAATGATCTGCTGTTTTTTGGTAGAATGTTGTGTGAGTTAAAGAAACGAGGAATAAAACACACACCGCGATTAAAAAAATCAGATCGCATACTTTGTAATTGAAAATAAATAATAATTAATTTCAAAGAAATAAGAAGTAAAATGTGTAAGTATTCCTCAAAATGTGCTTTGGACTAAGTCCCCCGTCATCACAGCAAACGGGAGCAGACCCGAATAGGTATGTCTAGTTATTTTATTAAAAATTCCCAGCCGTCTGTAAATTCATGTTTGAAAGAAAAAAGTAAATGAATATCTTACTTACTGTTTTTGTCTTGTTTTCTAGTGAATATCTGACAATTCTTAAATGGAGATACATTTACTTGGTAAGCAAAGTGGCTTAAGATATTATGTATTGTAATAGAAAATTGTTATAAAAACGTTTTGTTTTTGCTGGGAATTCTTGTATATATTTCACAGCTATATAATTAATTATAATAACGCACTTTTTGTTGATAAACATGTTAAAAAATACATTAACACAGAATAATGTGGCAACAAATCAAACGTGCATTTAAATGCAACAAGCAGAAAATAAATAAATAAAGCAAATGCATGGAAAAGAAACGAGGAATAAAACAAACACCGCGATTAAAAAAAATCAGATCGCATACTTTGTAATTGAAAATAAATAATAATTAATTCCAAAGAAATAAGAAGTAAAATGTGTAAGTATTCCTCAAAATGTGCTTTGGACTAAGTCCCCGTCATCACAGCAAACGGGAGCAGACCCAGATAGGTATGTCTAGTTATTTTATTTAAAATTTTCAGCCGTCTGTAAATTCATGTTTGAAAGAAAAAAGTAAATGAATATCTTACTTACTGTTTTTGTCTTGTTTTCTTGTGAATATCTGACAATTCTTAAATGGAGATACATTTACTTGGTAAGCAAAGTGGCTTAAGATATTATGTATTGTAATAGAAAATTGTTATAAAAGCGTTTTGTGTTTGCTGGGAATTCACAGCCATATAATTAATTATAATAACGCACTTTTTGTTTATAAACATGTTAAAAAATACATTAACACAGAATAATGTGGCAACAAATCAAACGTGCATTTAAATGCAACAAGCAAAAATAAATAAATAAAGCAAATGCACGGAAAAGAAACGAGGAATAAAACAAACACCGCGATTAAAAAATCAGATCGTATACTTTGTAATAATTGAAATAAATTATAAAAATCAACAGGTTTATATTTAAAACAAGTAAAAAATATCTGCCAGCGGGGTAAGAAAAATAAACTTAATTCTAGTTTCAACTTAATTCAATAATAAACTCAATTTAGGTTTATTTTTCTTACCCCACTGGCAGATATTTTTACTTGTTTTAAGCCTTAACCTATTACATTTTAGAATTTATTTCAGTAAACAAGACTTAAATTCTAAGCCACTTTGCTTATTAAGTAAATGTATCTTGATTTAAGAATTATTTTTAACTCGAAAACATGAATAAAATACTAAGTAAACGAACAGATTGGGATGTTCAAAACACTTAAAAAATTTTTTTTCACTCTACCCTTCATATTACAGCTGTCGAAAAACCACAGCAACGTTGACAGACCTGGAAGCCATGATATATTAGCAGTTTTTAAAATAAGTTAAATCTAGAATCCTTATTGGTTTTAGATACTTAAAAGCAATGAATGATCTTCTTTCTTTTGAATTGATTTGGTATTATGGAGGAGCTCTGTGTCTGGTTATTGAAGATGATTTGGTCTTTGCTCCTATGTTGGCTTATTTTTTGTTATTTCCGTTACTATATATATATATATATATATATATATTTCCCCTTTGTTTTTTCTGATTTGAGGTTATGAAAATGTTTTAATTTGTAATAAAGGTTTTTTGAAAATTCTAAATTCTCTCTCTCTCTCTCTCTCTCTCTCATGAGCGTGGATCAGTTCCTGCATCAAGGAAAAAATGCGCATCCTGGTAAATTTCAGAAGTTAGACGACTGAGCTGCAGCGGACAGCGTAAGATTTATGAAAACACATTTGAGAAGAAAGGCAAAGCATGTTTCACAGTTAATCCAAGACCATAATGACAATTTTGCGCTCTGTTTCCCGAAGCTCGTGGAGGCGTGGAGCAGCATACACAGTTAAGGTATGTGCGATCTACCGGCATTACCTTTACGATCGACGTATTGGATCTGCAAGCTGCAAGCAAATTAACTGAAGCTTTACTTCATGTTTCTGTTTGGTTAAGCGATGACTGCTTTTTCCCAACAGTTTGTGTGTGTTTTCTGCATGGGTTTAGAAAACATGAACTTCTGATCTGCTAGCTCAACGTTCTACCTCTGTAACGTATAGAGTTAAATGCCCGCTAGCCTCCACCCCAAAAGCCAGCGCCTTCGCCGGCTCCCCCTTTGGCTGCGTCTATTCCGGTATCGCTTCTCGGCCTTTTGGCTAAGATCAAGTGTAGTATCTGTTCTTATCAGTTTAATGTCTGATACGTCTCCTATCCGGAGACTATATGTTAAATGGATTTTTGACCTTCGGAAATGGAAGCGGAGCTTGCTCCTTCCACTCCATGCATCAACATGGTATTGCAGTGTTTCCATGAATGGTGCGCTCCCCTTCTCGGGGACAAATAAGTCAAATACAAAAAAAGAATTTGCTTCTTTTGTGCGTGAATGACGGTGTTTTTTCTAATACGTGTGTTTCTTTAAATTGCTGTGTTTTCGTTGGCTTTATTGGTTTAACGAAAAGCTTGCGTGGAAATGAACACGCTGATAAAGAAATGTTTTTGTAATGTATTTAATTATTTTCTTTACAAGTTTGTGGTGGTGATCCGAGGACGAATTAAACATCCTCGACACAGCTGAAGGTGCAACAAAAGCGAAAGAGGCCGATTGGAATGTTAAAAACACCTGAAAACTTTTTTCACTACCCTTCATACTACAGCTGTCGAAAATCCACAGCAACGTCGACAGACCTGGAAGCATAGCTGTACTTGTTTAACTCACAACGACAACGGGTAAGTCATTGAGCCCTGTGTTTTTATTTATCCACGTTCTAAAATTGCTATGCTTTCGTTGTTTCTTGATTGCTCTGTACATTTCTTTGTTTCTATTCCACGTAAAGTTACTTTGTAATAACGAAACCATATATTTGAATGCGCAATTTAAATCCATTTGATTTAAATTGTTTCACATATTTCACTCTACACGGTTCAACCGGGCTGGAAACGGAATAAAAATAGGGTAGATCTCGAAGAATGTTTGGTCTCAGACGTGGCTTCGTGCGCTTTCCACCTGGTCACACACAGTAATGAAATGTTAGTCGGACGGCCTTCGGGGGCGCCGTTGATGTGATCGGTCACAGGAAGATGCGGCCGTCTGGCCTCAAAGGGTGTCGCTCATACTTACCTGGCAGGGGAGACACCATGATCATGAAGGTGGTTCACCCAGGGCGAGGCTCAGCCATTGCACTCCGGTTGTGCTGACCCTTTGCGAATTCCCCAAATGTGGGAATCTCGACTGCAAAATTTCTAAAAGTGGGGGACTGCGTTCGCGCTCTCCCCTGACCTATGTGTTAAAAATAGATTCTTTTGTCGTTTTACGTAAAATCCAAGAGACGTCTAACCACGGCCCAAGAATACATTAGTCATCAAAAAAGCGGCTATTCAACGACTACATAATTTCTAATAGACAGCGAATATGTGTCTAGGCTAAAACAAGGCTTAATTTGGGCTGTCAGTGAAAATCTAATAGACGTTTGACCATTCCAAAAGAATAGACTAGCCATTAAATAGAACCACAATCAAACGGCTACATGTCTAAGAGACAGTCAACAAAATAATGCTTAGATGATTCTTTTATTTCCAATATAAGAGGTTCTCGGGAATGGCAATCATCCAAACTAATAAATTATAAAGGCTTTTATAAGAAAATGACAACAGTTAAACAACATAGACAGCGTTGGGCAATACAAAATGCTAATAAATACAAGACAAATTGAAATATTGTACATGCATGTACATTAAACAAGCCAACAAATCTGCCAATGGGCTACGACAATTTTTCTTGAATTAAGTGTTTATATCTAGATTTGTTTCTTACCCCTTTGGCAGATTTATTTGCTTGTTTTAAGCCCAAATTCGCTTAAATTTTGAGTTTTTTTCTCCCTAAAGGCTAGGCTTATTTCCTTAGGGCATTTTGCTCATCAAAAAATGCATCTTATTTTAAGACTTTCTAGATATTTGTACAGTGAAAACAGTTCGAAATAACAAGTAAGAAATGATTTTTTGCAATGTATTCATTCATTCGCTACCCTTCATAATACAGCTGTCGAAAAACCACAGCAACGTCGACAGACCTGGAAGCGTAGCTGTATTTGTTTAACTCACAAAGACAACGGGTAAAGTATTTTCTTGATTACCTAAATGACTTGCCGTAAGAAAATAAGTTTAGGTTTAAGGGGGGGAAATACAGTTTAAAGGGATATTTCAATTTATGATGATAATTCTGTCATCATTTACTCATGCATACAGGCTTACAACAACACGAGGATTAGTTTTTTTCTGAGTAACACAAAAGAAGGTATTTTGAGGAATGATGGTAAACCCACAGCAGATAGTCACCATTGACTTCCATAGTAGGAATAAAAAAAATATGATGGAATTTATTAGGTACCATCAACCGTGTGCTAACCATCACTTTGCAAAATATTTTCTTCATCATTTATCACGATACTTCCAAAATATTTTTTCCTACTAAGTCAATGTTTCATTATTTGCTTTACAAGCTTAAAAATGATGGTGACATGATTCCATGGTAATCACAAACAGTTAAACAAGTAAGATAATCACCATTACTTTTAAAAGCATTTTGAAAATTGCTTGCTTATGCTGGGAGTAAAGGTATTTCACGCAGTGCGCATCCTCTTTAAAAGGTAATGTATGCTTCTTTTAAAGCTGACACATTTGCCACATTAAAATAACAGAAATGTGTACTTTTTAAACTTTTTGGAGCCGGTGTGTCTGTGTTCTTGGGGCACACATCTACATGTAAAAGCAGAATTGCTTATTATTCTTCTCTATTTCTTGTATAGGTCAATTATGAGTGAAGAACCGTTCACCAAATGAAGACCGCAGCCAGGTGACGGGATTCTGTGGTAATCGCAAACAGGTAAACCAGTAAAATAATCATCATTTATTGTTAAAATAATTTTGAAAATTGAAGTTCTGTGTGTTCTTATTGTACTTTATTTATTTCTGCAGGTAAGCACCATACCGTAAGCTTCATTCCCTTTATAACAGGTAAGGTTCATACTGTTTTATTCTTTTGTACTGTTTTATTCGTACTGTTTTAAATCATTCAGTAAATGCAAAGTTAAACTGATGTGTTTTTAATCTAGATTTAAAAGTGTCTACTGTTGAAGCACATCTGATCTCTTCTGAAAGCTGATAATAACTAAATGCTGATGCACCTTGTTTTGAGTGAACCCCTGTTTTTTCTAAATGACCTGATCCTATTGCTCCGAGTAATCGGTTTCATATTCGATTAGCATATCTGTCATGTATTTCGGCCTGTAGCCATGAAGTGGTTTTTAAACAAGTAACAGTACTTTTTTAATCCATTGTCCATTGCAATAATCGGCCCTGCTGGTGATGAAAGCATGAACAAGTTTCTCTAAGTCCTGTCTTGAGACAAAACCTCCAATTCTGGCAATATTTCTGAGATGGTAGTAAAAGCAGAATTCCTTATTATTTTTCTCTATCTCAGGCTCTATGGCATATATGTCATGATTTTATTTGTCTATTTATATGTCTATTTACAAGGACTGCCTTGGCCAAACGTTATTGTTAATTAATATTGAAGCAGTTATTTAACATATTTCCTTTGAGTAGTGATTTGTGTAATGATCCATATATCTATTTTTATGTATATTTTTAACTTAGGAATGTGATTTTAAAGCACATATTTGTTATTGTATGACACCTCTCATGTTATGAAAGTAAAAAATAAATGTATTTTCTGATGTCTTGCATTTCTGTTTTTAAACTGTTAATCCTTATCAAGTGCTATACATTAGAAAGTGGATAAATAACAAAAATGTCACTCCTGACAGCTGATAAATTAATCGTTCTTTATAGCACCACTGAGGTGAGCATTTTTCAAGGCAAGATTCTTTATAGAACCGTATAAAAAGGTTCTATATAGTACCCAAAAAACGGGTTCTGCTATGGTTACAAGCTGAAGAACCCTTATTTGGTACTATTTAGGAGCATTTGTCTTTAGAGTGTTGCGTAGGTTCGAAACTTTCAATCTTTAAACCAAAAAAAAGGGTCACACGGTTTTATTTGTGGTGTGGACATGAACACGCTGCAGGCATTGAAATGTAATTTGTAATTTATTGTCTCATTTCATATTTAACAAATAGAAAGCAAAGTGCTATTCAATCAGTTTAACTAAACAACTGGTGTTCCTCAATTTTGGGGCCTATTTTGTTCAGTATATCAGTTTTGTTCAGTTTTGTATGTGCATGCAAAAAGCATTCAGCGAGCAAATTAACTGAAGCTTTACCTTCGTGTTTCTTTTTGTATGAGTGATAACTGTTTCTGTATGTATTTGTATGGTTTTTTTACAAGTATAGAGTGAAATGCACACGGTGAGTAATGAACGCAGACCTTCAGTGCCGGATCTCTGACCCGCTAACCTCCATCCCGACAGCCAGCGCCTTCTCCGGATGCCATTGCGGTATCGCTCCTCGGCTTTTTGGGTAAAATCGAGTGGACACCGGGGACTACACGTTTGAATGGATTTTTGACCTTCGGCTATGGAAGCGAGGCTTGCTCCGTCCACTCCGTGCATCGACTCTGGCGCTTTCCGGGGACAAATAAGGTGAGTTTAAAACCAGAGTTTGCTTCTTTTGTGCGTGGTTGCCAGTTTGTTTGCCAATCCGTGGTCATAATATGTTCCGCTTCGTGGTTTCTCCATCGCTCAGTACTTTCCTGTGTTTCTATTTTACGTAAAGCTAACACCAAAACGATTGTGGAAAGCGCTATATAGATTGTTCTCAAAGAAAAAACGAGAAACAAACCCATGTGAATATGGGTCAAATTATCTAGGCGGAGCACTTCGTTCAAAGAAAAACGCAACAGAATTGTTTGCGTTGAACAAAGACAATGGTGCGTGCAGACATCGAATGTGTATTGTGGATAAAAAATGGCCAGTGGGGTGGGACAATTTTTCTTGAATTAAGTGTTTATGGGAAAAGTTAACGAATTTTTTCTTACCCTGTAGGCAGATTTATTTGCTTGTTTTAAGCATAAAATAACAGGAGAAGAAATTGTGTAGGGGGAGCAGAGGGTTTTTTTTTTCGTTCAAAGAAAAGCAGCGTGGCACGAATGAATGTTTGGCTGAAATGCTATCGTAATTTCCCCCTTAATTTTCCTTACAAACATGAAACCAGAGAGAAGGGCCGGTTGGCATCGAATTGCACCTTGTATTCGGTGATTGATTGAGGAAAAATATGCGTATGTGTATATATACACTTGTTTTGTTGAACAGAGACAATGGCCGCGTGCTCCAGCGTCACCTATATGCCTATTTCACAAAATGGCGCCTTTGACCGGAAGTAGGGAAAACATCGTTCAGGTTGCACCACTACGATGGCCACTCAATATAGTATGGACTGACAGCTGCTTTGTTTTCTCCTACACATGAATTTACTTGTAAAAATAACAATAACATATATTGTCGATTGGTGTTATATTATTTTTTTAGCATTTCGTATTATCAAAATATATCATATGTTAGACAGCTGTCAATTTTAAATAAAATAACGAGACATACATAACTATTCGTGTCTGCTCCCGTTTATTGTAATGAGTCTGCACAATTGGAGAAATACTTAGACATTTTACTTCTTATTTCTTTAGACTGAATAATTATTTCTTATTAATTCCAAAGTATGAGACCCGATGATCTAATCGTGGTGTATGTGCTATTCCTCGTTTGTTTGCCTGCATCCATTGCTTTACGGCTTGCTTGTTGCGTTGAAATGCACATTTGATTTCTTTACCAGCATTGGATTTAGACCATTCAATGAGAAGAGTTAACAGCGTTTATTATGATTGATAAGCGCTCAACGGAGGATGAAGTCTGCATACATTAAAAGCCTTATTTTGTTTTTATCGTGTGCCTTCCAAAATGTATGCGACGAAACTTAAATCACGCAAAAAATGAATGGTAACTAGACGTGCTTGTTGTGTGCAGGGAGTGCATTTATTTGTAAACTTTTGCTAAATCAAAATGGTTTATTTGTATTTGCTTTTTACCTGGGTTTTATCAGGTTCGGGACATTTTTAATCCATAGTGTATGGAGTTATCTAGTAGAAAATGATCTGCTGTTTTTTGGTAGAATGTTGTGTGAGTTAAAGAAACGAGGAATAAAACACACACCGCGATTAAAAAAATCAGATCGCATACTTTGTAATTGAAAATAAATAATAATTAATTTCAAAGAAATAAGAAGTAAAATGTGTAAGTATTCCTCAAAATGTGCTTTGGACTAAGTCCCCCGTCATCACAGCAAACGGGAGCAGACCCGAATAGGTATGTCTAGTTATTTTATTAAAAATTCCCAGCCGTCTGTAAATTCATGTTTGAAAGAAAAAAGTAAATGAATATCTTACTTACTGTTTTTGTCTTGTTTTCTAGTGAATATCTGACAATTCTTAAATGGAGATACATTTACTTGGTAAGCAAAGTGGCTTAAGATATTATGTATTGTAATAGAAAATTGTTATAAAAACGTTTTGTTTTTGCTGGGAATTCTTGTATATATTTCACAGCTATATAATTAATTATAATAACGCACTTTTTGTTGATAAACATGTTAAAAAATACATTAACACAGAATAATGTGGCAACAAATCAAACGTGCATTTAAATGCAACAAGCAGAAAATAAATAAATAAAGCAAATGCATGGAAAAGAAACGAGGAATAAAACAAACACCGCGATTAAAAAAAATCAGATCGCATACTTTGTAATTGAAAATAAATAATAATTAATTCCAAAGAAATAAGAAGTAAAATGTGTAAGTATTCCTCAAAATGTGCTTTGGACTAAGTCCCCGTCATCACAGCAAACGGGAGCAGACCCAGATAGGTATGTCTAGTTATTTTATTTAAAATTTTCAGCCGTCTGTAAATTCATGTTTGAAAGAAAAAAGTAAATGAATATCTTACTTACTGTTTTTGTCTTGTTTTCTTGTGAATATCTGACAATTCTTAAATGGAGATACATTTACTTGGTAAGCAAAGTGGCTTAAGATATTATGTATTGTAATAGAAAATTGTTATAAAAGCGTTTTGTGTTTGCTGGGAATTCACAGCCATATAATTAATTATAATAACGCACTTTTTGTTTATAAACATGTTAAAAAATACATTAACACAGAATAATGTGGCAACAAATCAAACGTGCATTTAAATGCAACAAGCAAAAATAAATAAATAAAGCAAATGCACGGAAAAGAAACGAGGAATAAAACAAACACCGCGATTAAAAAATCAGATCGTATACTTTGTAATAATTGAAATAAATTATAAAAATCAACAGGTTTATATTTAAAACAAGTAAAAAATATCTGCCAGCGGGGTAAGAAAAATAAACTTAATTCTAGTTTCAACTTAATTCAATAATAAACTCAATTTAGGTTTATTTTTCTTACCCCACTGGCAGATATTTTTACTTGTTTTAAGCCTTAACCTATTACATTTTAGAATTTATTTCAGTAAACAAGACTTAAATTCTAAGCCACTTTGCTTATTAAGTAAATGTATCTTGATTTAAGAATTATTTTTAACTCGAAAACATGAATAAAATACTAAGTAAACGAACAGATTGGGATGTTCAAAACACTTAAAAATTTTTTTTTCACTCTACCCTTCATATTACAGCTGTCGAAAAACCACAGCAACGTTGACAGACCTGGAAGCCATGATATATTAGCAGTTTTTAAAATAAGTTAAATCTAGAATCCTTATTGGTTTTAGATACTTAAAAGCAATGAATGATCTTCTTTCTTTTGAATTGATTTGGTATTATGGAGGAGCTCTGTGTCTGGTTATTGAAGATGATTTGGTCTTTGCTCCTATGTTGGCTTATTTTTTGTTATTTCCGTTACTATATATATATATATATATATATATTTCCCCTTTGTTTTTTCTGATTTGAGGTTATGAAAATGTTTTAATTTGTAATAAAGGTTTTTTGAAAATTCTAAATTCTCTCTCTCTCTCTCTCTCTCTCTCATGAGCGTGGATCAGTTCCTGCATCAAGGAAAAAATGCGCATCCTGGTAAATTTCAGAAGTTAGACGACTGAGCTGCAGCGGACAGCGTAAGATTTATGAAAACACATTTGAGAAGAAAGGCAAAGCATGTTTCACAGTTAATCCAAGACCATAATGACAATTTTGCGCTCTGTTTCCCGAAGCTCGTGGAGGCGTGGAGCAGCATACACAGTTAAGGTATGTGCGATCTACCGGCATTACCTTTACGATCGACGTATTGGATCTGCAAGCTGCAAGCAAATTAACTGAAGCTTTACTTCATGTTTCTGTTTGGTTAAGCGATGACTGCTTTTTCCCAACAGTTTGTGTGTGTTTTCTGCATGGGTTTAGAAAACATGAACTTCTGATCTGCTAGCTCAACGTTCTACCTCTGTAACGTATAGAGTTAAATGCCCGCTAGCCTCCACCCCAAAAGCCAGCGCCTTCGCCGGCTCCCCCTTTGGCTGCGTCTATTCCGGTATCGCTTCTCGGCCTTTTGGCTAAGATCAAGTGTAGTATCTGTTCTTATCAGTTTAATGTCTGATACGTCTCCTATCCGGAGACTATATGTTAAATGGATTTTTGACCTTCGGAAATGGAAGCGGAGCTTGCTCCTTCCACTCCATGCATCAACATGGTATTGCAGTGTTTCCATGAATGGTGCGCTCCCCTTCTCGGGGACAAATAAGTCAAATACAAAAAAAGAATTTGCTTCTTTTGTGCGTGAATGACGGTGTTTTTTCTAATACGTGTGTTTTAAAATTGCTGTGTTTTCGTTGGCTTTATTGGTTTAACGAAAAGCTTGCGTGGAAATGAACACGCTGATAAAGAAATGTTTTTGTAATGTATTTAATTATTTTCTTTACAAGTTTGTGGTGGTGATCCGAGGACGAATTAAACATCCTCGACACAGCTGAAGGTGCAACAAAAGCGAAAGAGGCCGATTGGAATGTTAAAAACACCTGAAAACTTTTTTCACTACCCTTCATACTACAGCTGTCGAAAATCCACAGCAACGTCGACAGACCTGGAAGCATAGCTGTACTTGTTTAACTCACAACGACAACGGGTAAGTCATTGAGCCCTGTGTTTTTATTTATCCACGTTCTAAAATTGCTATGCTTTCGTTGTTTCTTGATTGCTCTGTACATTTCTTTGTTTCTATTCCACGTAAAGTTACTTTGTAATAACGAAACCATATATTTGAATGCGCAATTTAAATCCATTTGATTTAAATTGTTTCACATATTTCACTCTACACGGTTCAACCGGGCTGGAAACGGAATAAAAATAGGGTAGATCTCGAAGAATGTTTGGTCTCAGACGTGGCTTCGTGCGCTTTCCACCTGGTCACACACAGTAATGAAATGTTAGTCGGACGGCCTTCGGGGGCGCCGTTGATGTGATCGGTCACAGGAAGATGCGGCCGTCTGGCCTCAAAGGGTGTCGCTCATACTTACCTGGCAGGGGAGACACCATGATCATGAAGGTGGTTCACCCAGGGCGAGGCTCAGCCATTGCACTCCGGTTGTGCTGACCCTTTGCGAATTCCCCAAATGTGGGAATCTCGACTGCAAAATTTCTGATAGTGGGGGACTGCGTTCGCGCTCTCCCCTGACCTATGTGTTAAAAATAGATTCTTTTGTCGTTTTACGTAAAATCCAAGAGACGTCTAACCACGGCCCAAGAATACATTAGTCATCAAAAAAGCGGCTATTCAACGACTACATAATTTCTAATAGACAGCGAATATGTGTCTAGGCTAAAACAAGGCTTAATTTGGGCTGTCAGTGAAAATCTAATAGACGTTTGACCATTCCAAAAGAATAGACTAGCCATTAAATAGAACCACAATCAAACGGCTACATGTCTAAGAGACAGTCAACAAAATAATGCTTAGATGATTCTTTTATTTCCAATATAAGAGGTTCTCGGGAATGGCAATCATCCAAACTAATAAATTATAAAGGCTTTTATAAGAAAATGACAACAGTTAAACAACATAGACAGCGTTGGGCAATACAAAATGCTAATAAATACAAGACAAATTGAAATATTGTACATGCATGTACATTAAACAAGCCAACAAATCTGCCAATGGGCTACGACAATTTTTCTTGAATTAAGTGTTTATATCTAGATTTGTTTCTTACCCCTTTGGCAGATTTATTTGCTTGTTTTAAGCCCAAATTCGCTTAAATTTTGAGTTTTTTTCTCCCTAAAGGCTAGGCTTATTTTCTTAGGGCATTTTGCTCATCAAAAAATGCATCTTATTTTAAGACTTTCTAGATATTTGTACAGTGAAAACAGTTCGAAATAACAAGTAAGAAATGATTTTTTGCAATGTATTCATTCATTCGCTACCCTTCATAATACAGCTGTCGAAAAACCACAGCAACGTCGACAGACCTGGAAGCGTAGCTGTATTTGTTTAACTCACAAAGACAACGGGTAAAGTATTTTCTTGATTACCTAAATGACTTGCCGTAAGAAAATAAGTTTAGGTTTAAGGGGGGGGAAATACAGTTTAAAGGGATATTTCAATTTATGATGATAATTCTGTCATCATTTACTCATGCATACAGGCTTACAACAACACGAGGATTAGTTTTTTTCTGAGTAACACAAAAGAAGGTATTTTGAGGAATGATGGTAAACCCACAGCAGATAGTCACCATTGACTTCCATAGTAGGAATAAAAAAAATATGATGGAATTTATTAGGTACCATCAACCGTGTGCTAACCATCACTTTGCAAAATATTTTCTTCATCATTTATCACGATACTTCCAAAATATTTTTTCCTACTAAGTCAATGTTTCATTATTTGCTTTACAAGCTTAAAAATGATGGTGACATGATTCCATGGTAATCACAAACAGTTAAACAAGTAAGATAATCACCATTACTTTTAAAAGCATTTTGAAAATTGCTTGCTTATGCTGGGAGTAAAGGTATTTCACGCAGTGCGCATCCTCTTTAAAAGGTAATGTATGCTTCTTTTAAAGCTGACACATTTGCCACATTAAAATAACAGAAATGTGTACTTTTTAAACTTTTTGGAGCCGGTGTGTCTGTGTTCTTGGGGCACACATCTACATGTAAAAGCAGAATTGCTTATTATTCTTCTCTATTTCTTGTATAGGTCAATTATGAGTGAAGAACCGTTCACCAAATGAAGACCGCAGCCAGGTGACGGGATTCTGTGGTAATCGCAAACAGGTAAACCAGTAAAATAATCATCATTTATTGTTAAAATAATTTTGAAAATTGAAGTTCTGTGTGTTCTTATTGTACTTTATTTATTTCTGCAGGTAAGCACCATACCGTAAGCTTCATTCCCTTTATAACAGGTAAGGTTCATACTGTTTTATTCTTTTGTACTGTTTTATTCGTACTGTTTTAAATCATTCAGTAAATGCAAAGTTAAACTGATGTGTTTTTAATCTAGATTTAAAAGTGTCTACTGTTGAAGCACATCTGATCTCTTCTGAAAGCTGATAATAACTAAATGCTGATGCACCTTGTTTTGAGTGAACCCCTGTTTTTTCTAAATGACCTGATCCTATTGCTCCGAGTAATCGGTTTCATATTCGATTAGCATATCTGTCATGTATTTCGGCCTGTAGCCATGAAGTGGTTTTTAAACAAGTAACAGTACTTTTTTAATCCATTGTCCATTGCAATAATCGGCCCTGCTGGTGATGAAAGCATGAACAAGTTTCTCTAAGTCCTGTCTTGAGACAAAACCTCCAATTCTGGCAATATTTCTGAGATGGTAGTAAAAGCAGAATTCCTTATTATTTTTCTCTATCTCAGGCTCTATGGCATATATGTCATGATTTTATTTGTCTATTTATATGTCTATTTACAAGGACTGCCTTGGCCAAACGTTATTGTTAATTAATATTGAAGCAGTTATTTAACATATTTCCTTTGAGTAGTGATTTGTGTAATGATCCATATATCTATTTTTATGTATATTTTTAACTTAGGAATGTGATTTTAAAGCACATATTTGTTATTGTATGACACCTCTCATGTTATGAAAGTAAAAAATAAATGTATTTTCTGATGTCTTGCATTTCTGTTTTTAAACTGTTAATCCTTATCAAGTGCTATACATTAGAAAGTGGATAAATAACAAAAATGTCACTCCTGACAGCTGATAAATTAATCGTTCTTTATAGCACCACTGAGGTGAGCATTTTTCAAGGCAAGATTCTTTATAGAACCGTATAAAAAGGTTCTATATAGTACCAAAAAAACGGGTTCTGCTATGGTTACAAGCTGAAGAACCCTTATTTGGTACTATTTAGGAGCATTTGTCTTTAGAGTGTTGCGTAGGTTCGAAACTTTCAATCTTTAAACCAAAAAAAAGGGTCACACGGTTTTATTTGTGGTGTGGACATGAACACGCTGCAGGCATTGAAATGTAATTTGTAATTTATTGTCTCATTTCATATTTAACAAATAGAAAGCAAAGTGCTATTCAATCAGTTTAACTAAACAACTGGTGTTCCTCAATTTTGGGGCCTATTTTGTTCAGTATATCAGTTTTGTTCAGTTTTGTATGTGCATGCAAAAAGCATTCAGCGAGCAAATTAACTGAAGCTTTACCTTCGTGTTTCTTTTTGTATGAGTGATAACTGTTTCTGTATGTATTTGTATGGTTTTTTTACAAGTATAGAGTGAAATGCACACGGTGAGTAATGAACGCAGACCTTCAGTGCCGGATCTCTGACCCGCTAACCTCCATCCCGACAGCCAGCGCCTTCTCCGGATGCCATTGCGGTATCGCTCCTCGGCTTTTTGGGTAAAATCGAGTGGACACCGGGGACTACACGTTTGAATGGATTTTTGACCTTCGGCTATGGAAGCGAGGCTTGCTCCGTCCACTCCGTGCATCGACTCTGGCGCTTTCCGGGGACAAATAAGGTGAGTTTAAAACCAGAGTTTGCTTCTTTTGTGCGTGGTTGCCAGTTTGTTTGCCAATCCGTGGTCATAATATGTTCCGCTTCGTGGTTTCTCCATCGCTCAGTACTTTTCTGTGTTTCTATTTTACGTAAAGCTAACACCAAAACGATTGTGGAAAGCGCTATATAGATTGTTCTCAAAGAAAAAACGAGAAACAAACCCATGTGAATATGGGTCAAATTATCTAGGCGGAGCACTTCGTTCAAAGAAAAACGCAACAGAATTGTTTGCGTTGAACAAAGACAATGGTGCGTGCAGACATCGAATGTGTATTGTGGATAAAAAATGGCCAGTGGGGTGGGACAATTTTTCTTGAATTAAGTGTTTATGGGAAAAGTTAACGAATTTTTTCTTACCCTGTAGGCAGATTTATTTGCTTGTTTTAAGCATAAAATATTAGGAGAAGAAATTGTGTAGGGGGAGCAGAGGGTTTTTTTTTTCGTTCAAAGAAAAGCAGCGTGGCACGAATGAATGTTTGGCTGAAATGCTATCGTAATTTCCCCCTTAATTTTCCTTACAAACATGAAACCAGAGAGAAGGGCCAGTTGGCATCGAATTGCACCTTGTATTCGGTGATTGATTGAGGAAAAATATGCGTATGTGTATATATACACTTGTTTTGTTGAACAGAGACAATGGCCGCGTGCTCCAGCGTCACCTATATGCCTATTTCACAAAATGGCGCCTTTGACCGGAAGTAAGGAAAACATCGTTCAGGTTGCACCACTACGATGGCCACTCAATATAGTATGGACTGACAGCTGCTTTGTTTTCTCCTACACATGAATTTACTTGTAAAAATAACAATAACATATATTGTCGATTGGTGTTATATTATTTTTTTAGCATTTCGTCTTATCAAAATATATCATATGTTAGACAGCTGTCAATTTTAAATAAAATAACGAGACATACATAACTATTCGTGTCTGCTCCCGTTTATTGTAATGAGTCTGCACATTTGGAGAAATACTTAGACATTTTACTTCTTATTTCTTTAGACTGAATAATTATTTCTTATTAATTCCAAAGTATGAGACCCGATGATCTAATCGTGGTGTATGTGCTATTCCTCGTTTGTTTGCCTGCATCCATTGCTTTACGGCTTGCTTGTTGCGTTGAAATGCACATTTGATTTCTTTACCAGCATTGGATTTAGACCATTCAATGAGAAGAGTTAACAGCGTTTATTATGATTGATAAGCCCTCAACGGAGAATGAAGTCTGCATACATTAAAAGCCTTATTTTGTTTTTATCGTGTGCCTTCCAAAATGTATGCGACGAAACTTAAATCATGCAAAAAATGAATGGTAACTAGACGTGCTTGTTGTGTGCAGGGAGTGCATTTATTTGTAAACTTTTGCTAAATCAAAATGGTTTATTTGTATTTGCTTTTTACCTGGGTTTTATCAGGTTCGCAGTCGGGACATTTTTAATCCATAGTGTATGGAGTTATCTAGTAGAAAATGATCTGCTGTTTTTTGGTAGAATGTTGTGTGAGCTAAAGAAACGAGGAATAAAACACACACCGCGATTAAAAAAATCAGATCGCATACTTTGTAATTGAAAATAAATAATAATTAATTTCAAAGAAATAAGAAGTAAAATGTGTAAGTATTCCTCAAAATGTGCTTTGGACTAAGCCCCCCGTCATCACAGCAAACGGGAGCAGACCCGAATAGGTATGTCTAGTTATTTTATTAAAAATTCCCAGCCGTCTGTAAATTCATGTTTGAAAGAAAAAAGTAAATGAATATCTTACTTACTGTTTTTGTCTTGTTTTCTAGTGAATATCTGACAATTCTTAAATGGAGATACATTTACTTGGTAAGCAAAGTGGCTTAAGATATTATGTATTGTAATAGAAAATTGTTATAAAAACGTTTTGTTTTTGCTGGGAATTCTTGTATATATTTCACAGCTATATAATTAATTATAATAACGCACTTTTTGTTGATAAACATGTTAAAAAATACATTAACACAGAATAATGTGGCAACAAATCAAACGTGCATTTAAATGCAACAAGCAGAAAATAAATAAATAAAGCAAATGCATGGAAAAGAAACGAGGAATAAAACAAACACCGCGATTAAAAAAAATCAGATCGCATACTTTGTAATTGAAAATAAATAATAATTAATTCCAAAGAAATAAGAAGTAAAATGTGTAAGTATTCCTCAAAATGTGCTTTGGAATAAGTCCCCGTCATCACAGCAAACGGGAGCAGACCCGAATAGGTATGTCTAGTTATTTTATTTAAAATTTCCAGCCGTCTGTAAATTCATGTTTGAAAGAAAAAAGTAAATGAATATCTTACTTACTGTTTTTGTCTTGTTTTCTTGTGAATATCTGACAATTCTTAAATGGAGATACATTTACTTGGTAAGCAAAGTGGCTTAAGATATTATGTATTGTAATAGAAAATTGTTATAAAAGCGTTTTGTGTTTGCTGGGAATTCACAGCCATATAATTAATTATAATAACGCACTTTTTGTTTATAAACATGTTAAAAAATACATTAACACAGAATAATGTGGCAACAAATCAAACGTGCATTTAAATGCAACAAGCAAAAATAAATAAATAAAGCAAATGCACGGAAAAGAAACGAGGAATAAAACAAACACCGCGATTAAAAAATCAGATCGTATACTTTGTAATAATTGAAATAAATTATAAAAATCAACAGGTTTATATTTAAAACAAGTAAAAAATATCTGCCAGCGGGGTAAGAAAAATAAACTTAATTCTAGTTTCAACTTAATTCAATAATAAACTCAATTTAGGTTTATTTTTCTTACCCCACTGGCAGATATTTTTACTTGTTTTAAGCCTTAACCTATTACATTTTAGAATTTATTTCAGTAAACAAGACTTAAATTCTAAGCCACTTTGCTTATTAAGTAAATGTATCTTGATTTAAGAATTATTTTTTAACTCGAAAACATGAATAAAATACTAAGTAAACGAACAGATTGGGATGTTCAAAACAATTAAACATTTTTTTTTCACTCTACCCTTCATATTACAGCTGTCGAAAAACCACAGCAACGTTGACAGACCTGGAAGCCATGATATATTAGCAGTTTTTAAAATAAGTTAAATCTAGAATCCTTATTGGTTTTAGATACTTAAAAGCAATGAATGATCTTCTTTCTTTTGAATTGATTTGGTATTATGGAGGAGCTCTGTGTCTGGTTATTGAAGATGATTTGGTCTTTGCTCCTATGTTGGCTTATTTTTTGTTATTTCCGTTACTATATATATATATATATTTTTTTTTTCCCCTTTGTTTTTTCTGATTTGAGGTTATGAAAATGTTTTAATTTGTAATAAAGGTTTTTTGAAAATTCTAAATTCTCTCTCTCTCTCTCTCTCTCTCTCTCTCTCTCTCTCTCTCTCTCTCTCTCTCTCTCTCTCTCTCTCTCTCTCTCTCTCTCTCTCTCTCTCTCTCTCTCTCTCTCTCTCATGAGCGTGGATCAGTTCCTGCATCAAGGAAAAAATGCGCATCCTGGTAAATTTCAGAAGTTAGACGACTGAGCTGCAGCGGACAGCGTAAGATTTATGAAAACACATTTGAGAAGAAAGGCAAAGCATGTTTCACAGTTAATCCAAGACCATAATGACAATTTTGCGCTCTGTTTCCCGAAGCTCGTGGAGGCGTGGAGCAGCATACACAGTTAAGGTATGTGCGATCTACCGGCATTACCTTTACGATCGACGTATTGGATCTGCAAGCTGCAAGCAAATTAACTGAAGCTTTACTTCATGTTTCTGTTTGGTTAAGCGATGACTGCTTTTTCCCAACAGTTTGTGTGTGTTTTCTGCATGGGTTTAGAAAACATGAACTTCTGATCTGCTAGCTCAACGTTCTACCTCTGTAACGTATAGAGTTAAATGCCCGCTAGCCTCCACCCCAAAAGCCAGCGCCTTCGCCGGCTCCCCCTTTGGCTGCGTCTATTCCGGTATCGCTTCTCGGCCTTTTGGCTAAGATCAAGTGTAGTATCTGTTCTTATCAGTTTAATGTCTGATACGTCTCCTATCCGGAGACTATATGTTAAATGGATTTTTGACCTTCGGAAATGGAAGCGGAGCTTGCTCCTTCCACTCCATGCATCAACATGGTATTGCAGTGTTTCCATGAATGGTGCGCTCCCCTTCTCGGGGACAAATAAGTCAAATACAAAAAAATAATTTGCTTCTTTTGTGCGTGAATGACGGTGTTTTTTCTAATACGTGTGTTTTAAAATTGCTGTGTTTTCGTTGGCTTTATTGGTTTAACGAAAAGCTTGCGTGGAAATGAACACGCTGATAAAGAAATGTTTTTGTAATGTATTTCATTATTTTCTTTACAAGTTTGTGGTGGTGATCCGAGGACGAATTAAACATCCTCGACACAGCTGAAGGTGCAACAAAAGCGAAAGAGGCCGATTGGAATGTTAAAAAACACCTGAAAACTTTTTTCACTACCCTTCATACTACAGCTGTCGAAAATCCACAGCAACTACAGCTGTCGAAAATCCACAGCAACGTCGACAGACCTGGAAGCATAGCTGTACTTGTTTAACTCACAACGACAACGGGTAAGTCATTGAGCCCTGTGTTTTTATTTATCCACGTTCTAAAATGGCTATGCTTTCGTTGTTTCTTGATTGCTCTGTACATTTCTTTGTTTCTATTCCACGTAAAGTTACTTTGTAATAACGAAACCATATATTTGAATGCGCAATTTAAATCCATTTGATTTAAATTGTTTCACATATTTCACTCTACACGGTTCAACCGGGCTGGAAACGGAATAAAAATAGGGTAGATCTCGAAGAATGTTTGGTCTCAGACGTGGCTTCGTGCGCTTTCCACCTGGTCACACACAGTAATGAAATGTTAGTCGGACGGCCTTCGGGGGCGCCGTTGATGTGATCGGTCACAGGAAGATGCGGCCGTCTGGCCTCAAAGGGTGTCGCTCATACTTACCTGGCAGGGGAGACACCATGATCATGAAGGTGGTTCACCCAGGGCGAGGCTCAGCCATTGCACTCCGGTTGTGCTGACCCTTTGCGAATTCCCCAAATGTGGGAATCTCGACTGCAAAATTTCTGATAGTGGGGGACTGCGTTCGCGCTCTCCCCTGACCTATGTGTTAAAAATAGATTCTTTTGTCGTTTTACGTAAAATCCAAGAGACGTCTAACCACGGCCCAAGAATACATTAGTCATCAAAAAAGCGGCTATTCAACGACTACATAATTTCTAATAGACAGCGAATATGTGTCTAGGCTAAAACAAGGCTTAATTTGGGCTGTCAGTGAAAATCTAATAGACGTTTGACCATTCCAAAAGAATAGACTAGCCATTAAATAGAACCACAATCAAACGGCTACATGTCTAAGAGACAGTCAACAAAATAATGCTTAGATGATTCTTTTATTTCCAATATAAGAGGTTCTCGGGAATGGCAATCATCCAAACTAATAAATTATAAAGGCTTTTATAAGAAAATGACAACAGTTAAACAACATAGACAGCGTTGGGCAATACAAAATGCTAATAAATACAAGACAAATTGAAATATTGTACATGCATGTACATTAAACAAGCCAACAAATCTGCCAATGGGCTACGACAATTTTTCTTGAATTAAGTGTTTATATCTAGATTTGTTTCTTACCCCTTTGGCAGATTTATTTGCTTGTTTTAAGCCCAAATTCGCTTAAATTTTGAGTTTTTTTCTCCCTAAAGGCTAGGCTTATTTTCTTAGGGCATTTTGCTCATCAAAAAATGCATCTTATTTTAAGACTTTCTAGATATTTGTACAGTGAAAACAGTTCGAAATAACAAGTAAGAAATGATTTTTTGCAATGTATTCATTCATTCGCTACCCTTCATAATACAGCTGTCGAAAAACCACAGCAACGTCGACAGACCTGGAAGCGTAGCTGTATTTGTTTAACTCACAAAGACAACGGGTAAAGTATTTTCTTGATTACCTAAATGACTTGCCGTAAGAAAATAAGTTTAGGTTTAAGGGGGGGAAATACAGTTTAAAGGGATATTTCAATTCATGATGATAATTCTGTCATCATTTACTCATGCATACAGGCTTACAACAACACGAGGATTAGTTTTTTTCTGAGTAACACAAAAGAAGGTATTTTGAGGAATGATGGTAAACCCACAGCAGATAGTCACCATTGACTTCCATAGTAGGAATAAAAAAAATATGATGGAATTTATTAGGTACCATCAACCGTGTGCTAACCATCACTTTGCAAAATATTTTCTTCATCATTTATCACGATACTTCCAAAATATTTTTTCCTACTAAGTCAATGTTTCATTATTTGCTTTACAAGCTTAAAAATGATGGTGACATGATTCCATGGTAATCACAAACAGTTAAACAAGTAAGATAATCACCATTACTTTTAAAAGCATTTTGAAAATTGCTTGCTTATGCTGGGAGTAAAGGTATTTCACGCAGTGCGCATCCTCTTTAAAAGGTAATGTATGCTTCTTTTAAAGCTGACACATTTGCCACATTAAAATAACAGAAATGTGTACTTTTTAAACTTTTTGGAGCCGGTGTGTCTGTGTTCTTGGGGCACACATCTACATGTAAAAGCAGAATTGCTTATTATTCTTCTCTATTTCTTGTATAGGTCAATTATGAGTGAAGAACCGTTCACCAAATGAAGACCGCAGCCAGGTGACGGGATTCTGTGGTAATCGCAAACAGGTAAACCAGTAAAATAATCATCATTTATTGTTAAAATAATTTTGAAAATTGAAGTTCTGTGTGTTCTTATTGTACTTTATTTATTTCTGCAGGTAAGCACCATACCGTAAGCTTCATTCCCTTTATAACAGGTAAGGTTCATACTGTTTTATTCTTTTGTACTGTTTTATTCGTACTGTTTTAAATCATTCAGTAAATGCAAAGTTAAGCTGATGTGTTTTTAATCTAGATTTAAAAGTGTCTACTGTTGAAGCACATCTGATCTCTTCTGAAAGCTGATAATAACTAAATGCTGATGCACCTTGTTTTGAGTGAACCCCTGTTTTTTCTAAATGACCTGATCCTATTGCTCCGAGTAATCGGTTTCATATTCGATTAGCATATCTGTCATGTATTTCGGCCTGTAGCCATGAAGTGGTTTTTAAACAAGTAACAGTACTTTTTTAATCCATTGTCCATTGCAATAATCGGCCCTGCTGGTGATGAAAGCATGAACAAGTTTCTCTAAGTCCTGTCTTGAGACAAAACCTCCAATTCTGGCAATATTTCTGAGATGGTAGTAAAAGCAGAATTCCTTATTATTTTTCTCTATCTCAGGCTCTATGGCATATATGTCATGATTTTATTTGTCTATTTATATGTCTATTTACAAGGACTGCCTTGGCCAAACGTTATTGTTAATTAATATTGAAGCAGTTATTTAACATATTTCCTTTGAGTAGTGATTTGTGTAATGATCCATATATCTATTTTTATGTATATTTTTAACTTAGGAATGTGATTTTAAAGCACATATTTGTTATTGTATGACACCTCTCATGTTATGAAAGTAAAAAATAAATGTATTTTCTGATGTCTTGCATTTCTGTTTTTAAACTGTTAATCCTTATCAAGTGCTATACATTAGAAAGTGGATAAATAACAAAAATGTCACTCCTGACAGCTGATAAATTAATCGTTCTTTATAGCACCACTGAGGTGAGCATTTTTCAAGGCAAGATTCTTTATAGAACCGTATAAAAAGGTTCTATATAGTACCCAAAAAACGGGTTCTGCTATGGTTACAAGCTGAAGAACCCTTATTTGGTACTATTTAGGAGCATTTGTCTTTAGAGTGTTGCGTAGGTTCGAAACTTTCAATCTTTAAACCAAAAAAAAGGGTCACACGGTTTTATTTGTGGTGTGGACATGAACACGCTGCAGGCATTGAAATGTAATTTGTAATTTATTGTCTCATTTCATATTTAACAAATAGAAAGCAAAGTGCTATTCAATCAGTTTAACTAAACAACTGGTGTTCCTCAATTTTGGGGCCTATTTTGTTCAGTATATCAGTTTTGTTCAGTTTTGTATGTGCATGCAAAAAGCATTCAGCGAGCAAATTAACTGAAGCTTTACCTTCGTGTTTCTTTTTGTATGAGTGATAACTGTTTCTGTATGTATTTGTATGGTTTTTTTACAAGTATAGAGTGAAATGCACACGGTGAGTAATGAACGCAGACCTTCAGTGCCGGATCTCTGACCCGCTAACCTCCATCCCGACAGCCAGCGCCTTCTCCGGATGCCATTGCGGTATCGCTCCTCGGCTTTTTGGGTAAAATCGAGTGGACACCGGGGACTACACGTTTGAATGGATTTTTGACCTTCGGCTATGGAAGCGAGGCTTGCTCCGTCCACTCCGTGCATCGACTCTGGCGCTTTCCGGGGACAAATAAGGTGAGTTTAAAACCAGAGTTTGCTTCTTTTGTGCGTGGTTGCCAGTTTGTTTGCCAATCCGTGGTCATAATATGTTCCGCTTCGTGGTTTCTCCATCGCTCAGTACTTTTCTGTGTTTCTATTTTACGTAAAGCTAACACCAAAACGATTGTGGAAAGCGCTATATAGATTGTTCTCAAAGAAAAAACGAGAAACAAACCCATGTGAATATGGGTCAAATTATCTAGGCGGAGCACTTCGTTCAAAGAAAAACGCAACAGAATTGTTTGCGTTGAACAAAGACAATGGTGCGTGCAGACATCGAATGTGTATTGTGGATAAAAAATGGCCAGTGGGGTGGGACAATTTTTCTTGAATTAAGTGTTTATGGGAAAAGTTAACGAATTTTTTCTTACCCTGTAGGCAGATTTATTTGCTTGTTTTAAGCATAAAATAACAGGAGAAGAAATTGTGTAGGGGGAGCAGAGGGTTTTTTTTTTCGTTCAAAGAAAAGCAGCGTGGCACGAATGAATGTTTGGCTGAAATGCTATCGTAATTTCCCCCTTAATTTTCCTTACAAACATGAAACCAGAGAGAAGGGCCAGTTGGCATCGAATTGCACCTTGTATTCGGTGATTGATTGAGGAAAAATATGCGTATGTGTATATATACACTTGTTTTGTTGAACAGAGACAATGGCCGCGTGCTCCAGCGTCACCTATATGCCTATTTCACAAAATGGCGCCTTTGACCGGAAGTAAGGAAAACATCGTTCAGGTTGCACCACTACGATGGCCACTCAATATAGTATGGACTGACAGCTGCTTTGTTTTCTCCTACACATGAATTTACTTGTAAAAATAACAATAACATATATTGTCGATTGGTGTTATATTATTTTTTTAGCATTTCGTCTTATCAAAATATATCATATGTTAGACAGCTGTCAATTTTAAATAAAATAACGAGACATACATAACTATTCGTGTCTGCTCCCGTTTATTGTAATGAGTCTGCACATTTGGAGAAATACTTAGACATTTTACTTCTTATTTCTTTAGACTGAATAATTATTTCTTATTAATTCCAAAGTATGAGACCCGATGATCTAATCGTGGTGTATGTGCTATTCCTCGTTTGTTTGCCTGCATCCATTGCTTTACGGCTTGCTTGTTGCGTTGAAATGCACATTTGATTTCTTTACCAGCATTGGATTTAGACCATTCAATGAGAAGAGTTAACAGCGTTTATTATGATTGATAAGCCCTCAACGGAGAATGAAGTCTGCATACATTAAAAGCCTTATTTTGTTTTTATCGTGTGCCTTCCAAAATGTATGCGACGAAACTTAAATCACGCAAAAAATGAATGGTAACTAGACGTGCTTGTTGTGTGCAGGGAGTGCATTTATTTGTAAACTTTTGCTAAATCAAAATGGTTTATTTGTATTTGCTTTTTACCTGGGTTTTATCAGGTTCGCAGTCGGGACATTTTTAATCCATAGTGTATGGAGTTATCTAGTAGAAAATGATCTGCTGTTTTTTGGTAGAATGTTGTGTGAGCTAAAGAAACGAGGAATAAAACACACACCGCGATTAAAAAAATCAGATCGCATACTTTGTAATTGAAAATAAATAATAATTAATTTCAAAGAAATAAGAAGTAAAATGTGTAAGTATTCCTCAAAATGTGCTTTGGACTAAGTCCCCCGTCATCACAGCAAACGGGAGCAGACCCGAATAGGTATGTCTAGTTATTTTATTAAAAATTCCCAGCCGTCTGTAAATTCATGTTTGAAAGAAAAAAGTAAATGAATATCTTACTTACTGTTTTTGTCTTGTTTTCTAGTGAATATCTGACAATTCTTAAATGGAGATACATTTACTTGGTAAGCAAAGTGGCTTAAGATATTATGTATTGTAATAGAAAATTGTTATAAAAACGTTTTGTTTTTGCTGGGAATTCTTGTATATATTTCACAGCTATATAATTAATTATAATAACGCACTTTTTGTTGATAAACATGTTAAAAAATACATTAACACAGAATAATGTGGCAACAAATCAAACGTGCATTTAAATGCAACAAGCAGAAAATAAATAAATAAAGCAAATGCATGGAAAAGAAACGAGGAATAAAACAAACACCGCGATTAAAAAAAATCAGATCGCATACTTTGTAATTGAAAATAAATAATAATTAATTCCAAAGAAATAAGAAGTAAAATGTGTAAGTATTCCTCCAAATGTGCTTTGGACTAAGTCCCCGTCATCACAGCAAACGGGAGCAGACCCGAATAGGTATGTGTAGTTATTTTATTTAAAATTTCCAGCCGTCTGTAAATTCATGTTTGAAAGAAAAAAGTAAATGAATATCTTACTTACTGTTTTTGTCTTGTTTTCTTGTGAATATCTGACAATTCTTAAATGGAGATACATTTACTTGGTAAGCAAAGTGGCTTAAGATATTATGTATTGTAATAGAAAATTGTTATAAAAGCGTTTTGTGTTTGCTGGGAATTCACAGCCATATAATTAATTATAATAACGCACTTTTTGTTTATAAACATGTTAAAAAATACATTAACACAGAATAATGTGGCAACAAATCAAACGTGCATTTAAATGCAACAAGCAAAAATAAATAAATAAAGCAAATGCACGGAAAAGAAACGAGGAATAAAACAAACACCGCGATTAAAAAATCAGATCGTATACTTTGTAATAATTGAAATAAATTATAAAAATCAACAGGTTTATATTTAAAACAAGTAAAAAATATCTGCCAGCGGGGTAAGAAAAATAAACTTAATTCTAGTTTCAACTTAATTCAATAATAAACTCAATTTAGGTTTATTTTTCTTACCCCACTGGCAGATATTTTTACTTGTTTTAAGCCTTAACCTATTACATTTTAGAATTTATTTCAGTAAACAAGACTTAAATTCTAAGCCACTTTGCTTATTAAGTAAATGTATCTTGATTTAAGAATTATTTTTTAACTCGAAAACATGAATAAAATACTAAGTAAACGAACAGATTGGGATGTTCAAAACACTTAAACATTTTTTTTTCACTCTACCCTTCATATTACAGCTGTCGAAAAACCACAGCAACGTTGACAGACCTGGAAGCCATGATATATTAGCAGTTTTTAAAATAAGTTAAATCTAGAATCCTTATTGGTTTTAGATACTTAAAAGCAATGAATGATCTTCTTTCTTTTGAATTGATTTGGTATTATGGAGGAGCTCTGTGTCTGGTTATTGAAGATGATTTGGTCTTTGCTCTTATGTTGGCTTATTTTTTGTTATTTCCGTTACTATATATATATATATTTTTTTTTTTCCCCTTTGTTTTTTCTGATTTGAGGTTATGAAAATGTTTTAATTTGTAATAAAGGTTTTTTGAAAATTCTAAATTCTCTCTCTCTCATGAGCGTGGATCAGTTCCTGCATCAAGGAAAAAATGCGCATCCTGGTAAATTTCAGAAGTTAGATGACTGAGCTGCAGCGGACAGCGTAAGATTTATGAAAACACATTTGAGAAGAAAGGCAAAGCATGTTTCACAGTTAATCCAAGACCATAATGACAATTTTGCGCTCTGTTTCCCGAAGCTCGTGGAGGTGTGGAGCAGCATACACAGTTAAGGTATGTGCGATCTACCGGCATTACCTTTACGATCGACGTATTGGATCTGCAAGCTGCAAGCAAATTAACTGAAGCTTTACTTCATGTTTCTGTTTGGTTAAGCGATGACTGCTTTTTCCCAACAGTTTGTGTGTGTTTTCTGCATGGGTTTAGAAAACATGAACTTCTGATCTGCTAGCTCAACGTTCTACCTCTGTAACGTATAGAGTTAAATGCCCGCTAGCCTCCACCCCAAAAGCCAGCGCCTTCGCCGGCTCCCCCTTTGGCTGCGTCTATTCCGGTATCGCTTCTCGGTCTTTTGGCTAAGATCAAGTGTAGTATCTGTTCTTATCAGGTTAATGTCTGATACGTCTCCTATCCGGAGACTATATGTTAAATGGATTTTTGACCTTCGGAAATGGAAGCGGAGCTTGCTCCTTCCACTCCATGCATCAACATGGTATTGCAGTGTTTCCATGAATGGTGCGCTCCCCTTCTCGGGGACAAATAAGTCAAATACAAAAAAAGAATTTGCTTCTTTTGTGCGTGAATGACGGTGTTTTTTCTAATACGTGTGTTTTAAAATTGCTGTGTTTTCGTTGGCTTTATTGGTTTAACGAAAAGCTTGCGTGGAAATGAACACGCTGATAAAGAAATGTTTTTGTAATGTAGGCCTATTTAATTATTTTCTTTACTAGTTTGTGGTGGTGATCCGAGGACGAATTAAACATCCTCGACACAGCTGAAGGTGCAACAAAAGCGAAAGAGGCCGATTGGAATGTTAAAAACACCTGAAAACTTTTTTCACTACCCTTCATACTACAGCTGTCGAAAATCCACAGCAACTACAGCTGTCGAAAATCCACAGCAACGTCGACAGACCTGGAAGCATAGCTGTACTTGTTTAACTCACAACGACAACGGGTAAGTCATTGAGCCCTGTGTTTTTATTTATCCACGTTCTAAAATTGCTATGCTTTCGTTGTTTCTTGATTGCTCTGTACATTTCTTTGTTTCTATTCCACGTAAAGTTACTTTGTAATAACGAAACCATATATTTGAATGCGCAATTTAAATCCATTTGATTTAAATTGTTTCACATATTTCACTCTACACGGTTCAACCGGGCTGGAAACGGAATAAAAATAGGGTAGATCTCGAAGAATGTTTGGTCTCAGACGTGGCTTCGTGCGCTTTCCACCTGGTCACACACAGTAATGAAATGTTAGTCGGACGGCCTTCGGGGGCGCCGTTGATGTGATCGGTCACAGGAAGATGCGGCCGTCTGGCCTCAAAGGGTGTCGCTCATACTTACCTGGCAGGGGAGACACCATGATCATGAAGGTGGTTCACCCAGGGCGAGGCTCAGCCATTGCACTCCGGTTGTGCTGACCCTTTGCGAATTCCCCAAATGTGGGAATCTCGACTGCAAAATTTCTGATAGTGGGGGACTGCGTTCGCGCTCTCCCCTGACCTATGTGTTAAAAATAGATTCTTTTGTCGTTTTACGTAAAATCCAAGAGACGTCTAACCACGGCCCAAGAATACATTAGTCATCAAAAAAGCGGCTATTCAACGACTACATAATTTCTAATAGACAGCGAATATGTGTCTAGGCTAAAACAAGGCTTAATTTGGGCTGTCAGTGAAAATCTAATAGACGTTTGACCATTCCAAAAGAATAGACTAGCCATTAAATAGAACCACAATCAAACGGCTACATGTCTAAGAGACAGTCAACAAAATAATGCTTAGATGATTCTTTTATTTCCAATATAAGAGGTTCTCGGGAATGGCAATCATCCAAACTAATAAATTATAAAGGCTTTTATAAGAAAATGACAACAGTTAAACAACATAGACAGCGTTGGGCAATACAAAATGCTAATAAATACAAGACAAATTGAAATATTGTACATGCATGTACATTAAACAAGCCAACAAATCTGCCAATGGGCTACGACAATTTTTCTTGAATTAAGTGTTTATATCTAGATTTGTTTCTTACCCCTTTGGCAGATTTATTTGCTTGTTTTAAGCCCAAATTCGCTTAAATTTTGAGTTTTTTTCTCCCTAAAGGCTAGGCTTATTTTCTTAGGGCATTTTGCTCATCAAAAAATGCATCTTATTTTAAGACTTTCTAGATATTTGTACAGTGAAAACAGTTCGAAATGTTTTAGTTCTGTGAGTCCAATAAATGAAACTAATAAACATTTGAGAGGCAACGTTGGTTATTTATTAAAGACACAGCTCTCACTATGGCGTACTGCCACCATGCCAAACAATACGTACATCTTCTGCACATGCGCACACATGTATATCTCTTTAAGCCAGGTTGCCATTACCCACTATCATTACATCTTCCTTTTTTTTTTTTTTTTTTTTTTTACAATCATAATTCACACAACATTAATATAAGACATAATTCAACAATGTATACACATTAATTGCATTAATCAACAACATGATTCAATAAATGATTCAATGTTAAAAAGAGTCACTCAGAATGTTTCAATAAGTCTTCAATAAGTAATGTTTCAATAAGTCTCTCAGCATGTTTCATTAAGTCTCTTAGAATGTTTCAATCAATCTCTCAGCATGTTTCAATAAGTCTCTCAGGGCATTTCCGTACACGAACAGACCTTCTCAAGGGTATCTCAGTGGTTTTCATTTGTTCCAATTCAACAGATGCATCCCTCAACAAATGTTGACGATTTCTCCTTAACACAGCACCACTTGGCAGTTCGATATTATAAGATCTTGGTTGAATTTGCTCAAGTACAATGCCCTTTTGATTCCAGATCTTGGATTTATCTTTAAATCTGACCTCTTCACCAGCAGAAAGTTCCGGCAAATGACGAGTTCCCTTATCGTAATAAGCCTTCTGTTTAGCTTTTAGCTGTTCCTTGTAACTTCTGACTTTCTCACCTTCACTTGCCAGCAAAAGATTCTCAGACATAGGCAAATTAGAACGAATCCGTCGACCCATTAAGAGATATGCTGGTGAGTATCCACATTCAAGAGGTGTACTACGATAGGCAAGCAGTCCCATATAAAAACTACTTCCATCATCTCTTGTTTTTCTCATTATTCTCTTCACTACTGCAACAGATTTCTCTACCAAACCATTGGACTGTGGAAAATGTGGACTAGAGGTTGTATGTTCGAAGTCCCATTCTTTTGCAAAACCACAGAAACTGGCATTAACAAATTGAGGGCCATTATCAGTAAAGACCTCTTTTGGTACACCATGTCGAGCAAAAATTGACTTCATGCATGAGATTACATTTTCAGCTGTAGTTGTACTTAGCACACACACTTCAGGATAAAATGAATAATAATCAGTAACCAAAAGGTAATTTTTCCCATGACATGTAAAAATGTCTGCACCCACTTTTTGATATGGTCTTTCAGTGACTGGATGGGGTTGTAGAGGTTCTCTTGGATTACTATATTGATGTTTAGCACACGTCTCACATTTTGACACAACAGTAGTAATGTCTTGATTGATTCCTGGCCAATACATGACCTCACGAGCTCTTTTCTTACACTTCTCAATGCCTAAATGGCCTTCATGGATTTTCATCAACATCTCATTTCTCAGACTCTTAGGAATCACTATTTTATTTCCTTTGAATAGAATCCCATCACAGACAGACAAATCATCCTTGCAATTCCAAAAATCACACACATCTGGAACACAATTTTGCTTTTTATCTGGCCAACCATCCACGACACACTGTTTCACTTGCTTGAGCACCTGATCTTGTTCAGTTCTTTCACCAATTACCTTCATTTTGGAATCAGCAACGGGTAAGGATTCCAACACCATGTTCACATATGCTTGAATATCTTCAGTCAATTTTCCACCAGACGAAGAAGTTGGATCTACAGCTCTGGACAAGGTGTCAGCCATGAACATTAATTTACCTGGTGTGTAGGACACAGTTAATGCATAGCGCTGCAACTTAATCATCATCCTTTGAATTCTTAAAGGACAGTCATTCAGGGATTTATTAAACAATGCAATCAACGGCTTATGATCAGTTTCCACATAAACCGATTGTCCTGCTACAAATTGACGAAATCTTTCACATGCAAAGGTAATGCTAAGCAATTCCTTTTCAATTTGTGCATACCTGGATTCTGCATCAGTCATTGAGCGTGAAGCATAAGCAATTGGTTGCCAGGTTCCATCATAATTCTGTAATAATACTGCTCCAAGTCCTGTTTGTGAAGCATCAGCTGAAATTTTAACAGAACGCTCAGGATCATAGAATTTCAAAATTGGTTCTTTTGTTAAAATCACCTTTAGACTTTGCCATGCTGATTCTTGTTCATGATTCCATTCCCAGGCATTTTTTTTCTCAGTGAGCCATCTCAACGGAGCAATTTTCTCCGACAGATTAGGAATAAATTTACTCATATAGTTCAACATTCCCATAAATCTCTGAACATCCTTTGTACATTGTGGTCTAGGCATATGTTCAATAGCAGATATCTTAAGGGGATCTGGTCGCACTCCCTCACTACTGACAATATCACCCAGAAATGTTAATTTGGTTACTCCAAATTGGCACTTTTCTTTGTTCAACTTCAAATTTGCACTTCTGGTTGCTTCAAAAACTCTCCTTAGCCTTGCGTCGTGCTCTTCTTTTGAAGCTCCCCAAACAATTATGTCATCCATCGACGTATCAACACCGTCCATGTGTTCATATATCATGTGTACTGTTTTATGATACACCTCAGGAGCAGAAGCAATTCCAAAAGGCAGCCTCAAAAAACAATATCTTCCATATGGGGTATTAAATGTGCATAATTTTGAGCTAGCATCATCCAACTTTAACTGCCAAAATCCAGAGGATGCATCAAGTTTGCTAAAGTACTTGGCATTCGCAAACTGTGCCATGATCTCTTCACGTGTGGGAAGTTTGAAATGCTCTCTTTTAATTGCTCTGTTTAAATCTCTGGGATCAAGACAAATTCGCAATTTCCCATTCTTCTTGTCAACAATCACTAGAGAACTAACCCATTCAGTAGGCTCATCAATTTTCCGTATTACACCTAAACTCTCCATTTTATCCAGTTCTTCCTTTAGTTGGTTTTTCAGTGCAAACGGTACTTTACGACATGGATGAACAACTGGTGGTACAGTTTCATCTACTTGGATGGTATGTATACCTGGTAGACACCCTAGCCCTTTAAACACATCTTCAAACTCTTTCTGTAACGAGTCATACAGAGATTCATTTGACTGTTCAACAATCAGGACTCTTTTCACCAAGTTCAGCTTGTCACAGGCAGCTAAGCCTAAAAGTGCTGGTACATCCTGTGGCACTACAACGAATGATAGAATGTAAGTTTTATCCTTGTAGTGAACTTTAACCATGCATCTTCCTTTCACTGGTATCTCCGTTCCAGAGTATCCAGTTACTTTAACTTTAGCAGAGTGTAGTTTTGGCCTCGGGTTTAACTTGTTAAACTCAGTTTCAGAAATTATATTTACTTGGGCTCCTGTATCCAGCTTAAATGCAACTGTGTGATCATTTATTTGCAGGTGTACAGTCCAGTCTTTCTGGTCACTTCCAGATTCAGTTACTGTATCCACATAAAACTCTTCAAATTCACATTCAGTTACTGCATTCACTTGGTTCAACTGTCTTTTACTTTTACAACAACGTGCATAATGATTATTTTTACCACAATTGTTGCATTTCTTACCATAAGCTGGACATTTTCTCGGCTGATGCTGCATCCCACAACGATCACATGATCTTTGATATTTTTCATCTTTCACTCTGCCACTCTCCTTCAGCACAGTTTTTCTCACAGGTGTCTGATATTTCTTTACCACATCCACAGTACACGTCTCATTCAATAATTCTTTAGCTTGTGTCTTAACAGTTTCTGCCGCTCTGCAAAGCGAAAGAGCCTTCTCCAAATCCAAATCCTGTTCCCGGAGCAATCGTTCTCTTAGTCCATTATCAGGTACTCCACACACAATTCTGTCTTTAATCAGGGAATCTGTCAATTCTCCAAATTCACACGTTTTACTCCTATGTCTCAATTCCGTTACATATTGATCAATGGTTTCTCCGTTTTTCTGCATGCACGTAAAAAATCGATGTCTTTCATATGTCACATTCCTCTTCGGGATACAAAAGGCTTCGAATTTGTCC